>NC_091401.1:25422033-25761200 GCF_032191515.1 Phaenicophaeus curvirostris
GAAGCAATGCCATGACTTCCTCCTTTGTGGATAAGTTTACTGAACAGTGCAAATATCATGTTGAATTAAGTCCTGAAGCTGAAATTAAGACTAGGAGGCATAAATGAAATCAGTACACGATGGGAGATGACGTGATTGGGAGCTGCCTTGCAGAGAAGGACTTGGAGGTGCTGGTTGATGAGAAGCTCAACATGAGCCGTCGATGTGTGCTCACAGCCCAGAAACCAACCGTGTCCTGGGCTACATCAGAAGAAGCGTGGACAGCAGGGAGGGAGGGGATTCTGCCCCTCTATTCGTCTCTTGTGAGACCTCATCTGGAGTGTTGTGTCCAGTTCTGGAATCCTCAACATAAGAAGGAGGTGGAACTGTTGGAACGGGTCCAGAAAAGGCTACAAGAATGATCTGAGGGCTGGAGAACCTCCTGTATGAGGACAGGCGGAGAGAGTCGGGCTTGTTCAGCCTGGAGAAGAGAAGGCTCTGAGGAGACTTTATAGTGACCTTCCAGTACCTGAAAGGGGCCCAAACTATTCTATGATGCTATGATTCTATGAAATGCACAAGTCCAGCTTGAAATCCCTGCTTAAGAAGAGTTCCCATTGAAATCCAGTTTGGAAATAGGTGTCAGCAAGCACTTAGCATGTTCTAGCAGTGTCTGTTACCCTGAAGAAGCAGTTTCTAAATGCACTATGATGCATGGGTTCACGTTCCTTTCTTTCATTAAAACACCAGTCAAGTGCAGGCATGGCCGATGATTTCACTCCAACTGGAATTGCTGACAAAGCCTGTGGAACTCTCAAGAAGTTTATAGTTGGATCTGAAATTGAGGTGAATACGCAACCAGAGCCGTAGCGTAGAACATATGTAATAACAGTTGCTGGAACTGCAGTGAGGACAGTGGATTCTTATTGAATTTCCCATACTACAGCACTGTGCTCCGGTTTGGTTTTGGCAGGAGGTGACACACAGATTAAATATCGCCTTGAATACTGCCTGAAGTTGTGGCCGTCATGTTGTTATGTCTAGTTCTTTTAACAGTCTTTCAAATACAAGGAAAAGTATCGGATGCATTTATATTAAAAGCAAACGTGGCCTGGAAAAATACTAGAAAATATAGAAGTGAATCCCTTCCTAATTGAAGTGAACTGCAGGATTTCCTTTTACTTCGAAACTGGTCACAAAACTATAAAGTTGATATGTGTTCATTTGAGAAGGGGCCACTTTAATGGAATGAGAGATTTGGCGATTATTATGCGACGTATTTTCCAATAGCTCCAAGAAGATTTGCTCTGTGAAAATACACGGACTGTCTCTCAATTAGTAAATCTCACACTTGTCTATTCACTTCTGGTTTTCTCCCTTCCCCTTTAAAGACAACATTTTCAGCTCACATAAGCGTGGTTCACTTGAGAATGACTCGAAGATGCTTTTGGTGTTATTCTACCACTTGAATAAACCTGTTCTAGGTCAGCACAAATTTGATCTGTATTTTTTCATTTATTTTCTTTTTCATTTTTTATATAATGGGAAAAAGAAATCATTTGCCCAACTGACAGGGCAAGATAGACTTTGGTTATTGAATACTATGTGTGGACAGTAGTGTTTGTACTGTCTGATACCCACACTCTCCACGTAACTCACTTCAACTGCACGTAGTAATATTCATTAGGGCTAAGCCAGCTCATGCTCAGGTCTCTCCAGTATAGAAGGGTTTGGCTTTTTTTCAGTGTTAAGTCATACACAGATTTTTGAGTCATACAAATTGAAGATCAGCTGAAGGAAAAGTTTTTTTCCTGTGCTTCCTAGTCTTTCAGCATTAGCACTTTTGGTTTGCAATATAACAGGATAAAAGCCATTCAGTTCCTCACTTTTCTCCCTCCTGAGGCCCTCAGCTGGTTACATATCTTAGTATGAACCGGGCACTGTCTAGATCAAAGATTCCTTGGGTTTTTAACTTTTAGGGCATTTCTCCATCTCTTTATCTCGCAGCTGATTTTTTTTCTTCTCATCTGGTGCCAATAACAAAGGGCAGAGACGATAAGTGTGGTCAATATTGTTCTTTGTTAGAGAATGGCTGGTTGCACAGTGCTGTGCAGCAGATCAGACCGAGTTCTGAAAGCGGGTCCTCCAGATCTCAAGCAGTGGGTCCTCCAGACCTCAAACACCTCGATGGGAAGGTTTGCCTGCAAGCTGCATGGCTTTTATCCTGTTGTCTTTACTATTGAGAGATGCTGATGGAACGCTGGCATGCGCAAACCAGTGCCACACAGGACGTGAACTATAAATGGAAATTTTCTGAAGGAAAGGAAGTAGACAATGGGAAAACATTATATCAGAGTGTGGGTGGCCCTTGTGCTGTTTCAGCCTTGCCAGCACCGACAGCGAGGTGGTGGGCACACTCACCGCTCTCTTCTCTCCTGCCTGAGGGTGACTCTGCAAGCAGCTCCCAACAGTGAAAGACACACAGCGCGTAATTCTTTATCTGATGGCTGTATTGTGCTTCAGTGAATCAGAGTTTCTTCCCAGAGCGCTACTGGAGGTGATTCTGTCCAGTTATAGTCTGCTCCACTTGGAAGATTATCACATCATCAAAGTCTTCATGAGTACCCGTAGTTCAAAACAAACTGAGGAGACGATGATGGTGGAAGTACGATGCTGAAATGGGTGGACGAGGTGCTGAGGGACACGGTTTAGTGTTTGATGGGAATGGTTGGACTCGATGATCCGGTGGGTCTCTTCCAACCTCGTTATTCCATGATTCTATGATTCTATGAAACGCAGTGGAACTTTATTTTTATTCCATGTAGACCAATATCACGGTTAACCTGTGTAAATATTTCCATATTTACTCATGCGGTAAAAGACTTTTTATAATGGTAAGTAAATATATAGCACGATAGATTTAGCGTATGGGAAAGTTCGTGGTGAGCTGTATAGGAATGTGAAGGTTAAGCGATATCAGCGTACGCACAAGTGGCAGGAAGGAGATTCAGGGTTTTTCTGAAGTTAAAATGTGCATGCAGGCATGCTGTTCAGATTAGCATGACAGTATACGCATAATAATTTATTTGGAATGACTCTCCTCAAAAATGCTGACATACTCACATTTCTTAGGCGATCGCTGTGGGTTGTATCATGCACGTTGCACTAGGCTGTTCCTGCCTTTGTATTTTTGCAGATGCATTGACAGCACATAGAATACGGGGAGAAAAGTGATTTTTGAGCCCATACTTCTTTGTGTGTTCTCAGGCAAAAAGGAAAATAAGGCTCTGCTTATAACAGAGGTGATGCAGAGCAGAAACTTGGAAAGCTGGAGATGAAGTTGTGCAAGAAGGGAGATGCTTTCTCCTCCCTCCCACATTTTCTGGTTATATCTTTCCCTATTGCGTTTACTTTCTCATTTCTGCCTCCCCCGTTGCACGAGTGGCAGCGGGAGGACATCTGCTAGGTTCCCGGTGTAAGATTCTCCATGGGTGGTCAGTGCTGCTGGCTTCCATGGAGCTGCAGTAGCTTCCAGAGCTGGTGGTCTCATGCTTGGTCATCAAACTTCTCAAGCACAGCACTTTGAGGGCTGCAAGCCAAAGTCTTCTGCCTTCCTGGCAGGTTGCGAGAGAATTTACATAAGAACGTGCATTTAGGTCACGTCAGCATAACTAAAACTGTAGTTAGCGCTGAGATTTTGCTTTGGCCAGTATTTATGAAGACAAAGCTGCAGGACGTGAAAAGAAGCCAGTAAGAGGGACTTGTGTTATGTACCAAGAAACCCCGAGTGACAAGTTCATATGACTTTACCCAATAGAATGTGTAACTTGTATTACTTCCTTCCATGACTCACATGCGGTTGCACATAGATAGGAACCTTGTAACGCTGTTTTTTGCTTTGTAAATCATTAGACTTAATGCCTTTCAGCCTCATCTTGCTGAAATATGAAAATGAAAGGCCACACCCTCACAGTCCCTGCTGACCCTCAAGTAGTTACTGGCACGAGCCCACTCAGCTGTGAAAGAAAAAGCTTTATGACAGAGCACCGAGAGTAGGATCCTGACTGCAAGATGATCCTTCTCCCTTTAGTTTGAAGTTATGTTTGTAGGGAATGACATGGTAAATCAATCCATTTGGGGATGTGCAAATAAAAAAAAGCTGGATAATGAAGCGCAGTAACATTCTGGTCTGTGAGGAATCTAGCTGGACACTGATGTGAATACCAAAAAGAAGTGTTAATGCTTAAAGCGGTCAGAATCTGCTCACACATCTTGGGGGGCACAGGGGACAGAGATGAGCATTCTCCTGTTTTTCCCTAACGACACAGAACCTGAATTATGAGCTCACATCGTCGCCCTGATAATGAGCAAACTTGAAAGCACTTGTCCTGCGTCTCCTCCGTGCTATGTAGAGGAAAAAGCATCAGAATATCTTGGAAGGCATGGAAGTGAAAGATGTGTTACAGTTTTATGAGCTCATTTTCACAGGTTGTAAAACAAGTAGAACAGAGTAATTCAGCAATGTTTTTCATCATAAATTTTATGATGAAAAAAAAAATCCTAGCAGTGCATTGTATGGGTGCTGAGAAGAAAACAACAGACAACGAAATCTGATGTCGAATGTGCTTCCAAACTCACTAAACATAGTGCAAGACAAGCCTTGTTCTTAATCGTGCTGGTACCCATCTGGGACAACTGCCCTATCAAGTGGAAGTAACACAGAAATTGTGTAAACTCTGACTCTGTGAAAACTGACTTCTGGTAACACAAAGGACCAGGTGGATATCCATCAAAATTCTTGGATTTGCATATCGGTTGCTTTAATTTCTGATGTTTACATCAATTTTTTAACCATATGCCAACTACCTGTCAAAGACTTGATTCCTCACCCCTAAAAAAGTCCCAACAATAATAAAAATATCATGGCTTATTTTATTCTCTTCAGTGGCTTCCTGAAGCTTACGAGGGCTACCAAAACCCAGACTTCTGTACACAGAGAAAATCGCCTCTGAGTAACTATGACCCTCTTCTTGAATCTGTATGAGCTTTTTGAAAAGTCTGAATTTCAGCCCCTGAAAAGCCATGATAGTCTAAGCTAGGTGATGACAGTCCTTACTCAAGCAAAGCCACCTTTGAAACAAGGTGTTGTCTTTGTGCTGGAAGGATTCACAGCGCAACAAGCCACAGTCTGAACCGTGATCACTGGAAAAACTCTGCAGAGCTTCCACTCAGAAATACTGATGCCAGAGGAGTCAATTGAGAGAAGCGATTGTTTCTCTCTGCTCAGCTCCCCTTTTAGCCTCACCCAGTAAAGTTCCTTCCAACCTGAGTTCCCCTGTGATCCTAGCACAGAGATCTCTCTCTCTCAGGGAATGTTTGTGCTGCTCTCCTCACTCCTGGCAGCAGACAGCAATAGCCTTTGCTTAGCACATCTCGACTAAGTTCCTTGGCATCCTTCTGTGGTGGATCACGAATGGCACCAGGAATAAGGAAATGTGTTCCAATCCTTGTATGGGCACTAATTCATTTGATGATAGCACGCGAATTTCTTCATCTCATTACATCGCATTTACTCCATTTTCAAAACAAGGTTGATGAATATCCAGCGTTGTTAATCGTCTTGAGATCTGCAGCTATAAAATAACAACAGCATCGGCAGATCCAGGCTGACAAATAATTTGCATGTAGTTTCGTGATTCTGGCCTGTGGCAAAAGCTGAGTGTTGCCATGATCAGTTATTCAATAACCCGTAGCAGTTGCTAAGTAAGCACCGCAGATTATGAAATAACTAATACTCAGAATTAAAAACCGTAGAAAGATTTATCGAGCTCACCACAAGACCTCTCTGAAGACTTCCTCAATTTCTTGTTTGGAGAACATTTTAAAGGCATCACCGTCGTCATGATTTTTATTTCGCTGATTCCCAGAGCCCTGTTCAAGTTTTGTGCATTGAAAAGAATAACTGCGTTACCCAAGAGGGTCTTCTGAGAATGGCTTCTGCATTTGTTTGTTACTCAATACGTGTGGTCATTTTGTGGGTGTGTGGGTCTGGCCGTAAATTCAAGAAAGTGATTACCATGTATTCATTGTTGTCTTATCCAGGTGCTATCTGGCTTAGCTTTTCACTGGTACTTACAAAACATGATTCCATAAAAGCTGTTTCTCATGACATAAGAATGTTCATGAATAAGGCTTATTCATGGGAGCAAGACTTATAGGGCTGGGCCCAAAGGTTGCAAGAGTATGAAGGTTATGCTGCTTTTGGAAATAAGGAGGAGGAAACTATCTCTGAGCATGGAAAACAGGTCCTGAGCAGAAAATCAGTGGCAGTCTCAATGAAGGTAATCCTTGTGCAATGAAACATGACCCAGATAGGAGACAGAGGCACACGGTTTCATGTCCCTCTTATGCTGGGAATTCCAGAACTGGACACAGGACTGTGTAATAGTGATAGTAACATTCAGAGTAACATCAGTAAGGGTTATAAAAATAATCAGAAAAGTATTTGTTAAGGAATTAATACATTGCGATATAGAATAACAAATGAGAAGTGGGAAAATACAATCCCTCCATGGAGGTTTTCATAGAATCATAGAATGACAGAATAACCAGGTTGGAAGAGACCCACCGGATCATTGAGTCTAACCATTCCTATCAAATACATAGCTACTTCCCACTATTCTGCTTTCCTCCCTCTTGCTGATCCTCAGGGCTGGACACTAGAGGATTTACATCAATTGAAATTGTTAGATCTCTTTGCCCACCAGGTAGGCAAACACCAACCCAATGTGGTCACTAAGATCTTGCAGTCCCTCATAAATATGGGATGGTTTTACTAAGGAGCATGAATGACTGTGGTGAAAATATAGTTAAGATCAGGCATATAATTTTTTTAGGAAGTGTATACTGTGAGTTCGGCTGTGGGAAAACTGGTGTGCTTGTTCACCGCTGCATTCTTACCTCGAAATTGCTTGTGCGTGTTTGTTCATTCCGGTTTGCTCCAAGCGGTGCAGACAAGCCCTCAGCCCCATCTTTCTGGAGCAGGAACGATGTGTCGTCACGTCTTGTGGTGACTTTGTAATGCGGAGAAACCGGCATGGGGATGAGATCACGCTCGTTCGGTTTTCTGACCTGAAAGAATGCAAACCCACTGACCTCATATATATGCAGACGTTGGCAGATGCTTTTATTCACACCACTTTATAATTGAACTTTATACTTAGCCCTTACACTACATGGTGCAGCGCAGAGTTGATGATCTCTAAAGTCTTTTCCAACCTAATGATTCTATGATTCCTGCTATAACTTCCACATAGAAGTCTAGCAGTCAACAACCTCACGAGTGTGCAAACTCCATGTGCTGTCTTACCTGAAACCTGCCTTCTTCACACTCTCTGTGCAGCTCGGGCTGGCTCCGGAGGCAAATCTGTGGCATCCCAGTGGAACGGGATCTACTCTTGAATTAAAAAACATAGCCCTTTGTTCTGTTTGGGCAGGGAATATGGTTCTGAAGAGGATCCATCTCTGAGTAATACATAAAAGGAACAAGCAGTCCATGCAAAATAATTGCTATTGCAGTCGAGGACAATGGGAAGCTGGTATATAATATATCATCATATAATATATATATTATATATCATCATAATATATAATACATATACTATATATAAGCTAGCATCTTATATATCCTCATTTTCTCCTATAAAATCGGGTGCTCAGGCAGCATAAAATGGGCTTGAAAGGTAGAGTTTTCTTGACTTAAGCTTCTCTGACTTTCATCATCTGCGGCACAGGTGGTTGAGAGATGGATGCTGAGGTTCCTCGCGTTCTCAAAAGATACCTCCAGCACATTTAGGGTCAGGTCATTTAGGTGTAGACTCCTTGGTGACAATCATTTATACCATATAAGAAGATTACGATCCCTGAGTAATCCTATTAATTAATATAATTACTTCTGTTAATTCTAACGTGCGGAGAGAGCTTCCACCAAGAATGTGCCGGGGCAAGCTCCCTGCTGCTGGTGCACAGAGGCTGTTCTGGAGAGGCACAGGGGAAAGCATCACTTATTGCACCAGCATCTGCACGAGTGAACAGTGGTGAAACGCCTCTCGTCAGAGCTGGTCCTGCAGAAGGGCTGTGAGCTCCCAGCTGGGGCTGGGCTCCCTTGGAACAGGCTGGCTCAGCACGGGTTCTTATGGCCTGATGATGGTGTTCTCCCCAGGTATCCTTTTCCAGTTGAAATAATATCTTATTCTGTTTTTTCTTTAAATCAGTTCCCTTCCTCTGGTGAGGTAAAAAGCTCTACAAACAAATAAATAAACAGAATTATAATATGTACTCATTGCGCTTAAATATAAATTATTTATTGGCTTTACTTCAGCTACAATACATAAAATAATCTCTTACAGAGAAATAAAATTTGTTAAATTACTATGGTACAGCTACAGGGAAGGAAAGAGTGTTTCTGCTCCAGCAAGAGGTTTTATGTTTTCATAAGAATTCATTTACTTTACTCAGTCCCCACTGACTGGAGAAGTCTGGGGAGTGGAGAGGAGCAGAGGTAAGTAAATGGTTATGGAAAAACTGTGATGAGGATAATTTAGAAAGTAAGCAGCATAATAAAAGGTCTGTCCATTAGGACAACAGATTATTAGCCATTTGCTCTGCATCCCATGCATTTCAAAGGGTTCATAGATGTACAGAGCACATTGGTATATATAGCAAAATTTTAAAAAGCAGCATCATTACATGCAAAAATAACACGTCTCCTTTAAGAATGAATAGCTAAGAGTCAATATACCCCATCGTATGTCTGGACAAGCAGAGTTACTGCCTCTAGGGAGGAGAGCTGTGGGAGCAGAGGGATGTGAAATCAGGTCCAGTTTTTGTTTGCTTATCCTAGCATAGCTCCTCCATAGAAAAGCAAGAAAAGGGCTCTTTATTCCTGCAAAACTTGTGGCATTATCCTCTGTAATCTTCATGAGGGTGGGGAGTTAATTCCAGAACCTTTGCACAATGTCTCCCAGCTTGAGGAGTCAGCATAAACCTGGGCTCTTCTTAACGCAGAATTGATTTACGCTGGCCCCCAAACATTTAAGGGGTTATTATTTCTGGAATAGATTCTCTTTCTCAGAAAGAGAGACGTAGATTTTAGTGGAGAAATGAAAGGGTTTGGTCATGTTCCCGTTGAAGCTGCTTGAAATGCATAAAACTGAATTATCCAGGGAGTCTGACAAAAGCCGGCGGTTCTAATTAATGGCCTGTATTCAGCTGTCAGAATCCAGAGAGATGGCAGCTCAGCCTCTGCTACCGTCCTGCGTAGATGCCTTTAAGGTAGTAAAATACATGTTTAAAAACATATACTTAGTCATCTGCACAAATCTTGAAGGCTTTCACAGATGCCCAGCTGCCCAGAGATTTGTATCTCAATTACAGATTTCCTTGAACGAGACACTCAGCTTAACTCCCTAAAACGAGTCAAACCTGACACAAATATGATTAATTATTGAACAAAAAGGTATCATCATGACCATCTGTGAATAAAAAGAAGGGCGGGAGGTTTTTTTTTTTAATTAGCCAGATGAATAATAGATTTCGGCATTGCTAAAATGACTGTTTCCCCGTGGGTTTGGGTGCTGCTGCTGTGTTAAGCAGTGGCAAGATTTCTATAGGAGAAAAAACATGGAATATCAGCCTAAAAATCTCACATTGCAGAGGTAAAGGCTTCAGCCTCGTTGTGTGCCAGAACTACCTGTCTGCTAGGGAACGTCATCAGCCTCTTTCACCAACTGCAGGGATGGCAGCAGTAATTTCTTACGTGGTCTTATCCGATGGTGAGGGTTCAGCTGCCCAGCAGTGCTCCCTTGTAGAAGGAATCACACCATTTCTTGTGAGTTACATGCAGTGCAATCCCAAGATTATGTTGGACCAGACTAAACCACTATTTCAGACTAGCATTATCTCAGTTAGCAGTTGGGTTACTGTGAGTGCGTTCCTGCTTCATAATCATAGAATCATACAATCACCAGGTTGAAAAAGACCTCTGAGATCATCGAGTCCAACCATACCTCTCTGCCACCATGTCCCTGAGCACCTCGTCTACCTGTCTTTTAAACTCCTCCAGGGATGGGGACTCCACCACCTCCCTGGGCAGCCTCTGCCAGTGCTTGATAACCCTTTCTGTGAAAAACTTCTTCCTAATGTCCAATCTGAACCTCCCCTGGTGCAGCTTGAGGCCATTCCCCCTTGTCCTATCACCTGTCTCTTGGGAGCAGAGCCCAGCACCCACCTCACCACAACCTCCTTTCAGGCAGTTGTAGGCAGGTCTCCCCTCAGCCTCCTCTTCTGGAGCTGCATCCAAAAGCACCTCAGACCCCCCTGAGCAACTATGGCAACTGCCTTCTTGCTTTGGAGGAGGCTTTCCTCTAGAGAAGGTCCCCTCAGTGTTGGAGCCCCTAAAAGAGCTTTTCTTTGGGGGAGAAAGCAGATCTGTGAAAATCCTCAGGCCAGCCTAGGGATCTCCCATTTCAGGAAGAAGTCGTTGACCCTTAAGGAAACAGCCTACGCCTGCTTTCTGCAGGCTGTGGAGGGAGGTTTACCTGCCTCTCCTGACCGTGTCCTGGTGTGTACTAACCGAGTTTGTGGGTAAACACAGCAGAGAGTGCACTTCCAGCTTGAAGGAGGTAAGGTCAGCGCGGCAGGCGGAGGGAGTGGAGCTGAGCTCTAGCTCACAGCTGAAAACCCGTGGTGCCCACAGATTCAGCCAGCGGTAAACACACTCTTGGAAGCAAAGAGAAAGCAAGAAAGTGAAAAATGACTGAAATAAGCCTTCAGGGTAGTGCTTCACTCTCCATATCATCCCTGCAAGTGAATTCATCCATCCTCAGCCGATGAACTAGATGATCTTTAAGGTCCCTTCCAACCCAAACCATTCTATGATAGTGATCAGTTTTCTTTTAGCTGTGTTGAGACCCATGGGGATACATGGGGTGTCCCTGCACACACCCCATCCCTGCCTGAATGCCTCCTGTGCAGCCGAACGGAGGTTTTGGAGGCTGTGAACCTGTGGCAACAAAATAGGTGGGTCTAGTTTCCCCAGTCATCATGTTCAGTATTACACATGCCACGATGATCAAGCACTGTAAATCATGAGTCTGCTCGCATTTACTGATAAACCAGTCATGCCAAAGGCTCTTTGGAGTAGGAATCCAGCAGAAGGCATTTTACATCTGTCAGAAATAATTCAAGGGTGTGGAGTGACTCATTGGGAACTGCATGAATAATAAAGACTTCACATTCAGTAAGACAAAGCTATGAACTTTCGTCTGGCACATCAGTGGGCAACATGTTCCCTGCATTAGGGGTTGTGTTCTGGGGACTGATGCCAGCAAAACAACCAGAAGGAGGACTTTTTTCAATAAAACCCAACATTTAATACCCAGTTTTGTGTATGCCAAGATAGCATGGAGGTGAGGCTGCAAAGCTTGGAGTAGAAAATAGGACTGAGACAGCAGGTGCTGGTGTGTGGTCCGAAGAGTTTCTGCTGTAATCAGATGAGTGATATCATATCTCAAGGTGTGTCAGTTCCCTAAATGAAAACAGCATTGCAGTGAACCAACAAATGAAATCCACAGCCTCAAAGCAGACGTGGGTTGGGATCAGTTCCAGAGAAAAACCCTTTCCCACCACCAGGTCAGTCTTGCAGAACAGCTGCCCTGCAGCAGGACTCCAAACCTTCACACAGGTGACATGAAGGCTTCTTTGCCCCAAGAGCCTCCCACTATGCATCTCCATCCCTCTACCCAGGCTTCACTCTCCTGAGTGAAGCTTTTTTATGAAGGAGCTGAGGTGAACCTGTCAGTGGTATCTTATTTCCCATAAAGAAGTTCTCAAAATCTCTCCCTTAACCTGTCACGGCCCTTGTGTCTCATGGTCAGCAGGATCTGCGTGTGCAGAAAGGTGACTGAAGAAAAACAGGGTAAGCAATGAGACACCTTTCCCATCCAGGGCCTGAGGACACCTTCTCTACTCTACAAATCTAACAGAGTCCTCTGGAGTTGAGATATTTGTGTTTCAGAGGTGTGACAGAGTCACTGTTTCCTTTGCCCTTGGCCAAGGCTAGAGAGTTGCCCACCTCTGCGGGTTCCCACTTGCTTCATGGAAACAAAGACCTTGATTCTTGTTGGTTTTTTTTTTTTCCTAGACTGCAAATCAAGCAGCAATAGGAGTTGTGCTGAGCTGAGGTTTTGTGAGAAATAGGGATGGCAGAATCACTTTTTGGCTGGCTTGTACTGAGGTCCTGAGTCAAGGTACCCTCCAGGTGAGATGCAGCGACCCTGGCTGGTTCATCAGAGCTTCCAGGTGCTGCATCCTCTGGAAGACAGAGCTGTCTCTGGAAATATCAACAGCACTTGGGAACTGGGGACTTGGTAAACGTGAGAGGTGGTAGGAAGAGCTTTCCCAGCTGAGAAAATGCTGGAAGAAAGCTTGCATGCTTTGATCAGAGAACAGAAGAAAATGAGTTCAGTGATGAACATTAGCTTGTGTTGTAAGTAGGAAGGAGGTTGTCACATCAGATCAGATATCTCCAGCGCTTATTTTCTTTATATAAATTGTAAAATACTTCCAAAAAGCACTCGCTAGGCGACAGGATAATCTACCCTTGATCTGTTCTTGCAAGGACAGGGTCACTGTGGCCTAAAATAATCATGACTGCAACTTAGCAGCACTTCATAGGACTACTTGATCCCACACGAATCATCAGCAAACGTGAGCCCCGAGAGCATAAATCCATGAAGAAGGCATGAAAAGCAGGGTGAGGAATGCAGAGGCGTGTGCTGGAAGGTGTGGCAGGTATGTGTGAGTTGTTAATGACTGTGCTGAAGAAATCCTGGTGATACAGAGGTGAAGGAGTCCAAGAACTGGAGCACAACCCATGTTTTGGTATCAACTGAAGGGCTGAACTGTGGCCTGGGCAGGAGGTGTAGGTTCCTGGCATGGAAATGCTGTTCAGCAGCAGCGATTCTGAATCTCACATGCTAGAAGAGCTCGCCTTGTTATTATCTGAATTGGCAAAGGCTTTATAAAGCTTTGCACAGCCTTTCGTGTGAGGCTTCACTGGACAGGACACTTCACTGCTTTTACCACCATCCTCTTTCCAGGGTCCGTCTGAAGCTGATGGCCTTGAAACCCTCTTAGAAGCGAGGAAAAGGCAGCAAAATTAGGGGGTTAATTTACTCTGATGGAAAGCGCAGAAAAGTGAGAAATCTGCCAGATGAAATGCGGCAAAACCACCGTCGAGCGTTCGTAAATCTGAAGTATGAAAAATTCTGTGACTTGAAAAGTACAGAGACTCATTGGATGGCGCGTGAAAACCAGGGCAGGATCTGAACCCGCCTTTTCAGCCCTCTGACTGAGCTGCGAGTCTCTCTTTCCTCCTTTTATGTGCTGCAGTGGTGGTTCACCAGGAAGACCTACACAACTCAGACACGACCGGTGCTGGTCAATATTGCTTCCCTTCCCAAGAATTTGGTGCTATTCACCTTATTTGCTTCATTGTCTTTCTCCGTGGTCCCACGCCGCCGTGAAGCACTGCAGCACGCTCCTGAGAAAAGGATAAGCGCGGCGTGGACACGCCGGCCACGATCAGCACTTTGGGAACAAGCTATGCCTTGCCTGGGAAAAGAACCATGGGCGTAAGTGGTCTTTCCTAATTCCTGGCAGTTGTCCCACCCAGGCGTCACCTGCTTCTGCGGCAGCCGGAGGAGGGACAGGGATCGCACAGCTGGCGGGGGAACGGCTGCGGGCTTGGCCCCGTGTCCAACCAGCCCTACACGACCAGACATGCTACCAACAAACACTCCCAGGGATTCCAAGCAGGAGACGTGCTGCGTCCATCTCATCTAGACTTTCAAGATTTTCCATCCCAAAGACTTGGCTAGGTGAATGTTGTTCTAGGGTTTTTTTTTCCCCTGTATGGTAAATTCAGATGTTTATTACCAGGTTGCTTTAAAAAGCCAGCCAGATTCACCCTTCTGAAAGTAGACATCTCCGGTCGGCTGTCTGCTGACTTTGGGCCTCGTTCTTTTATCTGCTCTCTCACTAACCCAGGTCTGCAGATAGGGACAGATTGAATATAAAGTGCCAACAGCCTTTGGGGCTGCATTCCAAAGAAACTTGGCCAGCAGGGCAAGGGAGGGGATTCTGCCCCTCTGTTCCTCTCTTGTGAGACCTCATCTGGAGTTTTGCATCCAGTTCTGGAATTCCCAACATAAGAAGGAGATGGAGCTGTTAGAACAGGTCCAGAGGAGGCTACAAGGATGATCAGAGGATTGGAGCACCTCCCATACAAGGACAGGCTGAGAGAGTTGGGGTTGTTCAGCCTGGAGAAGAGAAGGCTCTGAGGAGACTTTATAGAGACCTTCCAGTACCTGAAGGGGCTACAAGAGAGCTAGGGAGGGACTGTTCTCAAAGACTTGTAGTAATAGGACAAGGGCCAATGGGGATAAACTGGAGAGGGGCAGATTTAGACCGGACATAAGGAGGAATTTCTTCACGATGAGAAGCCCTGGCCCAGGTTGCCCAGGGAAGCTGTGGCTGCCCCATCCCTGGAGGTGTTCAAGACCAGGCTGGATGGAGCTTGGAGCAACCTGATCTAGTGGGAGGTGTCCCTGCCTGTGGCAGGGGGGTTGGAACTGGATGGGCTCTAAGGTCCTTCCAACCCAAACTATTCTATGATTTCATAGACGAATACAAGCATATCTTGCAGCAGAGATGGTGCAAGTGCCTGCCCTGCACTGCACAGCGTGGTGGGAAGTGGGCACTTCAGGAGGAAGGGGAAGCACATGCTGTACTCTGGTCTGGAGTAACGCAACAAGGGCTTTTTGTCGGAAGTGTGAGGTTATGTGCCAAATGTTATCATTGCCATTCAAAAAAAAAAAGGACTACTCAGTCTCATGTCTGTTTTAATATCTGGCAATTGTGAAAGCTAAGAAATGCTATCCTGTCCACAATACGAGGCCACCTCTGAATCACATCCTTCAGCAGATGTGCCAGGAGGCAACGCAAAGGAGGTTCTCGTCATCATGTATGTCAGTAACAGAGTTTCCTGGCAATAAGCGAGGGGTCTAGGGCACATGATGATTGCCTCATGAGTTCTTTGTTTGCATGGATTGATCCAACCTCATGATTCTATGATCCATGGAAGGGTGTTGTACGCACTGGGAGGAGCGCGTGTTAGTTGTTCCTTTACAGGAGCTTTTCCCATCCATATCCAGAAGGAAAGTGGATGTCATGACAGCAACTGTCTGCCGAGTCCGTGGATTTTCTGAGCTGAACAGAATTGCATCAGTGGAGAAGAGCTAAGTGGCTCTTGTATGTGGACGGTGCCATAACGGCAATTAAACTCTAATTCTTTAACTATGTGCACTTGGGGGTGTTCTCTCAGTAAAAGTTAGTACATCCTGTGCTACTGATTTCTTCCAGGTTGACTCATATTTAAATCCGCTTGTTGCAAGAGAAGAAGAACAAACCTAGTCAGCCAAAGTGGTTATAGGAGGAAGAAAGAAATCAATTCAGGAAACATGAATCACTTAAACTTCACAAAATTCCTGAATAGGGAAGCTGGGGCTCAAAGATAATATAAAAAATGTGTTCAGTACTGGAAACAAGCCAAGTCCTGTGGCTCTTAAGTGAGCGTCTAACCACAAGACTTCCTGTCTTCCTCTAAGATGCTTGCTCATCACTCTAGACAAAGATGCTACCCTAATCTTTTCTGTTCACATAACAGTGCAAAGAAACTTCGCTTCATGTGCTACGTGTCAACGCAGTTTGTAGTGCGAGAATGAAGCAAATGAACAACTCCATCGTGTATCCTAGCAAAATCTGAAGTATATTTGGTGTTGCATTTGATGTTATAGAATAAAGATTTCCTGGTGGGATCTAGGATGTGCAGTGGTTACAGAGTCAGTTGTGCTGCTTTGGTGAAAAGGGGGATTACAGTGACTGGCTTAAAATTGTCTACTTGTCCTGCCCAAAGAGCTTTATCCACCACAGAGATCATGAAGATTTTTATCGCAGTGGGATTAAGGCATCTGACAGTAAATTAAAGCGAGATGAGTGATCCTGTAACCATCCCCAGTTCCCTGTCTCGAACCTCTTGGATGTTGCTAACCCTGGAGGGAAAATGCTGAACAGGACTTCTAGCAGGATACCAGAACTGGACACAATACTCCAGATGAGGTCTCAATACTCTAGATGAGGTCTCTAATAGTTGACTATGAAGAAATACCCAAGAACTAGAACCAGAAAAAAAAAATCACATCTTCACCTATAAAAAAAGAGCTGACCATTCCCCAGGAGGAGTGAGGCCTCAAGCTTGTGCTAAATAGGGTGAAAACATCTGCTCAGTGCTCTGCACTGGTCAAAAAACCCCAACAAATCTAAACCTGGCAATTAGTTGAGGACCAAAACTGAAGACGTAATTATGGCAGGGTACAAATCCAGGGTTCAGCCACACATCAAGCACTGTTTGCAGTTCTGGTTGCCTCATCTTCAACAGATCCATTAGAACTGGGAAAGGCTCAGAGAAAGGAAACATGCTAGAAGCCATCAAGCAGGAGGGGTAAAGGTGTCTACAAAGAGCAAAGGAGCCAGGTTCAAAGCAAATCAGAGGAGGTCATTCCTCATGCAGCAGCACCAGCCCTGCAGAGCCCTTTGCAACGGGCATTTGCAAAAACATGCACGAATTTCTCAGGGACTCACGGGGAAAACGGACAAGCACATGGAATAAAGCCAGTGTGAATTACCAGAGACCACAGCCAGTAAACCCTCCGAACTGAAAATATGGAAGGCTGGGATATTTGCAGGGGAAAAAGAGCAGAGAAGTTTGCCATTTCCTAACTGTTTTGTAGGTGTGTGCTTGCAGCTGGGTTGGGAGAGAGGACACTGGACTACCAGGGGCTTTGGTCTGATGCAGCATGGGCTGTTACATCCCACACTAGAGCATAAAGCCCAGCTTTGCAGCAGCTGCCATGCCTCCTACCCACCTGTCCTTGCTTTGAGCTGGTGATGTGGAAGGCAGCCGGTGGCTGCGACAGCTTTGGGTGTGCAGTTCAGTCCCCACTGCACATGAATCACTGACTGCAGCAGGACAGAGCTACTCGAGGACTGAATGCGTCCTTCACAAGAGCCAGTAGGAATAGCCCCGCGTCTGTCTGCACGTCTTCAGGGCAGGGAACTGGCCGGCAGCAACGCTGCATCCCATTTACCAGCTTCACACTCTGTAATTAGAGAGGGGCCAGGGAAGGAAAACAAGACTGATCTCTAGCAGGGACCCAGTGAGGATCAGGCAGCAAGAAATGTCTCTGGTTCAAAGTATGCACGAAGAGAAAAGAAACATGTTAGAGTGATCCAGCATTCCACCACATTAGCTGAAACAGCTACGATTGCTGCTCCAAGACTGAACATGTCAGTACAAACCCCTGAACCATGTCCAGTGTCTGGGCCTTCTGCCTGAAGAACGTGGACTCTGATAAGAGCACAATGCAACCCTGACACACAGCTGAAGATTCAGGTCGTCCACCCCTTCCGCCAAGGCTTCTTTGTTCTAATTTTGTGCTGCTGTTCCCCTCCTTGGTAATTGTCGCTCCTTGCTAAAAAGTCTGGCTGAGAGCTTCAAAAACACTTCTCTGAAAGAGGGATGTGGTGCTGGCTGTGGATATTTAGAGCCACCGCTCTGAGTGATCGCTGCTGATCACACAGTCTGGGTAAACAAGCAGGGAGACAGATCTGCTTTCATATGCTGACCCTAATGTCGCGGGTCTCTGCTCTTGGGAATAGCATCAGGAGTGACATCCTCTTGAATAGGGCTTGTCTTTAAGCAGTGGCTGCTTGGCACGTTGGATTCACGCCTGCACCTTCGCTGGCCATCACCGTGTTCTGGAATTTGGCATCTGCTTCATTACAGTTTCCGAAGTTCTAATAAGAGCTTCCACCACCTTTCAATAGCACCAATATCAGCTAATGACAGTCACACAGTGACACAAAGCTTGGCTGAAAGCTTCCCTGGTGTCCAAAGGGAACACCGGGTATTTTAATTGGTAATTGTCTCCTTTTACTTCTTATCTCACAAATTCACTGACTGATGCTCAGGCACGAAGTGAAGGCCCCTCACCACAAGAAGGATGTTGAGGCTCTGGAGCGAGTCCAGAGAAGAGCAATGAAGCTGGTGAAGGGGCTGGAGAACAAGAGGAGCAGCTGAGAGAGCTGGAGGTGTTTAGCCTGGAGAAGAGGAGGCTGAGGGGAGACCTCATTGCTCTCTACAACTCCCTGAGAGGAGGCTGTGGAGAGGAGGGAGCTGGGCTCTTCTCCCAAGGGACAGGGGACAGGACAAGAGGGAATGGCCTCAAGCTCCACCAGGGGAGGTTCAGGCTGGACATTAGGAAAAATTTTTCACAGAAAGGGTCATTGGGCAGTGGCAGAGGCTGCCCAGGGAGGGGGTTGAGTCACCTTCCCCAGAGGGGTTTAAGGGCCGGGTGGATGAGGTGCTGAGGGACATGGGTTAGTGATTGATGAGAATGGTTGGACTCGATGATCCGGTGGGTCTTTTCCAACTTGGTGATTCTATGAAGCTGTAGTTTGGAAGTTATGGGGAAACTCCTCCCGTCCCAGGAGCGAGCTGCCTTTCTGGAGTTGGTTGAGCAAAGAGGCAACACGGTTCAATGGACTTTTTCTCCCTAGAGCCTGAGGTGACTCCAGCCTCACTTCGAGCCCTGAGCAGTGAGAAGGCAGGGCTGCGAAAGCCTCTGAGCCACGAGTGCGACCTGTGTAACCCAGACCCATGTCCATCTGACACTGGTCTAACTTGCTGCATCAGCTGATGGCTTTTCTGGGTGCAAGGGCTGCCCCGATAGCAGACCTCAATCAGTTCTGATCATACAGAGGACTCGTGCCAGTCCTCCATCTCAAATTACTCAACTTTACCACTATTTACTGTCCTACCTTATTGTTTGAATGCATACACTGGGTTTTTATTTCCTTCCATCTGTACTTCTTTTCTAAGTTAGAACTGTAATTCCATAATTGCTCTAAACCCATTATGTAAAAAACTCTTTAAAAATCAACTACCAAACAGCTTTGTCTACAGTACATTTTAAATTGCATTCCTCAGGATTTCTTTTACAAGAGTTAAAACTAAAATAATAAAAAAATCTGAAAGCTGACTGAATTCTGCACTTTTTGTGTGCGAGACAATAGACTGGGGTAAGCCAAATGCCCCGCAAGCTCAGCAGTTGTTGCCAGCAGCGCAGCTCGACCTCAGTTCAGTGGGAGCTGAACTTCAGTGGGAGCTGAACCCCTTGTGTTGCCCCTGAGCTGGGGGGAGGTGGCAGGGGCTGTGGGGCAGACAGGTCCATGGCTCTGCGTGATGGAACGAGTCCGCAGCACTGTCCATCTCGCACAGATTTCCAGCTGTCCTGAGCCCCAGTTTGTAGTTAAAGCCCTGGGGCACATAGATTAGGCATTAGGAAGAAATTCTTCATGATGGGGGTGGGGATGCCCTGGTCCAGCTTGCCCAGAGAAGCTGTGGCTGCCCCATCCCTGGAGGTGTTCAAGGCCAGGTTGGATGGGGCTTGGAGCCCCTGATCCAGTGGGATGTGTCCCTGCTCATGGCAGGGGTGGAACTGTGTGGGTTTTGAGGTCCTTTCCAACCCAAACCATTCCATGATTCTATGACATACGAGGAGTTTGCTAAAAGGACTCCTGAGGCTTTTACCCTCCACATCCTTGGCCAGCTGCTCCTCTGCCTGAAGCTGGTTCTACTGCAAGCATCAGCAGCAATCCTCCATCAAGCCTCTTCCTTGGGACTGTCCCTAATTTCTTTGGAAAACACCTTTAAACTCACTGTTTAAAGTGCTCCGCCAGCTTCTAGAGATGCCACCCAGGTACCCTCCCTATCCCACTGCTGCTCCCAGACAGCTCACGGCTCCCTGCAGAGCCAGACCAAACTCCAGAGACAAAACTGGGGTGACAACAGAGGGAAACGATGCAGAGAAACATTCAGAGACGGGGAGCACATCTCCTCCTGCGAGGAGCACCGAAAGCCGTTATGATCAAACAGAACAGAGAGGAAGAAAACAGGGCTGGCTGCCACCAATGCTAAGATATTTTTTTCTAGCTGTTCAGAGAGCTTCCAGGCCAATTCTAAAAGGCACAGGGTTTATTTCTAGCCCCTACTGCACTTCCATGTCACAATATATAATAGTTATGTACTGGTTTTAAGCGTAGCTGTTAATTTTAAGTCACGCTAATGCTGCACGTGGTTGCTGGTGGGTGAGGCGCTGGGCGCTGGCTCCAGGAGGAGGTGGGGCAGGGAGGGCTTGGAGCCAGGCCAGACCCAGCCTTATCTCAGCTGTAACCGTGAACTCTTCAACCCTCACAGACGTTGAACAGCTTCAGATTCGTCCCCTCTTTCACGGACTTTCTGTTCGCACAATTCTGGCGGCGCAGGGCTACAAGAGCCAGGCTGGGCCTGTGGGCCTGAGCCCCGCTGGCCTGCACCCCCCTCGCCGTCCCGCTGCCATCAGACACCGGCAGGTTCCCTTTCCCCGTGTCCCCCAGGGTTTGCCGGCCCCTTCGGCCAGGCGGTGGGTTCAGCAGAGCCGAAGGGGTCCCTTGCAAAGGCCAGAGCTCGTGCTGGGGGTGCACATGAAGATGGTTTGGAGCGGGATGGGTTTCAGCCCGGCCTGAAGCACCAAGCTTGACCAGGAAGATGGAGAGGGCTCCTGTTGTCCAGCCTGACCCCCAAGAGCCTTGGCTGAGCTATGGGGTGCCTGTGATCATAGAATCATAGAATCACCAGATTGGAAAAGACCCAGAGGATCATCGAGTCCAACCATTCCCATCAAACACTAACCCATGTCCCTCAGCACCTCATCCCCTGGTCCCTTAAACCCCTCTGGGGAAGGGGACTCAACCCCCTCCCTGGGCAGCCTCTGCCAGTGCCCAATGACCCTTTCCGTGAAAAATTTTTTCCTAATGTCCAGCCCAAACCGCCCCTGGTGGAGCTTGAGGCCATTCCCTCTCGCCCTGTCCCCTGTCCCTTGGGAGAAGAGCCCAGCTCCCTCCTCTCCACAACCTCCTTTCAGGGAGTTGGAGAGAGCAATGAGGTCTCCCCTCAGCCTCCTCTTCTCCAGGCTATACACCCCCAGCTCTCTCAGCCGCTCCTCATAAGGCCTGTTCTCCAGCCCCTTCACCAGCTTCGTTGCTCTTCTCTGGACTCGCTCCAGAGCCTCAACATCCTTCTTGTGGTGAGGGGCCCAGAGCTGAACACAGGATTCGAGGAGCGGTCTCCCCAGTGCCGAGTCCAGAGGGAGAAGAACCTCCCTGGACCTGCTGGTCACGCCGTTTCTGATCCAAGCCAAGATGCCATTGCCCTTCTTGGCCACCTGGCATCTTCAGGTGCCCAACCAGCTCTTTCAGGGCCTGACTGGCAAGGGGGGCACCTGGGGCTGATGTTGTGCCCCCCACCCCTCCGGCTCGGGTCCCCAGGGAGCCGTGGGTGAGCAGCCGGGTCGAGGCTGCCCCTGGGCTTCAGCAGACACTGAGTGTGTTTGCAAAAGGATTCAGCAAAATAAGCTGTTGGGTTTCTCCATCCCCCTGCTCGTGGGGCCCAGTCACTTCATCTCCCTTTGTCCGCGTGGTATTTAAAGCCTATATTTTAAGCCCACCAGGCCCCTCAGGAGCACATTACCGCCTGGCTAAACATTATGTGGTTGCCTGCAATGCCACAAGGACCTGAGCTGCACTCTCCCCCAGCACAAAGCCCCTGTACAATGCTGCTTTTGGTGGCGTGCGTGGAGCAGGCACAGCTATTGGCGTCTGGCGTCTGCTCAGCTTTATTTTGAGGTCTCTAAACAGAGCAAACTGGCTTTTTTAGGTCCCTGTGCGCAGATCAGGTGGTCACCTGTGGCAATATGTTTATTCACAGATTTTAGCTGCTTTCAGGGAACAGCCTTCTCTAAACATAGTTGGGGCTATTTAAGTAGCTGCTCACAATTACCTCTCGGTTCACACAAACCACCGCATACTCCCTCATTGAGCAATCGCTCCTGGAGATACGAGGGTGAAAAGCCACAGAAAACTTGCTGTGGAGTGCCCCAAAGATTTTTACAATCCTGCTGTAAATGGATGTTGACTTTTGAAGAGCTGCACACCTGGTAAGCTCTGCCATTGTATCAGCCTTCAAACTAGCAGATTTACCTGGCAGTTCAACAGCTGTTAATATCCTTTAGCCTCCTTCGCCTTTGTATTAAGTAGGTGGTAGATAGAGGAAGACAAGCCTGATTTGGGGATGGAGGTCACGGCATTTGACTGGTGTCACGGCACGTCCTTTCAGCTCTGAGAAGTAAGCTCAGGAGGAGGACTAGGGACAGATTGTAGGAGAGAAGGAATGGGAAAGCCCTGGCACAAAGAGGAGTGGAAGGTTGGACAACAGCAACAGAGGACAGTGTTCATGTTGTGATGACCATGTTCCTTTCTCCTTGCCCCAAGACTGTAATGGTCTGTTTTACCCACTCCTTGCCCTTTCTCTTGTCCACTGTGTCATTTCTTGCCTTCTTTCTTTGCCCCCTGACATTCACACTGGTCTCCCAGGCTCTATCCATGGTGGCAGCTGCTCCCTCTCCCATGTCTCCTTGGTCCGCTCATTCCCACTGAGCTCCTCATGCCCACCATCAGCCCTCACTCCAGTTGCCTGATTTCTCCCTCCCTCCCAGTGAGCCTGGACCTTGGTGGTTTCAAAAGACTTCTCAGTACCAAGAGAATGGAGAGTAGACACAAGAATTCATCTCTCCAGGGATGTGACTGCTTGCTCTTAATCAAAAATAAAGGCATCTTCAGATCTGGGAGATTTTCTTGGTGCCTTCCTGTTACCAGACCATTTGGTCTTGATGAGAAGAACGTGTGCCATTTGGGAATGGTGAATCTGCATTTCTCTCAGAGAGAATTTCAGCCAGAGAAGGTTTTGTAGGTGTAGGAGGAATGTGCAATCCATCAACACGTGTAATAACACATGTAAGAACTTCCCTGAGAAACACTAATACTATTTTAAGATTTTTATTACACTAGGATTTTGGGAGTGATGCAAGAACCAGGAGCTTACACCCCTTTGGTAGAAACTCTGCATTCCCTACACACACGTCAGTGCTGCCTGACCCACCCTGAGATTTGGGTGCCCAGAGAGAAGAGAGCAAGGGCCAGTGGGTTAGAATCCTAGAATCGTAGAATCACCAGGTTGGAAAAGACCCGCTGGATCATTGAGTCCAACCATTTTTATCAAATACTAAACCATGTCCCTCAGCAATCACACCATGCACTGACCACATCCCTCCAGCTAACACTGGCCCTGCCTTCACCCAGCACTGTCACAACTACAATTTCTCTAACACTAACAGGGAAATGAGAAATACGAAAGACACAAATGCTGCTTATAAACAGCTCCCCTCCCTTCCTAAAAATGTTATTAAATATTTCATAATGAATAAGCAGGAAACTTGGTGCCAGTTTCCAGTGCTACGAACGCCACTGGGAAACAAAGGAAGCTTTCCAAGCAAAAAAGGGGGGACACAAAAAAAGCGTGAGCCATGCAGAAACCCTCTTTATGTTTCACGCCCCTCCTGCACCAGCAGCAATGCTACAAATGTACACACCAGTTTGCCCAGACCTTTTTCCTCTGTTCTGCCTTCGAGAGGACTGTCAGAGACCCTGGACAGTCCTTGTACCAGTCCCACGCTGAGATTTAAACACTTCTGAGATCTACTAAGAACATTTTTCTGGACTTTCACAGCCCAAGTCCCGCAGGAGGCTGAAGCGGAGCTGACTGCAAGCAGAATTACAGACAGGGCTACTAACAGGGTCTTTTCTAACCAGTTGTATCAAACAAAAAAAAAATCCCATCACCAATTTTAGACCTTTTTTGCCACATTACCTGCATATCTTGTATGACTTACATTCCATCATTTTCCTTGCTGACAACAAGTCTCATCTCTCGCCCAGCCACTGCAAACCACCGCACAAGAGAGGGGTTTGAAGAACAGCTCTGCAGTGAAGTTCTCTGTGTGTTGTTGGCTTCGCTGTGCCAGCTCCACAGTGAGGAGAGAGACTGCCTGAGAGCTTAGCATTCACACCTGGAAATCTCGTTATTTATCATTACCCCTTGCCCCGTACCTGCTGTGCAGCAGGAGGGAGGCAGCTCAGCTGCAGGAGCAGCTTCAAATGCTCCCACGGGGACCCGTGCTTTGGGACCAGGGCGGTTCAGATCCTGGTCCTGCCATCAAAGCGTTAAGGGTGCCACTGACACGGGCATCACACAAATGCAATGACACAAAAAGAGACATGGGAAGGTGAACACCAACAGTTTCCTCGGTGTTTTGCTGCTGGCTGGCCTCCCCACGTATTTTTTCTGCAAGTGGCCTGCATGTGGTTTCAATGGAGAAGTTCTGCAGCCTTTCTCCTTCTTCCTGGCTTAAATAATTTCATTTCTGGGATTCCAGCAAGGCCATCATATTAAATGGATTATAAAACTTGTTTGCTTGTTACGTTCAGCAGGAAAAACATTGCTTCTGCAAGGGCTCACACTACTTTGAGCAATATTATCCTGGGTCTATGCAAGTGTCAGTGAGCAGAACTTGGCCCCAGACTTGGCCCCAGCGGGTGCCGAGCTATCAAGTCATCTGGAATATGAGTCTCATTTTCAGAGCAGTGCAATTTTCTCCACAACGATGTTATCTTTGTTCCTCGGTTTCTGGCAGCAGAGCTGCTCACACATGCTATTAGCAGATGGCAGAAGACGTACATGGAATTTGCTCTCGGAGCATTTCTTCCATTCTTCCTCCCAGACTGAAGAAGTGCAAATTCAAGCTAAAAGCTTGTCCTAACCGCAGCTCTTTTCCAAACAGGGCTACAGAGAGTTAAAAGCAGGCTCCAGCAGAAACCTCTCAAATATTTCAGTTTCTCTGCCACAGTTTAACTACTCAGCACATACCCTCTAGTCAGAAATGCAGGGAGTGCATTTCTCTAAAGCCGTACTCCTCGGTGCCCTTATGTCAGCCCCTTTTCGGGATCAGCTGTTAGGGAGCAGCAGGCGTTGCAGGAAGGCAGAAACCTTCCACGCAGCCTCCCCAGTGAGCTGAGGCATCCATCCACCTGTGGCCCACAGCCAACTGCTGTAGCCTTGGCAGAGCTTGTTGCTCTTAGTGGAGACCAAGATGAACACATAAATTTAAGGATCAGGCACGAACGGAGCACCTCCCATCCGAGGACAGGCTGAGAGAGTTGGGGTTGTCGAGCCTGGAGAAGAGAAGGCTCTGAGGAGACCTTATAGTGAACTTACACTGAAAAAAAAAAGCGCGTGGTAGAGGCACTTTTGTGCCAACCTTAGGAATTATTTCCCTAAAAAAGTATTTTCCCTAAGGCATAATAGAGATTGCAGCCCCTGATAACCCACCTGCTTTGTTCCAGGGTCAGGATCACGCAGTGGAAAGAGCTGAAACTCTGCAGAGAGGCCATGGCCAGACCCTGATGTGAATATTGGTGGCCACACAGCCCTGTGGGCTCCTCTGTGCAGAGCAACCAAGGTAAGGAAAGACACTGGGCAAAACCAGGATTCTTGTTATAGTTTGTTGTACTTGGGGGGGGGAAAAGCATCTGTCATCTGGCTAAAAAAGCCAAGGACACTGCATTTTATAATTCCTACCTAGCCCCACAAAACAGCTCACACCCAGTGCTGTCGATTCCTCAGATCTCCCCTATGTTACCTTCTTTTAAAGTTCAAAGCTACAAAGCTACTCCACGTTGGCTCCATTTATTTCCCCTTTTCCTTCCCTTGAAGCAAACATAACCAGTAAAATTCCCAGGTGTATTTCTCTCCCCCCTGAAATTTTCTTTCTCATCTGCCCTCCTGCGCATAATCAGACCCCTTTTCACACGCAGGTGAACCTAGAAAATCATTTAGAGTGGGAGCCACACCAACCAGTTCAGTGAACATCAGGTAATTGTGCCTTACAGACCTTTTTGAAGGTCAAATAATTCTGAGTAATTTTTTCCAGCTATTTTCTCTGTTAAATGAAAGCCCACTAAAACCACAAAAGGTGGTTTTGTAAAGTCACCGACCCCATGAATCTGCCTGCCCTGTCTCCCTGCATGACTTCCCTCTGTTCCTTTCCAAGTCACCCGTCTTCCCGAGACACTCACGTGCGTGAAATCCGCACTGTTCACCCTGCCCTGAGCAGGGCTGAGATTTTCAGACACACTCCTCCGCAGATTCTTCCACTTCTAAGTCACTTCCAGGCTTTTGCAAAAAAAGGCTTTACTTTACATTTGCAGCGTGATATGAAAACCGAAAAATCACCTCTGATACAGACTGACGGACAGGAGTGCTCGTGAACTTGGCCATCTGCAGCTGCTTTCTCTGGGGTTTCTCCTCCATCGAGCATCACAGCTGAGCTCACACTGCAGCTTTCCCTTTCAGGCACTCTCAATTCCGTTATTACCGCTGATAAACCAATACACTTTTTGACCATATACAAGAAACTAAAACAGGGATTGAAATCACCCAACAATCTTCATCCATGATACAGCCAGCGAGATCAAGCGCACCCTCAGCCAGTTTGCAGACGACACCAGGCTGAGTAGTGCAGTTGCCACAGTGGAGGGATGGGATAGAATCCAGAGGGACTTGGACAGGCTGGAGAAGTGGGGCTGGGAGAACCTCATGAGGTTCAACAAGGCTAAGGTCCTACAGCTGGGTCGGGGCAAACTGTGGTTTCAATACAGCATGGGGGATGATGTGATTTAGACTAGACATAAGGAGGAATTTCTTCACTACAAGAGTGGAGAGGTGCTGGAACAGCTTTCCCAGGGAAGCTGTGGCTGCCCCATCCCTGGAGATGTTCAAGGCCAGGTTGGATGGGCCTTGGGCAGCCCAATCCAGTGGGAGGTGTCCCTGCTCATGGCAGGAGGGTTGGAACTGGATGATCTCTAAGGTCCCTTCCAACCCAAACCCTTCAGTGATTCTATGACAAGTGTCACCCTTACAAGATGGTCTCATAATCCCAGTTTTCATACAAAACTAGTGAAAGAACACCAAACAAAATTAAAGGAACTTTATGTTCTTCTTCAAAATGTGCGATTTCACCTACAGCAGTAAATAAATCTGCTATAAAGCAAGAACGGAAGCACAGGGGGACTTTGATAGATAAAATTTCTACTTTACGAGTGATTTTAATTTAATAAACTGGACTTATTTTCTGAAAACCAACTTGTAATTGAGAACAGAACAATACCACATAAGCAGGAAATTCATTAAACTAAAGACTTGTTTTAAATTGCAAAACCTAGCACAACAAGGCCCTGGTTTCCTTTTAGGAATGCAATGCTAATAAATGACAATGCAGCGAGTTCCCAATCCCAAATTGTTGCTCCAGAGACTACAAAGGTTATGCAGAGGATTCCTTTCCTGCACGTAACCGAGTGTCTGGATTAGGCTGAGTGGTGCTGGGCTCTGGATGAGGATGAGCGATGATGGGCTCTTGGGGCTGTCTGTCTCGTTGAGAGCTCACACAAAAGCCCTTCTATAGCTTGATCCTAAAGGAATGCAGTGTCCAGCAAGATTTAATAGTGATCGGAGTGATGAAGCCCCTGCAGGAGTGTGTTTCCAGGGAACAATGGGATTTAACTGCACGCTGGGAAAAAGTCCCTCAGCAGTACAGCAAGGGCAGAGCACAGTAAGGTGAGAGGTATTGTTGGCTTAGAGAGAGAAAATGAACAAGCAGATTCAAGGCTGGAAGAAATCTGCTCTTCAGTGGCAACATGCTAGCACCTGAGCATTAAACTGAGGTCTTCTGAAGAGCAAGGAACACCAAAAGCTCTTAGGAAGCTCCATGAGGCTTTCTCTGTACTCCAGATGACGAGTGCTGGCTCTGGATCTGTGTGGCCAGTGCTAGACAAGTTACTCACTGTCACCCAAATCCACTGCTGCTGCTGCTTTTTCTGGCTGCAGTCATTAAGGCACCTTTATCATCCGCACTGGGTGCAGGAGCCATCAACCACGCACAGCATCGAATCTAGGAAGCCAGCATTTATTCACTACAATTGCTCCAGATTTGAGTGGAAGACAGAACACATTCATTTGCAGGGCATTCAGATACTTGCTAGACATACTTGTTGCTTTTGGAGTAGCTGTCAGAGGCAAAACGACTGGAAAAGCTCAAGGATGTCCTCTGGGGCATGTGCTAAGTAAAAGCTAATGAAGATAAAGCGTAGCAGTGCCCTGCTCCTTCCTCCTCTTCCCTATGGCCCTGGACTACTGAGATCAGTTGATTATCTCTGGAGCTTCCACAAAAAGTAACTTTTGCAAGCAGTCACTATTGCACAACGATCTGCATCTCCACTGGGAGAACGCTGCACAAATAAAGATGACGCAAGCGACTCCTCTGTACCAAGAAATTCTGGAGAACACAGACTGCCTCAGGCTGCTTTAGATGCTGTCGAAGACACAGGGACACAAAATCTGTCTGAGGTTCATCCAGCAGGGTCTCCATTATCAGCAGCGAAGTGCTCTGGGCTGACGGTATCACTGTAGCCACATTCTTTCAGACTATAGCAAAGATTTCCAGTAGAGGCATTGGACCTCAAAAACATTTCCAGTCTTCTGGAAAGCGTTTGCTACTCTCAACATTTTGCAGACCATAAAGAAAGAGAAATAATAATTATACAAATGCCATTCCCAAGAGGTTGGTGGGTAAAAAAGCCTGACATTAACCAGATGGGTGGATTATCTCTGAAGCCTTTTAAAAGGCTTAGCTACCTCTGCCAGCTTCCACTTCTCAGCCATCAGTGCTGTCTTACCCAGTGAGATCCACACTGGGGTTAGCTGAGCAGTGCTGCTTTCACATTCTTTTAGAACTCTTGAGGAGAAAAATCCTAGTTTGGGAGGTTTGGTATTCAGCCGACAGATTGCTGCTCCTTGGCCAACAGCTGGAGTGGAGACGAGTCCTCCTGCTCACCCAGTGGCTCCCCTGAGAGAAGGTTCTCCTCCAATGTGCCACAGCTCGAATCCTGGGTTTGGTTTTGGGCCCCTCATTCCAGGAAGACACTGAGGGGCAGGAGCATGTCCAGAGAAGGGAACAGAGCTGGGGAAGGAGCTGGAGAACAAGACTTACGAGGAGCGGCTGAGAGAACTGGGCTTGCCTAGCCTGGAGAAGAGGAACCTGAGGGGAGACCTTATTGCTCTCTACAACTACCTGAAAGGAGGTTGTGGTAAGGTGGGTGCTGGGCTGTTCTCCCAGGTGACAGGACACGAGAGAATAGTCTCAAGCTGAGCCAGGGCAGGTTCAGATTGGACATCAGGAACAATTTCTTCACAGAAAGGGTTCTGGGGCCCTCGCAGAGGCTGCCCAGGGAGGTGGTGGAGTCCCCATCCCTGGAGGCTTAAAAGACAGGTAGGCAAGGTGCTCAGGGATCTGGTTCAGTAGTGGAAAGGATGGTTGGACTCAATGATCTCAAAGGTCTTTTCCAACCTAGGGATTCTATGAAGACAGAGGGCTCTTGCAGGCAGAGCAGCAGCAGACCCTCCAGAATTACTACTGCCCAGAGAACCTAGCTCAGAAGGGAAAGGGAGAGTATTAATTAGGATTAAAGGGAAGTAACTGGCTTAGCATAACACGACAGCTGTGCCAAAGAGAATGCCACATTTTCTAGCTGCAATCCCTACTGTCAGATCCCTGTGTTATACTTTGGGTATTGGCCAAATTGTGCTGGCTGCAGAATATTCTCCGTTACTGTAAGTCCCTGGGAGAGGAGCAGAACTGTCTATATTTAGTCCACCAAGTCCCTCATGGTAATCTTTACTCCCTTTTTGTTTTAGCACTCTACTTTCTATTTTTACTTCACATTCTGCAGCAGGTCTGGACACTTGAAGAAGACAGGCTGTCCTCTCCCCAGAAGACATCACTGCCACACCTGGAGTTTGTTTTCCACTTACTTCTTTCTTCACATGTGGGTTTTCTTATTACATGGGCTATAAAAAATACTCCAACCAGAAAACAGCAGACCTGAACTGGAAAGCAAAGGATGAATCAAACGGTAGCAGAAAAGGGGTAACATTTGCAATTTTCCCTCAAATTTCAGTCGCAGCTCTGCTTTTTTAAGACTACAAAGGCACATTTGAAAAAGAAAGCAAAGGATCTGTGTACAACCAACACAAATCATGAGAACGGTGTTGCCAGACTGAGACTGGAGCACTATTTGCCGCGCACCTTTGCCCTCCGTCAGCCAGGCTCTGCCGTACTCACAGTCAACATTCAGACAGGAAAACATCTCTCTTAGGAAAAAGGGTGGTAAAACTTGGCACCACATGAATAAGACAGTCATATGCTTCTCATCGCAAGCCAGGGTTATTTCTGAACATCTGATCTCTACGTGATTTGAAACATGGGCTAAACCAGTGACATTAATTGGCACTTTCCATTAATACGGCCATCAGGAGCACTGGTTTGCATTACTAATCAATCTGAACAGAAGTCATAGAATCACTAGGTTGGAAAAGACCTTTGAGATAGAGTCCAACCATCCCTGTCCACCACTAAACCAGGTCCCTGAGCACCTTGTCTATTTGTCTGTTAAACCCCTCCAGGGATGGGGACTCTACCACCTCCCTGCACAGCCTCCGACAGGCCCAGAGAACCCCTTCTGTGAAGGAAGAACCCCAGGACCAACTTGAGGTGCTTTCCTTCTGCTAGGACTGTGCCTGCCTCCTCCCTGAAAGGATAGAACAGAGCTCCAGCACACTCAGAAAAAGGATCAAGGCTGCCGCAGCGCATGGGATGCTTTGCTCTCGCCCTGCACGCTGCTGCTGGACCACTCCTGCCCTAGGCCTGACAACTCACTTTGTTTCCTCCAGTTCTTCTCAGAAGGAACCCAACCCCAGCAGAACATTTTTCATTTCTTCCAGCTTTCCCAGTTTGGGAACTCAAACACAGCAGTGATGTGTATGCTGCTCTCCCCTGCCATCCTTGAGAGCGCAGGCAGCGCCAGGAGCTCCGGCACAGATTTCCTTCTGTTTGTTCTGATCCCTTTCTGCTTTCCCCTAGGGTGGGAAGAGCAAGAAAAAGAGGTGCATTCAGAGGAAAAACAACTGAGAGAGCAATCCCGGAGCCACATCCCCTCCCAGAGGTCTGTGCTGTTCCCCACCTTCCCCAGTGCTGTCCTTAGGATGCTCCTCAAACAGCATCTTGTGGGCAGGTGTGCACTGAAAACCTAGAGCAGGCAGCTGCTGGCCCCAGGGGAGCTGCCTGCCACGCAGGGACCTCTAGGATGGAATATTTCATACAGTATCTCTCCTCACCATCTCTTGTCTTCTCGGCTGCTGCTGCTGGACACGCTCTGCAGGAAAGGAGAAGCAGCACAGCACTGTAGAGGGGAAATGCCCAGGAGCTTCAGGCCCTGCCTGCTGTGATCAGTACTCTGAGAGCCCTTTCCATGCTTTGGAAAAAACTTTGTGTGCATTCAAGATATACAGATCAAAGTGATATTCCCTACTAGAGAGGAATCCAACAGTGATGCTTTTCTCGAAGCAGGAAAAGCGTGAAGAAGAGCATATGCAAGGAGGAGGGAAGAAATACCTTTTGGAAAAAAGCTCCACAGCTCCTGGTGATGTGAAATGCACAACCCTGAAGCTGGTCAGTGCATGAACAGCACTCTGGAAAGAAAGAAAAAAGGTTGAGGAACATCTCTGAGCAGCGTGGAGCCACCTTACCCCAAGAAGAAACTGCCAGCAGCAGCAGGTAGGAAACTTCGAGTCTTGTCCATCTTAACAGACAAGAAGAGATCAGAAAAAAAGCCCCAGAGAACAATGTATTTTCCTGGGAGCAAGAAGCAGCATACGGCAGGCTTAGGACTGTAGCACAGAGAGTTTCTCTTTCCTTGCAAAGGTCTCTGCAGGTCCCACATGTTTTTAAGCTCCCCTGGGTTTGCCAGTTGTTGGTGCTCACAGATGGCAACAACAGGTTGAAGCTCCTTGTTCATGGTAACTGAACCCAACCCTTTAGAGAAGCTCCCTTGTGTAAGACCCAGCGGAGCTGTGGCTGAAAGCCCTTCCTTCCCAGCACGGGAGGGACGTGGGTCTTCCCTTTCCAGCCCATCCTGTGGTTGTATCTATAGATAGCTTTGGATGGACCTCTGTCATCTGCCTGTGCAAGGAGCACATTCCTGCTGAGGATTTATTTTAGACACCTGGCACTCCCTTCAGAGCAAAGTGAATTCCTGCACAGTGGGACAGGAGGACCAGGCACTGAGATGCCTGCATCCTTTTCCACTGCCTCGCTCCCTGAGCTTAAATTGAGAGAACAGGTGCCTCTGCTTGGCTCTAGGCTGAGCAGCTCACTGCAGGGGATGTGCAGAAAGACTCCAGCACCAAATAGCATCGGCCAAAACACAGCAATGAGGAGGCGCAGGGACATGCAGGCTGGAAGAGGGGTAGTACAGGGAGGGTGGGGAGAGAAATTATTTCAGAGCTGGAGCTAATTTTATAGGATCTGGCTGTTAAATAAAGAACTGCAGTGTTTTTCAATTCTGCTTATTGAATTAAGTCACTCTCCTGCCACCCGGATTGCTCCAGCTGGCTGAACAATCCAACACCTCTCCTTTTAGAAAAGGATTTGCTCCCATGACCAGCTCAGTCTGACTGCCTTCCTACCCATCCCATCCCCTGCGCCGCGCTCCTGGGGACAGCCAGGCACCACAGCTGGAAACAAAGCCCTTTTCTGGGAAAGTTCTATCGAATTCAGGAAAGACTTGGAATAGAAATTAAAAGAAAACTCAAAGCATTTCTATGTTGAAGCCCAACAGCCTCATGGATCGGTTCTTACAGTCTAGCACTTCTTATATATTTGTTTTAATGCACAAAAAGCATATTCTTTCGCATTAAAATGTAAAAAGAAACAATTTCATTATTAGGTACTAATAATTTCAGAGCATGAGGCCTCTCCTTGGTTTCTGAGAATGGTGGTTATGGAAACACTCAAATCAGTCTCTGACACCAGGTTAGGGCTGGAAAGCTTTTGATGGCTTAGCCTGAGGATACACATCCGCTAAAAGGAAACTGAGAGCTACTAAACTCCATCTTTTCTTAACTTCTTTACTGTTAAGAGTTTCATCGCTGTGCATTCTGAACACCTGATGCAATTCCTTCCCTCCCCAAACTCCTTGCAGACATGCGGCAGGTCTCCTCAGAGCCTCGAGTCGGGACAAATTGCAAACACACCAAGTTGTGCAAAGCCACGGGCACCCTCTGGATTCTCCCATGGTATCTTCAAGACATTGTGACTTCTTTACCTCTACAACACTCTCCAAGGGCCTTCTCATTCCTCTGAAACCTAGTCCCACCTTCTTGCCCACTGATTTCTTGTTCAGAAATGAAGCAGAGCTTTTACTCCCAGCTACTTTCAGTATTAAACCACTTGGATGTCACAGGACAGCATTAAAACCAAAACAACATAGCTAGAAAGAGCCAGAACCCTTTGTGACAGACATGCCGACGGCATTTCTTTGGGACACAGCCTCAGGGAGAGGTCACTGTTCTGGAGAGTTCTTTGGTGGCTTTTTTTGTGTCTCAGATTCAATGATGGAAATCATCAGGCTTCATTAATCAAACCATAATATCTCTGCCCGCAGACAGACAGATCAGAGCCTTTGGCCACAAGTTGTACCAATTGCTGGTTCTTAAACTAAAACAAACTGTTCCATTGGTGTAAAGCTGAGCGCATGACATACTCAGATCAGGTCATGATTTTAGCTTAAAGTCATTCTCATAGAGCATAATACTCCTAAGACAGCTCCATATTCGTTCAGGGCAAGATTTCATGGGGATTTTGACCCAGCTTAGTGAAATCAATTTGCAAAACATCTCTTCATTTAAACCCATTCAACTTTGCCCAGTTCTCTACATAGAAATCATTTTTAGGGCTAGTGTTCAGCTGGAAATGGGCCTTATGTAGCGCAGCATGATTCACTCACCCCATTTCTCTCTGACACTCGCTCAGAGCCCGAGCTGGAGGAAAAGAGACATTGTCCTTAACTCCCTTTCACTCCTGAGAGGCTGGATCCCTGAATTCCCCAGACGTTGCTTTCGTTGCCTGCCTCAGACAAAGAGGAAAGCAGAGTTGAGAACACCTCCTCCTGCACGGTTGGCCCAATGACTCACAGAATCCATGATCCCACATCAGGAGAAATGGCAGAGAGGCTCCAGCCACCCCACTGCTCCATGGTTCCTGTGCTCCCAGCCCTTAGCAACCCCACAGCTGCCTCCCTCCCCCAGGAGCTTCCCCAGGGACACCTGCATCTTCCCCTGGTTCCTGCATGAGGACCAAGCGTGTGTTCCAGCAGCCTCAGGACAGCAGCTGTACCCCTAGCTGCTTGTTCAAAGACCACTCCAACGCTGAAGAACCAGGCACCACATAGGCACCAGCTGGAAAGTGCCTTCATGTCCTCCTGCACGGTGAAACCTGTAGCCTTTGGATGTTAGTTCCTCACCCATTGCAACGTGCTGGTCACAAGGGATGCTGCAGTGAGCTGCGCACCTTCCCCACCACCGTAACCTGAACAGAGCTGCTTTTTCACTTAGCAAAGACAATTTTTGTTTCAACGTCCCCTCAGGACACGATGTTCTCCGCAGAAAGGCCTGGGGACAAAGAGCATCTTTTGAAAGCTCTCATTACTTCTGTGCCATATTTCTCATCTCCGATAAGCCTATCTGTGAAATTCCAAGACGAGATGGTTATCTCCACTTACACAAATAACTTCGGCTAACGTTACTTTGATAGAAACCTTCTGTGATACATTTCTGGCAGCAAAGAACCACTTAAGTGCTACCCTTGAGGAAATACTAGCATAATGTTTCACATCTGTCTCATTTTGACTCTAATGAAGACTATTTTTTTTGTATCAGCTCTGCCCTTGTATCATTACAGTGTGGTTTTTTTTCCTTTCAGCAAGCAGTCATAATTCTATTTACAAGTTACTGCAGTTACCACTTTGAATGCATTTCTCTTTGGAATCAGCAAAACACCAAGGGTATTTTGCATGAAAGAAACATTTATTTGACTTTGTCCAACAGTACAAAAGGCATTTTGTGGATTTTTGGATTTGCCTAAGTCCTGTATATTTATATTTCTCGATAATCCTCCAGGGTATACAATAAATTAACAACTGTGCCCTGGAAACCAGAGCCGCATTCTCAGGCTGGACACCGAGGTCAGAGCCCGTAGCTTTTGGCTGTCGGTCAGCACCGCACAGACCCCGCGCTGACCCATATTCTCACCACCACTGAGCATAAATTCTGACTTATCATAGAATCGTAGAATAGTTTGGGTTGGAAGAGATCTCAAAGCCCATCCAGTTCCAACCCCCCTGCCAGGGGCAGGGACACCTCCCACTGGATCAGGGGCTCCGAGCCCCATCCAACCTGGCCTTGGACCCCTCCAGGGATGGGGCAGCCACCCCTGCTCTGGGAAATTAGAGGGAAAAAGAGAAAAAACTCTACGGCACTGCCAGAAAATACCTGTATTTTTCTACAAAGCAGGTATGAGCCTGGTCTAAGCTGACTTCTCCTGAGTCTTAGATCTCTGCACGCTGCACGTTCCAGTGCAGAATCTCGGGCTAACCACAGCAGAGAAAGAAATAGCTGAGGACAAAACGCAAGAAGAATTGTAAACATTCACTACTAAAATACAGTATATATTAAAAACGCTGTCAGTGTTTACTGCTAAAGTCGAGAGCATCCCTGGATTTAGGCTTTGTTCTATATTTCATGCTGAGTTCAACAATAAATATTCAATCACAAGAATTCAGTTTGAAAGCTCAGAAATTCTTAAGGCCAGTCAAAAAAGAGTTTAAAACGACTCCTTAAAGCAAAGTGCCTTTCACAACATTCAGAACGCAACGTGGTTATGATTGCTAACAATGAACTCACAGCGTAACTGCAGAGCCTGTTGCACAGAGTGCTGCTTTTTAAGGACTGGTTCATGAAAGAATGAATCTATTAAGAAACGTGGGTCACAGGTTCGATGTGGAGCCAACCCTGGCTGTTCTCACCCACCAGGGGCCAAGCCAAGCACGGACCAAGCTTTAGCACATGGGAGTCACAGCTTCTCTGGCTCCTGAGAGGACTTCACCAGCAAAAAGACACAGGACTCTGACTCAGACAGACTTTATGTGGTGATATCCAGCAGGATTAGAAACTGCTACAGTTGTGGAGATGGCTGGTCTGCTCCTGAAGCATTTCCCAAACCCCCATTTGCAGCTCAGCTGGAATCACCCCCCCCCAATAAACCCTCAAGGACATTACCTCTCCCATTACTTCCTTGGTAATTGCACAGATTCCAGGCCCAGAACTTCTCATCCAGAACATAAACCTGCCAAACCGCAAGTTTACCCTACAGCAATCAAATCTGTTGTTCTTTATTTGTCAAAGCAACACCCCTTAGAACCAAAAAGCCCAACTCCTCCTTACCCCACAACCCCACAAAGTCCACATGAAGGTCAGGAAGACCTCATCACTGTCTACAATTGCCCGAAAGGAGGTTGTGGCGAGGTTGGCGTTGGTCTCTTCTCCCAAGTGACAGGTGGGAGGACAAGAAGAAACGGCCTCAAGTTGCACCAGGGCAGGTTCAGATTGGACATCAGAATCAATTTCTTCACCAAAAGGGTTCTGGGGCACTGGCAGAGGCTGCGCAGGGAGGTGGTGGAGTCCCCATCCCTGGAGGGGTTTAAAAGACAGGTAGGTGAGGTACTTGGGGATCTGGTTTAGTAGTGGACAGGTACAGCTGGACTTGGTGATCGCAAAGGTGTTTTCCAATCCAGTGATTCTACTATGATTCTCAGGACTCAATCCAGCAGCTCCATCTCTACCACCCATAGCGCTGCCCGCCCTCCTGGGCACCTGCCAAAGCCAACCTCATATGTGAGAAAGGGAGATGTCAGTCAGGAACATCAGCAAAGCTGTCTTAGAGGTTTGCAAAAGCCCTGAACATGCAAGTCCAGGTTGCCAAGCAAGAAGAGAGATGATACAAAACACACTAAACTATTCAAATAGGGAAACAAAATAAAACTATTCCAGTGAGAAATACTTGCATTTTGAAAAAAATGATAAATATCTTACCAATAGGTGGTGTCTCTTCCAGAACACACTGCTTCAGACAAAACCTTAACTTGCTGGCTGCTATCACCACTAATATGTGAGACAGCAAACAACAGCTAATCCTTACTGGCTTTGTGCTAACGACTGAACCAAGATAACTGCAGTCCCTGGCAAGCCTCCCATTTAATTGAATTAACTCCAACCAGGCCTGTGGTGATTGCACCAGCCAGCACAAGAGAGAGCCAGAAGCCACATACCTGAACTCAGATGCCGAAACCCAAGGAAGTCCCCTCTGCAACTTTCTGGTGCTGTCTTTGGCAGTTTATCCTGCAGTTACGGAGAAACCCAGCATCCTCAACAGTTTCTGCAAAATGCGGTAGAAAAAAATCAATATTTTTTTGTGAAAATGCTCAACTTTTGCTGAGAAAATGGAAGCAACTTATTTCATTGCACATTTTTTTTTTTTTAATTTCATAGAATCACTTGGTTGGAAAAGACCTTAGAGAACATCGACTCAAACAGTACCTGTACACTACTAAATCATGTCCCCAAGCACCTCACCTACCCGTCTCTTAAACCCCTCCAGGGATGGGGACTCCACCACCTCCCTGGGCAGCCTCTACCAGGGCTTGATAACCCTTTCTGTGAAGAAATTTTCCTAATGTCCAATCTAAACTTCCCTTGATGTGGCTTGAGGCCATTCCCTCTCGTCCTATCACCTGTCACTACGGAGAAGAGACCAACACCCACCTTGCATATTGCATTGGAGCTGCAGAACCTCCAGGAAGATCACACTTCCCCTAAAGCAATGAAGGTGTCTCAATGGCCAGTCTGCTCAACACACCCTGGGAGACCTTGACACTTGAGGAGAACTTAGATGTTCCTTCAGTATTAGCTGGAAAATGCAGCTTAACAGGGAAAAGACTTTGAATGGAAACTGGCTTTGAAGCAGGTTCAACAAACTGAATGCTACTGAGTCTGGGAACATCAAAACGTTTCACTTGAATAAAAAAAGACATTCCTGACTTGTTTGGAGTTTTATTTCCACAAAAAGAAAAAAGTTTGGTTTTGAGATAAAAACAAATGGAAGCTATATAAATGTCTCACCAGAGAGATACTAGATTTCATTCACCTGTTGTTTCATTTCAAGGTAATTTCTTTAGGACACAAACAACAGAAAATCTAAACAGTGGCTGGTACACAGTTACAGAACCAAGGGAGGAAAATACCAGGTCTTTCCTCCTGCAAACTCACAAAACATCCAATTCTACTGCCACCATTAGCTGCCTTCTGCAGGGAGCTGTGAAGAAGAGGAGGAAACCTGATGCTGTTGCTGGTGTTTGTACAGATGTGGCTCTCCCGCGGGTTTGGGTAGCAGCGCCAGAACCAGGAGAACTTGAGGCCAAACCTGAGGAATATGCAAATACAACAACATTAGTGCAGACCCTTGTGAACCTTTGCAAGCCCTGTTGGAGAGCACTTAAGGCTACTCAGCTGGTGGGATGACCTGACCGGTGGGACAGACACTCCTGACTGCAGCGTGAGAGGAGGATGCCCTGGGATGCACGAGACCTTCTGTTACAATACGCTGCTATCTACACCCAACAAAGGAAATTAGAAGCCTTACAGATCCCAACCATGCAAGAAAATTCATCTGCTTGCCTGTGGCGAGTGAGTCACCTTGCTAGCACCCTAGCAGCACACACCAAGTTCACAGCGCAGCTGTATTAGGAGAAATAAATCCTGTTAAACAGACAGAGCCAGCAATGGATGGTGATCCATCCCACCAGGTCACTCCCAACACGCAGTATTTCAGCGAGGTGAGGCTGCAGGGTACGGCACATCATTGCCTAGCAGATGGAAAATCCACCCCTTGGAAGGGCTCATCAGTTTATGCTCTTTGGCTGCGGAGCGGATGAACTCAGGGGCTGCTTTTGGCACTCCTCCTGTCCCAAGCAGGGCACCCAACGCCAGCAGCAGCTCCACAAGCTGAGGCCGTGCAGGAGCTCACCCCCAGGCTGTCATCTTCCCTCAAATAAATCTTGACACCCAGCCCACTTAAATGAAAACAAGGTGATGGTTTTTGTCAAAGCATTTACCGCTCGTTGACAACTGAACTGTCAGTTCAAACTCAAAAATGCTAGGAACGGTTTTGGTCTGGTACCTTGAAAAATAAATTAACCAGAGAAAATTCAACTGCAAGAACATTTGGTGCACCCCCTTACTTGATGCAATTTCCAGGTCTGTATGACAGTAAAAAAAAAATATTCTCCAAACATTTTCCTTTTGAACATTTTCCTCCTGTGATCCCCACCAGGCTGCAGCGTACTGGCCCCCTCACGTTATTGAGCTGAAGTTTTGAAATAGAAAGAGATTTGCATAGATGTTTCCTCAGAGGCGCTTTCGAAGTGTTATGGCTGGGATAACTGGTAAAATCCCAAGAAGTCTCTACACTGCCAACATAAATAGAAAGTCTATTTAAGGATGGGGGATTATCCATTCCTTGACAGGGCTGTGCTACAAGCCGAGCTGTCATACACAGCCTGCTGCCAGTTCCTAGCAGCAATTTTGTTTGAAATTCAGACCGGTACAAATTATGCTCAGATATTTCAGATATTCTCAGATATTCCAGGCTTTTCTCTTGGAAAACAAAGCCTTCAGACCTCCAAAAGGAGCCGTAAGGGCTTGCACGCGACCACCATCTCGAACATAGCTCAGAAACAGCACAAGCCAGCAGAGACTTTTGAACTTTCAGGAAGTTTTGTTTTCTTCAGCAAAAACCTGTTACGGCATCCTTGTCACCTTCTGGCCCACGTGTGCATCCTCCAGGATGGCAAAAAGGTTAATGGGAGAGCCAAAACCAGTATAAAAGTTGACACTGTGTTCCTACCTGCAAGTTTACTGGAGAATAACATCTCTCTGCAAATAAAGCTCAGGCACTCCACATCAGCAGAATTTCAGTACAATCAATCTTTGAAGTTAGAACACCCATGCTGTAGCTTGTTAACATTAAATACCGTGTTTAAATAAACCTCTACATTTTATGGAAGTTTTTCCCATGCCACAGCTCTGATAGATGGAGGTGCTGAGCTCTCCTGGCAGGGATGCTGGGCAGTTGTCTCCCATGTGTTCAGTATCCTCCAGACAAGAATAAACCTCCCCACTGTGCTCTAAAACCCAACTACGCCCTAGAGGGCCTAGGTTACCCGCCAGGGCACTACTTTTATGCTAGTTTAAGATCCATAAAGGATAGCACAGGTGCTCTGACACCCTCCAGCCCAGCGTGTCCCAGAGGTCACGCAGTGCCAGAGCAGTACAGGGCTCTAGTATACAGAAATGAGCAGGCTCCTTGTCTCAGATGTGCAAGTTAACAAGCTCTAATTGTGTTAAGCAAACCTTCATCTTGGACCAAACGAGGGGTTGGCTGTGGCCAAGGTTAGGTCATGCCTGACCAGCGCTGGTGCCTGTGTGGGTCACAGTGGGGCAGCAGCAGGATGACAGTAAAAAAAAAAAAAAAGAGTTAAAAAACCCAGAGCTTTTTAAAGCATTTCCAGCTGCTGTCCTCCTACTCCTGCTGGGTGTCAGGTTATAGGAACTAGATAATTCATTTGAAGCAGCTGTGGGGCAATGGCTAAAACTGCATCACCTGTTTCACAGAAAGAGCTGACAATAGCATTAGCGAGAAACTAAAATTAGAGGCTTAATTGAGCTCTGCAGTCACTCAAATTGAGTCCAGAACAAGATCTGTAGTTCTTAACATATTGACACTACAGCTGCAAAGTCACAGCACTGAAGAAGAAAGCAATTGTTCTGTTCCTATGTCAGAGAGAAAATGTGTTGAAGACCTGCTGTGAGGTCTATGGCAACACAGAGGCTCTTGCAGGCTCTCAGGGCAAGCACTCTGTCTGCTCTCCTGCCTGTGGGGTGCTCACCTGCAATCTGTGCTAGACCACACCATTTCATTTTAGTTCATTGCTCTGTACAACATTTGGAGTTTCTGATGCGTAAACAGGTCTCCTCACAGTGGGACATTTTGAAAAAGCCACAGGGTGCACCTCCCTCCACTCACACCTGAATCCTCTGATTGCAGATCACGTTGACCTTCCAAATCAGTCCCTCTTCCATTCTTTCCTCAGCATCTGGCTCGCTTTTGGTCTGACAGGTGATTTTATTTTTATCCTGTAGTCCAGATGCTGCCCATGGCTCTTTATAAGAATCTTCCCGTTCCACCATGACCCATGTGGAAGGAATGAGCATGGTACAGGACCTGTTCTCCGTATCAGCTGTGATTAGGACCTGCTTGGACAACCAGCTCACTGCAGCTGGTCAGTCAGTTCTCCTCCTCCCTTCTTCCTACACTTACTGCAGACCTGAAATGTTCCCAGGCTCCTGCAGTCATCCCCTGGCATACGCCAAGTCCATATGTTGCTGTCCCCTTTCCCATGCATTCCCAAAGAGCCAAAAAATTCACTCCTCAGAGATACACTACTTTGTGCACAGTCCATCCAGCAGAGTGAAGAAACATAGCCAAGATGGCTAGAAAAACACATCACTGTTTTATAGGACTTGATATATATCAAGTGTATTGTTTTGGGGTAAAGTAAAACAACCACCCCTATTTCCAATGGAACATGCCTAACTTTTTTTTTAAGCAAAACCTTTTTTATACTTTTTTTTTTTTGCTTTAAGAATAGTTTGCCAGGAACAGAAATCATAGAATAGTTTGGGTTGGAAGGGACCTTAGAGATCATCCACTTCCAACTCCTTGCAGGCTCATCTCCCTTCCTCTCAATGTATACAAATTACCACCCCCCAATAGTTCCTCTTCTATCAGTAATAGGCACAACATCTTTCCAAAGGCAAAGTGGAAATCCCTGCAAGTATTTCTGGTGCTGCTTCCAGCCAGAAATAACAGTAATCTGATTCACGAGTGAATTCCATTTCTGTTGCCGAATTCCTTTGTACAAATATCTTTGCTTTGAAAAGGTTTGGCAACAGCGAGGCACAGGCTAATTTTACTTAGAAAGTGTGAATCAAATAAGATTTGCAAGTTTCTGACTCACAGAAAGGAAGCGTCTGTGGCCTTTCTTACCACTTCTGTCAAGAGAAAACATCACAGCTCAGCTATTTCAGATGCAGCTGCAGACCTGCTTGCTGCATCCCCACCTCCTGCTGACCTGCTCTCCCCATGCACATCAGCACAGCTCAGTCCACAGTTGTATCTCTGGACCCAGGAAACTTCCAGCCTTATTCAACCTCTATCATCAACTACCCTGTGCAAAATGCAGTATGCAAGGCTAGAGAGCCAAGTAAATTATTAATTTCGGAAAATCCAGCAGATGCTTTGTGATAGGAATGGGTGGCTGAGGAAAGGGCAAGTTGCTTTCTAGGCTGCACAGTCTGAAAGCCTTGGAAAGCTCAGAGATTGAGCTTCAAGTAATGCTGCAGCAGAAGCAAGCCTCCAGGGACCGCATGGTGCCTAGAGCCTGACCTTGCTGCCATGTAAATGAAGGCCTATGATAAATTAATACCTTCTGTCTTCTTTTGTTGCTGAGAGTGCATCCAAGGCAAGGATGGGGGCAGCTCTGCTGCACCAACTACAGCCCCAGGAAACACTTGCAGCTGCTCAGCTTCATTTCATAGAATAGTTTGGGCTGGAAGAGACCTTGAGGCCCCATCCAACCTGGCCTTGAACACCTCCAGGGATGATGAGGCAGCCACCACCGCTCTGGGCAGCCTGTTCCAGTGCCTTGCCACTCTCATAGCGAAGAAATTCCTCCTTAAATTCCTCCACTTCCTCCAGTCTCTAGGTTGTCACAACTTCAGAGACTCTCTTCATGGCCATGTTCAGCCAGCAGCTCAGCTGCAGGGGTCACTGGCAACCCCTCAGGCACCGGGAGAGTGTTTCTGTCCAAGGCACAGGCTGCTTCTGCAGTCCCTGGGAAACAGGGGCTGCCACCCCACTCAGTTCACCAGCACGCAGGGACCAGACCTGCATGAACACTCCAACACCTCATCTCTGCGCTCACTGCTTACAACAGACTTTTTCTCCTCCAGTTCCACACAGACATCCCTGAGGGTTGGCAGGCTTTGAGATGTCTCTCCAGGGCCACCTCTCCTTGCTCCTCACCCTCTAACAGAGAATTCCACTGCCGTGCCCCACTTCATGGGTGAGCACCGCTGTATCTTCTTCATTCTTAACACAGGTCCTGAGGGTTTACAGATGACACACATGGTATAAAACTTGAAAAGCACTGTTTGCAGGAGTCTGAATCTCCCAGCACTCAGTAGGATCCAGCCATTCAACACACCGGTGAATTCTTCCATAAAAATCAGCACCGGGCATGCTTAATCTTGCTTAATTATTTTTGTGTGCTGCCACTCTGCAGCCGGACAGTTCATCTTCTGCACAACTCCATGGTAGATCACAGCCGTTTGTCAAACCAAACTGTCCCCTGCCAGTCTGTGGAGACATACACTTGCCATCTGCAATCTATTCCTCGGTTTCTGGCGCGTATTTTCAGTGCTTTCTTTTGAAAGCTGTTTCAGATTTCCATGGGCTTCTTAACCTCTGCTAGCAAAGCCTCGCATGCTTTAATTGTTGACAGCTGCATCTCGAGCAGTATTTTAGATTTCTTTTGTCATTCCTCTTGCTGCGTACATATGAATTGCCATGTTGAGAAGTGCTTGGCTGCATAACACGCACCAGGATGTGGAAAGCAGATAATTTCAAGTGTGTTATTGGGGGGTTTAATTGTTTGTTACACTTTCATGGAGATAGTTGTAGCTCCGTACATTAACACGCTAACGAGTAAAAGGCATTTGAGCAAACAGGTGTGAAGCTGTGAAATTACAGATTATCGATAAGGAAGTACAAAGCTAATTAATGTAATGACTGTGTGTAATGCGCTCGGACAGCTACGGGCCAATTCACAAAGGAAAACCCAATGCTAGTAACACATTTATCAGGAAGACTTGCAAAGTTATGTTTTCCTGCTCAAGCTCCAAGGACCAGCAGCATCCACCTCTGAAAAAGGCACCTGCCCCACGCTGTAGATGCTCAACAGGCCGGCCAAGCAGGGATACTGGACCTCTGCTTGCACCTAAACGTAGCACAGAGAGAAGAAAGGGGCCACTCCCACCTCACTACAACCTCCTTTTAAGTAGTATTAGGAGCAACAAGGTCCCCCCTCAATCTCCTTTTCTCCAGACTAAACAACCCCAGCTCCCTCTCACAAGGTTTGTGCTCTAAATCCTTCACCCAGAATGTTCAGGTCTTGTCCTCTGTGACTTCTGAGACACTCAACACCCTCTAACTCACTTCCAGTACAGCACCACAGAAGCACTAGGCTGGATAAAAGTTAACCTTCCCTTTTCCTTTCAAGAAGTCTGATTTTCAGTTTCATGGTACAGACAAATCCAGGTTTTCCAAAAGGGTATACAGATATTTGCAGAAGATGTGGTATCTGGGAGTGTACTAGGAGATGTGAGGTTGTGGCAATACTATGAAAGATGGAAAATGCTGAGATCTAGACTGTTCTCTATCTCCTGCCAGGCAGGACTCAAATCTGAAACATCTGCTCACATAAGTCAAGCTGAGATCTCTCAGCCAAGAAACATAAGCCCAAACTCTTCCTGACATCAGCAGGAAAGCTTTTTGTGGATCTCCAAGAATCTGATGTTCCCTGCAAGCACAGAATAACAACGTATTCTCACTACCAGCAAATCACTTGCAGAGAAAAATTAGGCTGGCACAACCGGCACTTGAACAGTGGGTCTTAACTCAGCTTTTATAAAAGTCAGTGACAAATCCTCAGTTTTAAGCACGCGCTACCACCACTAAAAGAATTATCTGAAGGCTGGAGAGTAAGATCTTAACTGGAAGAACTGTGGACAGAATTTACTTTCAGAATTCATATCCAGACCTCAGTTCAGGGCTCACATCCCTCATCGCATCCCCAAGCCTGGTAGAAGAGGGATCTGGGTTTTGCACAGAGCCCAACTGTCAAACACCTATGAATACTTACAGAAGAAATACTTCTCCAGATGTCTAGGAAACAGTAAGTTCAGAAAGAGCACAGTGTCAAATCAAGCAAAAACCTGCAGAACCGAGCACTATCTAGAGCTTTTTCCTGCTTCTGCAACTCTAATATGAGCATTGCTCAGTTCTCTTAGAAATCATAGAATGGTTTGGGTTGGAAGGGACCTCACAGCCCACCTAGTTTCAGCCCCTGCCATGGGCAGGGACACCTCCCACTGGATCAGGGACTCCAAGCCCCATCCAACCTGGTCCTGGACACCTCCAGGGATGGGGCAGCCACAACTTCCCTGAGCAACCTGGTCCAGGACCTCCCCACCCTCATCATGAAGACTTTTTTCCCCCAATATCTAATCTCAATCTTCCCCCTTTCAAATTTAAAGCCATTCCCCCTCATCCTATCACTCCAAGCCCTTGTAAAAAGTCCCTCCCCAGGTTTCTTTCCTGGGCACCACATGCCCGTGTCTCACCACCCTCATCCTCTCTGCACTCAACACATTTTGGAGAAGGAACCCGCTCGCTCCCGACAGGGAGACGGACTAGAAATCAGGGTCAGCTACTGGTTCAATCCCCATCCTCCACCTGAAAGTCCCTGAGCTCCCATGCTGCGTGTCTCAAATCCTTTGTCTGTCTCTCCTGCTCGGGGATGGCTGAGGAGGGGCTGAGCCCAGCCAGAAGCCTGCAGAGCATCCAGGGCAGGAGGAGCTGGAATTTAAAGGCAGGGCTCTGCGAGGCGCATGGAGGCGGGGGGGAAGGGAGAAAGGAGGGGGTAAAATAAGAAATGCATGGTATCCAGCAGCTTTCCAGCACCACGGGAAGGCCATTCCAGCCATTTTTGCCTTCTCCTCATCCAACAGTAGATGGAGCTCCGCTCCCACCGCTGCAGGAGCCTCCAAGGTCTGCAGCGCCCCACGCCTGGGGAGGGGGGGACCCGGAGGGATGTGTGCTCAGCAGCACCACAGCTTCCCAAAAAACCATAAGTGACACCAGTGTTCGGTCGACCACAGCTCTGCCTTTCCTCCCAGTGACTCGCTGTGTCAGCATCTTCCTTTCTTTTGTGAAGCATCGCCCGGATTACACGGAATTCTGCGCGGTTTGGGAAGGATGAGAACATATCTTATTTCTCTTACAAAAGAAGGAACAGCAAATGTTGCTTGCCGCATTCGGAGAGAACAAACAGGATTGCTGTATGGCATCTGCGAGCGCTGAAGATCGACCACGTCATCCAGCAGATTCCTCAGGAGCCAAAGGTCAAGGGATCTGTGGCTAGTTTCTCAATCAGTGCTTGCAGATCTGCCTCCTGCAAGCTGCGGGGACAGCGGGACAAAGGAGGAGGGATGAGGGGGAACAGGGGCAATTACTAGTGTCTCTGCAAGCTAGGAACAGCTACAAATGCATGTTCCTATTCCCTCTCTTCCCCATCCTCACGTGCTACCAAAGTGACTCCAGCAGGACCAAGGAGTGCACCAAGGACCAGAAGCACAGGCTGCCGTTCCTCAGCCACGACTCCTACAGCAGCTGACAAATTCAGTACTTCAGAGAAGTACAATTGGGCTGCTCTGTCTCTCTTCTTGGCTGGTTGGTTTGACAACGCACCCTGCACATCCCGCTTTGTTCTGCTGCGCATCCAAGTGCTGGCTCAGCTTCAAACAAGAGCCTTCACGTGCCACCAAATTCCAAGGAAGGCTACCTTCAAAGCCAGCGTACAGCTCGCCACTCTCTAAAACACATTCTGCTACAGAAGCAATATGTGAAAACATATTTTGACTCTTTTTTGTAGATTCTTTGAAGACAATTTTATGTTAGGCAAGAAAACTGAGAATATCGTAGTTACAGGAGATGCTGGAGATGATGTTTGCCAGTAAGGTAATTCAATATACATCTATTCTGGCAGTCAATAATTAAAGAGAGGCCCCCAGCAGTGAATCGTGGGGTAATTATCTCACAGCAGCAGCTATCCTCAGCCACCAGAGAAGTGCCAGCACCTGCAGACCACATCTTCACGGGCAGGCACCGAAACTCAAGCAGGCAGCACTTCTAGCAGAACTGATTTTTCATTTATCCGAAAAGAAGAAGAGAGACTAGGCACCCATCTCTGAAGACAGGGAGGGGGTTTCTGTTGATCAGCCAAGTAGTGACCAACTGCCTGACTTCAGCCTACTCCGATTCTGTGCAGGGATCGTGCTTCAGCCCTAACGGAGCAAAAATCCAGGGAAGGACTTCCAAGGTTTTGTCTTTAATGAATAGAAGCCAACAGCTGACAAATTAAATACTTCAGAGAAGTGAAAATTAAACAGTCCTGCAGTCACGAGTGTTGGCATATGGAAAGCTGCCACTGAGCTAATAATAGAAGTGTCTACCGCAGCAGAGAGGGAGGTCCCAGCGTCCTAGAGCAAGCCATACATCTGGGCACTGGGAATCCAGCCATTAGGCAATGTATGTTTTTAAGTAGCACATGCTTGCTACCAGCTATTCATCTTTTGCAACCGCAGGCCAAGGGCAGCAGCCCACAAGCAATAATGCTGCGCTGGGGACAAAGAAATCTGAGTGGGGTGTCCACTTGCATACGAGTTTCTCATAGCCGCAGAGGAGGGTCCTTCAGCAGCACGCTGCCTGGATGCGTATTGCTTTACTGTTCACCAAAACCAGACAGCGGGTTCATCGGGCACACGCTTGCATTTGCCCATTTTGGACACCAGCCACTTGCTCTTGTTACTTAAGAGTCACAGAATAGTTTGGGTTGGAAGGGACCTTAAAGATCATCCAGTTCCACCCCCCCTGCCAGGGGGCAGGGACACCCCCCACTGGATCAGGCTGCCCAAGCCCCATCCAACCTGGCTTTGAACGCCTCCAGGGATGGAGAAGCCACCACTTCCCTGGACAACCTAGGCCAGGGCCTCCCCACCCTCATTGTGAAGAAATTCCTCCTTATATCCAGCCTAAAGCTGCCCCTCTCGTCCTATCACCACAAGCCTTTACAAACAGTCCCTCCTCAGCTTTCTTGTAACCCCTTCAGGTACTGGAAGGTCACGATAAGGTCTCCCCGCAGCCTTCTCTTCTCCAGGCTGAGCCATCCCAACTCTCTCAGCCTGCCCTCATACAGGAGGTGCTCCAGCCCTCTGATCATCTGGACCCGGTTCCAGGTATCTGTGAAGAGCGTAAAAACACCCAAGAACAGTCTCTTCCATGCTTACTCCAGCCTGATCCAGACATTATTTCCTTGTGCAGATTAGAGCCAGGCTGCTGAGAAACAGGAGGAGAGCTGGGGTCATGAGCAAAGCATGCAGATATTAGTCACAACTAGAGATGGAAAATGATTTACAGACGGGTGGTTACGAAGCTAATCAACAGTCCTCACATAAGGTATTCACCCGTTAATGAACAACAGAGGAAAGCAGACCAGGATCTGCAGACAGCCCACAGCCAGGTTACTTCGCCTCAGCTGTCTACAAAGAACAACCCAAGCAGAGAAGGAAAGGCCAAAGAATGTGATGTGCGAGATCCTGTATAGATCATGGTGCCGGATGAGGGGAAGCACTCGGTGAAACATGCATCACCCACACGGGCGTAGCTCTCCTGGAGATGACAGGCAAGGTTGATTCACAGCACTCCTCCTAAATAGTGTCCTACACTCTGTAATGCAGATAGCTGACAAGAGATAATGGGCACTAAAGAGCAGAAGTGAGATAAAGCACTAAAGAGAAGAGGGAGATAAAGTGCTGAAGAGGAGATATGCATGAGTGCACACACACACTGAGGAACAAGCTCTAATACAGAGTACAGGCAGGCTCTACCAGCTTCACTACTGAATCACTACTTCTCATCCTGGAGTATCTGTACTTTAGAAGACTTTCAGAGGTACAAAGCTCTAGAAGCTCTTGGCTGCGTCACTACCGAGCCAGCTGGCTAATAAAGGGCAAACTGAGTGGAGACAGCAACTCTGCTGATGTTACGGCCCCATCATCCGTTCAAGAAAGAGCAGCTTCTGGTGGCTGAGGGTGGAAGGTAGAAGCTTCTGCTCCCAAGGAGGCAAAAGGAGGGGAAACGCTCCCATAAATCTCTTGTCTGTCTAGTTCCGAACCCACTGACATCCACTGCAAAGAATATTTGCCGGCTCAAGATGATGCACTATTGGTTTGAGTGATGACTACAAAAGGGATAATCAGTCCATCTTTCCTCTCTGACAGAAAAAAAACCCAAATTCCTCAGATTCACTAGAGGACATTTCTGTCCAGCTGTTCCTTTCAAAACACTTGTGAAAACAACAGCCTTAGGAGCTATCAGCATCTTGTTCACTGAGTTTGTGCACAAAGCACCTGGTGCACGCAGACAAGCTGCTTTTCTGTCAAGTCTGATACCAATTGCCCATTAACAATGGCAAACGCACCCAACGTGCTCTAGAAAAACCTGGTCCTCTTTGCCTGCGACTGTAGCAACAAAAACTGACCTCAAACAGAGCCTGCAAGTTCTTCGACTTAACATTTCTGTGCTTCCTGGTCAGAGCTGTTCAGATCAGAAGCCAAAAGACTATCTTACCATCCTGTGTCTTCTAACTGCTTCCAGCAAATGTAGCTGCCGTCTTCCACACACACAAGACCTCCAAAACAGAATTTAGCTGAAAATTTCATCCTTAGAGATGCTTTGTCTATCAGCATGGCGCCATCCATCAGCAGAATAAGGTTTTTATATCATGTCTGATGGGGAATAAGAGCTTCAAAAATCAGAGCTGCATCAGGCTATTTTATTCTAGTCTTTTGCTTATGTCCCTTCACACTGGGCAGAGCAGGAGGCTTGACCCCACAGTGCTGACTACAGGGGACACACCTGGGATGGGCTTCTTCAGGGCTGACCAGGTTCTTCCAGCTGTGAGGAGGAAGGGATGGCTTTCTCTCCTTGCTCAACGTACAGACTACTGCAGCCAGGCTTGCTGCCAGCCAAAAAGGACAGGGAATACTTCTGAAGGCCTGCTCTGCAGCCACAGAAAGATTTTTGACACCAAGGATGGTGCCCTGGCCTTCTCTACTGACTGCTCCGGCACTTCCCATCCCTTTGGTCCCTTTACACCCTCCTCTTCTGCTGCCACCTATGGTCTGTGCTTTCCTGCTTTGTCTCAAGCGGAGTGCGGTACAGCATGAGTTGAAGAGCAGGAGCCAGGCAGAGGGAGTATTAGAAGAGCTCATGCCCTCTTATACCCTTCATGCCCCTCCTGGGAAGGCAACACTTGATCACACATAGCTATGGTGTTGATACTGCACAGAGCAGCGGCTCATAAATTAAAATAGCAGCGACGCTGACAGTACTCACATGTCTCAGAAAAGAAAGGTGATGTGGAATTGGCTTGTTCATCTTTTCCATGACAGGAAACGTCTCAACCCCTGTACCAGCACATTGTCTGCTTCAACCATTCTTTGCAAATCACAGTGCCCTGCCTCAGGGCCACACAAATAAGGAAAACCACAGTATTCCTTTTGCTTTGTATGGGAAGAGCTTAAAATGCAATAAAATCCATCCTCTGTGTTGTTCTCTGTGCGCTCCAAAGCGTTCAGCTGCTCACTGTATCTCGTGTTACAGCCTGGGGATGTACCAACCTTCTAAGTAAAGCAAGCTGGTCACCCAGCAGTCAGCTGCTGCAGAACCTCCAGGACAGGCAGCCTGTCCGGGGCCAGCAGCTCATGGGCCAGCAGAGGCTGCCCGCGACAACACCGAGAGGAGCCGTCAGGGGAACAAAACCCTTCCATTTGCTACCCAAATCCATTAACAGCAGAGTAAAGATGCAAGAAAGACAAAGGGTAACGAGCTCTCTCAAGCCCACACACAGCACCATCTTAAGCCACCATTTTTCAATTACTCTTTTGCTTTATGGCCCTTAGAGTAAGAGGAAAAAAATACAGGCACGATGCAGAAAGCAATTTGTTTCTTTTTCAGCTTCTCACACATTCGCACCAAACCAGAGCTTGGATCAGGGATGCTCCCAGAAGGACTGGGAAGCGCGTTCAAAGCCTTGTGAAAACTTGTTTTTACAGGACACAGGTTGTTACAGAAATTACAAGCGCAAACAACATTTTGAAAGGCACCTGCATTAGAAAATTCCTGTGGCGTTTCAGACACCTAAAATAAAAAAGTTTGACTTCATAATTAAGGAATACCTTAAAGAAGGAATCACAAGTGAATCCTAGGGATTTTGATTGAAGGTGGAATCTGGCTGTTTCAAATCTTGCTGCAGAAAGATTCACGATCCTGAAAACAACAGAAAAGATAACAATGAAGAATGTGTCAGGGTAAGAACCACCGGGGAGAAAAAGATAAATCAGATTTAGCAAAACCAGGATGGGATACGACGTTATCCTTGTTTTGAATGGCTCTGAGCTGCAAAGTCCCTCCACATTTTGCTCCAAGGTGGCTACCCCACATTTCACTCCAGCTTGTCCTGATGAATCATCGGCCCAAGAAGGAGGCAAGTCAATTCTCCAGTGCTGCCTGCAGCCCCTTGCCCAGTGCCTGCTCCGCACGGTCGCAAAGAGGGACCCTTGGTGCAGCAGCTCCTCATCACCACACCTGACTGAGCCCTGTTCCCAGCAGCACGAGACCATCTCCAGGGAAGTCCACCAGTGACATCTGCAGCAACCCAATGGGCTCTGGTGCTGCTCCTTGCCTTCCTGGGCAAGGCCAGAAGGGGATAGATGGCTTGGAGACAGAATTCATGTCATCAGCATCACGACCCACACACACACATCTCCAGAGAGCTCTCTCTCCAGCCACGCTGCTCGTTGTCACCCCCGTAGCCAGCAGGATCAAGCAGTGTGAGCACAGTCAGGGGCCTGCCTGTCTCCTCACGCCTCAGCAGTTCATGCTCCAGCTTCAAAAGTTCTTGTTAAGGACTGAAATATGCAATTTTTCCCCTGGATGCATGCTCAGTCCTGGATGCTATTGGGAATACTAAGAAGGAGGTGGCAGCAAAGGTCATTTCTCTTCCACAAATGGCTTGAACTTGCTTTTTTGTGTTAGTTTTTGGTTCATTTGGGCTGTACTTTTAATTTAGACAATGAATTAGCTAGATTTTTTTTAATGATTAAATTCTTTGTATTTCTTATTTAAAGCTGGATCATAAAAGCAACATATTCAGTGGCTGCATACATGGCTTCGGGGTAGCAGGTACCCGTGTTTGGCTGCAATGTTATCGCCTGCCTCTTCACTGCACGTGAAGGTTTCCCAGGGAGAAACAGCATTTGCAGTAACACACTGTGCCTTTGGCCCCAGCAGCATAAACTCTAAGTTTACTGTAACACAGCAGCTGTTCCAGATTTCTTTCTAACCTACATTATTTCCAGCATGGAGGTTTCAGCAGCTGTAATTTTACTTCATGCAGACTGTGATTTTTTTTCCCCCCCCACATCAAGCACCAGCTTGCACAATAACCCAGCAGTCCCATAACCAGGCTCCTGATTTCAGAGGTTCGAGTGAGGTCTCCCATCCTGCTCCCAGGCTGGCACAAATATCAGATATTTGCATATACAAATGTGGTGCACAATTACCCCAAACTTGGTGCGTGTCTGTGTCTTCTGGTCTTGGTTCTGGTCTTGGGTTTATTGAGTAGGTGGCACACTACGTAAAGACTTTGATATCTAGTGCTAAAACCAAAAGGCAGATATTTGATAAAAATTTAGCCATCAAAACACAAAAGCAGGAGAATACATGGGTAGAAAACTAATTTCAGATCACAGTAAACGCACGTTACTTTTATGGGTATTAGTTATACATGTGGGCCTGGAAAAGCTCTTCTGGAACAAAGCAGCTCAGAGGTCCCACAGTTTTCCTTATCACCCAAAGACTAGCTGAGGAACAAGAATAAAGCAGCTTCGATGATTTACTTCCCCGAGTTTCTTCGATTATTGCATAAGGACACAAAAGAGACAACCACAACAGACATCTCGCTACCTGCCTCTCTCCTCCTCGCTGTTCTCTGGCCCTCTCTCAGCTAAGTGCTTCCTTTTTTCTTTCCTCCAGTCCTGACTTCATGTTACTGCCAGTTCTGGTTTTCTTTCGAGATGGCAAACATTCATCTCCTGGCTACATTCACTTGCAAGAAGAAACAAGCCTTCTGCCTTGCTCTGCGCAGCATTAAGACAAATGACAGGAGACTAAGCTTCAGTGCTAACCATAAAAGCACCCGATCCACGAAGAAGCTGCGGGATCAAGCTTGCAGGACAAGCTGCTCCCAGACGTCTCAGTCCTGTGGGTAAAACGCAGAGCACCAGTTTTAAAGAGTATTTTAGGTGGTAGGCAGAGGCCAATCAGTCAACACAGTAGAGCTAGATGATCAGGGAGCCAGCATTAGCAGCTGGTCTGTTGCATGAGAAGTCTGTCTAGAAAGCTGCCTGGAGGAGAAGGACCTGGGAATGTTGGTTGACAGCAACTGAACAGGAGCCAGCAGTGGCCCAGGTGGCCAAGAAGGCCAATGGCATCTTGGCTTGGATCAGAAACAGCGTGACCAGCAGGTCCAGGGAGGTTATCCTCCCTCTGGACTCGGCACTGGTGAGACCGCTCCTCGAATCCTGTGTTCAGCTCTGGGCCCCTCACCACAAGAAGGATGTTGAGGCTCTGGAGCGAGTCCAGAGAAGAGCAACGAAGATGGTGAGGGGCTGGAGAACAGGCCTTATGAGGAACGGCTGAGAGAGCTGGGGGTGTTTAGCCTGGAGAAGAGGAGGCTGAGGGGAGACCTCATTGCTCTCTACAACTCCCTGAAAGGAGGTTGTGGAGAGGAGGGAGCTGGGCTCTTCTCCCAAGGGACAGGGGACAGGACGAGAGGGAATGGCCTCAAGATCCACCAGGGGAGGTTTAGGCTGGACATTAGGAAAAAATTTTTCACAGAAAGGGTCATTGGTCCCTGGCAGAGGCTGCCCAGGGAGGGGGTTGAGTCCCCTTCCCTGGAGGGGTTTAAGGCACGGGTGGATGAGGTGCTGAGGGACATGGTTTAGTGTTTGATAGAAATGGTTGGACTCGATGATCCGGTGGGTCTCTTCCAACCTGGTTGTTCTATGATTCTGTGATGGGAGAGATTTACCCTTTAGCAGTAGATATTGAAGTCTTCACACCGTGCGCCACCTACTCAATAAACCCAAGATCAGAAGACGGTGGCAGACGTGTGGAGATGATAAAGAAAATGCAAGAAAATGACAGATTGCAAAGACATCTTTAGCTCCCATCAAGAGAAGTAGACCAAGGAGGGAGGCTAGGAAGTGCTCCGCTCAGTGTCCATTACCCCGAGTCACCACAACGCTCCCTCCTTTGAGCGGTTCTCACCTGTGTAAACAACACCCATCAGAGTCAGTCTGGTCTCCTTCACAAGAGACAACAGCGAGGGCCAGCAAAAGAGTACACAAGTCTGAAGCCACAAGTCTAAAGTTATCTGAAGACACAAACATATAAGGAAAAAGCCTCTGGTTTAAAACATCGGTTACGAACGCCAAACAGTTGTGCCCAGTACTGTGATCGAATGCCATCCTCACTCCATCAGAGCTTAAAATAGGTTGAGTAACAAGGCAAACAACTGTAAAAACCCTGAGCTGCTGCCAACGGCCACGCAGCAGGCAGTGGCTCCGGACTGTTTCGCTTCGCTTCCAACGATGGTGTTTGGAGAAGGAAAGCCTCCATTTTAATTCAGGAACACGGTGAGCTGAGCGGCGATACAGCCAGACAAGAAGTTCATTGGTAAACTACACGCTGCAAAAGGATCCACAACGTTAAACCAAGTCAGCTGCAGCATCCCGGGCAGCGCACGCACACACCACGCGGTCAGCCTCTTGTGAGCAGCCAGTTCACAAGGCAGGAATCCCCTTATTTCATTCACCCAACCCACAGGACAAAACCTGGGTTCAAGTTAAGGATCCGTAACCTCCCCAGATCCTCTGAACTGCCTGTCAAGCCCAGGTAGTTCTCATGTTTTAGCTATTGGCTGCACAGGCTTTGTTAGCGCTGGAGGCTGAGGCTTTGTAACAAGCCCCGGGAGCTCGGTACATTCTGTTCGGAGTGCCAAAGGCGCTGAATAACCACTTACATTTGCATGTGCCTAAACATAGCCTAAACACACTGCAAGCAAAGAGCAGGATTAGGTTTAGCACTCGAGAGCAAAATTAAAAGCAAAAAACACCCATCAATAATTTGGTACTTTTCCACAAAAAGCCAATATGAATCAGAACCATCGAAAGGTATTTTTGTACTGCAGCAAAAAAAAAAAAAACCCCGAAGAATATAAAGTTCGAGATGTTTGCCAAGAACTTTAAAACCCTATTTTTAACCAGTCAGTGCATTTTATGAGCTTATCTGTAGATAAGATAAGCTGCTAAACACCATTTCTGGGGTTTAGACGTTTTGCCACAGTATGCGTGCAATCTCTGCTGCTGCCTCAGCCCGACTGCTTCTCTCTGCGGCAGCAGCGACAGCTCACAGGAGTAGCCAGGCTGACAGCAGAACTGCTGCATTATGAATCAGATCATGCTCACCAGGAAAAAGGGAGGCTGGAGCATTCAGGGTGGGCTAGAGAGAGCCAAGAGACTCGGGGCGCTATTCTTGGCGTTGCCAGCGATTCACCGCGTGACCTTGTCAAAGTGACTTAACTGCTGCATACATCGGTTTTTCTGAGACTCTCCGCGTTAAACATCAGTAGTGCTGCAAAACACCCCAGAGGCTGCTCGCTTTAAGAAGAAAGGGAGAAAGTGAGACTATCTGAAAAAGGAAGGAAAGAATATGGTGCATCCGGGTGCAGTCACATTTTTTATTTCAAAGGCAGCATGGGCTGCGCTTGGAACAAAGCCTCTAACCTGAGTAATAAAAGAGAAATTAAGCATTAAAAAGGAACGGCATCTCCTTACAACTATTTTGTCCCTCTGGGTGTTTGATGAGGGAGACGTTTCTATAATCAAGCACTTGTAAGGCATCTGGATGCTGTGGAAGTAGATGCCTCTGATGCACCTGACTAGACCCATGCAAGGCAGGTAGGACACCGTAACACTGCTTGATGCGGAGATGGTTATAGAATATCCTCCCAGTTCCAGACAGCCCAACTTGCTGGATCTGGGGATGCGTGCCAGTGATTTTTTACAAGATGCTCCGCCTGGTAACAGCGACCTACCAGCAGTGGAGAGAAATTCCCACTCCCAACTGGTGCAAGGCCAAGCCCCAGGCAGCGGCTGAGGGAGCACGCTGGTGCTGATGAAGCCCTTGCCAAGAGTCCTATCAGCCAGCCCGCGGCGCGGGATGACGGCAGCTGAAGTGTCTCATCAACAGCAGTTTCACTGAAACTCGCTCGGCCGTGCCAGACAGCACGTCATTCAATCCGGCACGCCCTGCATCGCCCCGCAGCGATCTGTGCTATAGACGCGCAACAGCCTCCGGAAGGAAGCACCAGATGGATGTTGAAATCTGAAAGGTCTCTAGGTCACACAAGTCTCCAGCAGGCAACTGCAGAGGTTTCCTCAGCACAGCTCAGGAGCAGAGGGGACTGTTATGGTGTATTGGGTTTGTGTGGCAAGGTTTAGGTAGCAGCGGTGGCTTCTGTGAGAAGGTGCCAGAAGTTTCCCCTGTATCCAACAGAGCCCACGCCAGTCAGCTCCAAGATACACCCACCACTGGCCAAGGCTGAGCCCATCAGTGACAGTGGTAGCACCTCTGGCACAGAATCATAGAAACACCAGGTTGGAAGAGACCCACCAGATCATTGAGTCCAACTATTCCTAGCAAACACTAAACCATGTCCCTCAGCACCTCGCCCACCCATCTCTTAAACCCCTCCAGGGAAGGGGACTCAACCCCCTCCCTGGGCAGCCTCTGCCAGGGACCAATCACCCTTTCCATGAAAAAAATTTTCCTAATGTTCAGCCGAAACCTCCCCTGGTGGAGCTTGAGGCCATTCCCTCTTGTCCTGTCCCCTGTCCCTTGGGAGAAGAGCCCAGCTCCCTCCTCTCCACAACCTCCTTTCAGGGAGTTGGAGAGAGCAATGAGGTCTCCCCTCAGCCTCCTCTTCTCCAGGCTGAACACCCCCAGCTCTCTCAGCCGTTCCTCATAAGGCCTGTTCTCCAGCCCCTTCCCCAGCTTTGTTGCTCTTCTCCGGACTCGCTCCAGAGCCTCAACATCCTTCTTGTGGTAGAAGGGTGAAAAAAACCCCAAACTAGGCAACTGCAGTCAAAGAAAGGAGTGAGAACATTAGAGAAACAACCCTGCAGGCACCAAGATAGCAAAGAAGGAGAAGAAAGAAGCGCTCCAGGTGCCAGAGCAGAGATTGCTCTGCAGCAGACTATGGTGACGCAGGCTGTGCCCCTGTAGCCATGGAGGACCCCACACCAGATCAGGTGGATGTATCTGAAGGAGGCTGTGACCCCACAGAGAGCCCATGCTGGAGCAGGTTCCTGATAGGACCCACAGAAAGAGAAACCCACACAAAAGCACATTTATTGGCAGGACTTGTGACCCCAAGTTCCTGAAGGGCTGCACCCCGTGGAAGTGACCCATGCTTGAGCAACGTGTGAAGAAGCGCAGCCCACGGGAAGGGCTCACGCTGGAGAAGTCCGCGGAGGACTGTTCCCCCGTGGGAGGGACCCTACACTGGAGCAGGGGAAAAGTGTGAGAAGTCCTCCTCCAAGGAGGAAGATCAGCAGAGAACATGCGATAAACTGACCACAATCCCTATTTCTGTCCCCCTGTGCTGCTGCAGGGGAGAAGGTGGAGAATTTGTGTGAAGCGAAGCCTGGGAAGAAGGGAGGGGTGGAGGTGTTTTAAGATTTAGCTTTTATTTTCTCAGTATCCTACTCTGATTAGTAATAAATTAATTTCCCCTGGTGAGTGATATCTCCATCCTTCTCTTGACCCACAAGCCTTTCAATATATTTTCTGTCCTCTGTCCAGCGAAGGAGGGGAGTGACAAGTGGTGTGGGCACCTGGTGTCCACCCAGAGTCAGCTCACCAAAACCAGCCAAGCCTGTTCCATCCCAGTGAAACACCAGCAATGGGCACCTACTTGCTCCCAGTCTCTTTCCAGTAGCACAGCATAACCTTGGCCACTGCCCAAAGCCAAACTCCAGCACGGCGTGACCTCCGGGAACCATTAGTTCTCCCGCTGCGCTGCGATAGAATTTCATTCCTCCGTAACAGAAGGCTGCGATGCGCACAGCTTATCCCAAAACATCCATGCCTCAGTGTCAGAATACACCGCAGACCAAATGTGGAAACTGTTTATCTGCTGCAGCCGCCCCCCGGGCTGACTCAGGTGAGAAACATCCACTCCTCGCTGCTAGACACACCACGTGCTCCGCTGGCCACTGGCCACCCACATGCCAGAGCCTGGCACTGGAAGGTGGAGAAGGCAGGCAGGAGGAGAGATGATTAGAAGACAAACTGATAGAGTAAAACAGAATTGGAGCACAAAAGAACGTGGAAAACGGCAGGAAACACAAGTTTAAAACCTCTGTAAAACTAGAGGTTGCACAGAACTGTTCAGGGACTACTGGGTAGTCTGTGGAAGAAGGGGAAAGTTCAGAGAGAAAGGCTGCATACACCATGAGCATCAGAAACAGTCACATTTCCTCTCCTGAGACTTCAAAGCAGCAAAGATACCACAAGAACATTCCACAGCTGGGGTAGGGAGGGCAGGGAGGCTGCCCTGAGCCCAGGAAAAGGCTCTGAGTCAGCATCCCCCAAGCAGGCTCTGCAGGGCTGCTCCTCTGAAATGCAACCCTCAGCCTCCACTGCAATAAATGGGAGTCTCCACAAGGAGAAACAAGAGCCTTATCTGCTGTGGTTGGGGTGGGGTTGTCTTTGGACCACATGCATGAACTCGGTGTCATCAGATGCTGAAGTCTGTGCCAAAGCCCTTTCCCACGATACAGGCAGCAGCAGACACGACCACTGTCCGATTCCTACGTACAACTTCAAAGCTCAGGCAGATCTTAAATTGCATCCTGCAGATCTCACAGCTCCACCTCAACATGCCACCTCGTGGTTTATTGGGACAAGCCGTCTCCTCTTCCTGCGCACCACAATCTCCCACTTGCTGTTTTCTCTCCTTTACTTCTAGGTTAGCTGTAGAGTTGCCAAACAGAAATACTGCGATTCCCAAGAAAGGAATTGTGACAAATCACTTCAGACAGCGACAGCAGCTCTGTGACTGATAACACACGGTACAGCGAGGCTTCTGGACAGGGACTGTCATTCCCATTTTACAGACTGGAAAAGAAGCTCTTCCTGAAGGCAAGGACACAAAATGGCACTAAGTGACCAGATCAGCTGCTTTTCAATGCCAATAATCCCTTGTTTGCTCTGCATTTACCACATTAACCCCACAGGGACGCAAAGCCTTTGACTCTCTCCCTCTCTGTGCTCTGTGACAGCCACAGATCTCACTGCACTCCTTGCTCAATCGCCAAACACCCTCTTGTTGACACCTTCTGATGAATCAATTGCACGATTAACTCAATCCAGCTAAACTCAGGGCAATTACTTTACCTACACCCTACTTGAAGTCCTCTACTGCTTCTCCAGAAGGCGCTGCGTGCCCCATTCCTCTAGTCCTTCTAAACCTTCCTGCTGCTTTCCAAATCCACGTTTCACAATGCAACACAGCGGAGCCAGCTTCTGTCTCTCTGCACTCTTCTCCCATTGCCTCCCTCACTGCTGTGCTGACGCAGGCACGGGAGTCATCAAAAGGCGATACCTCTGGGACTCCACCAGGCCCTCGGAACAAAATGACTTCCCAGAATAGAGCTACGCTTGCTGAAACCTGGCCAAGATCAATGAGAAAGGGAGAGACCAAGACAAAGATCCAAATCCGTCCAATTTACACTACCCAATTCTGGTTACCACACACAATGGTTTGGGTTGGAAGGGACCTTAAAGATCATCCAAGAGGTCTCCTTGACAAGCACACACTGTGGCTTCTCCAAACCCATAGGATCCTCATCTGCTTGTGAGACAGGAGTTCTTTACGTATAAATGGATCAAATGGATTCCAGCTTCTTCACTGAAACCAGAAGGAGAATTTTCAGAGAGGACCTGACTTACTATCATAGAATCACCAGGTTGGAAAAGTCCCACCGGATCATGGAGTCCAACCATTCCTATCAATCACTAACCCATGCCCCTCAGCACCTCGTCCACCCATAACCTATATAACCTAATATTCCAATGATTTAAGAGACACCTACTGCCCTAATCTCCTGTTCTTCCACAACCCCAAACCTCCATGTTCCACAATTTGTTGTATTTGTAGCACGTGAAGGGCTCTGAAACGGCTTTGTAAAGGCTCAAAAGAACAATGCATCTTTTTCAAAATCCTACTTCAGTTGCATAGCTACCTTTCATTATTTCAAAGCTAGTAAGGCTGATTTAAAAAGCGAAAGCCACAACCTTCTGAAAGCTGGAAACTCATATTTTCCCAAATTATACACTATGGTCAATGAAGACACAATTCAATCCAGTCTATGAACTCCTCAGAAACTGCTTGGAGTTCTCAAGAATTCTCACTGGAGCTGGCCCACAGAATCGCGGAGTGGTTTGGGTTGGAAGGGACCATTAAAGACCAGTCTCCGACCCTCTGCAGTGAGCAGGGACGGCTTCAACTCAACCAGGTTGCTCAGAGCACTATCAGACCTGACTAGGAACATTTCCAGGGATGGCGCATCAATCACCTCAGCGTGCCAATGCTTCACCACCATCACCGTAAAATTCTTTCCCTTATATTTAGGCTAAATCCCCTCTCTTTTAGCTTAAAGCCATTATTCCTTGTCCTATCTGTCCTCATCTTGGACAGCACTGACAGTGAAACAATTCTCTCCGCACCCGCAGCAGGAATTGCAGCAAGAGCATAGAAATATTTCACCGATCTTATAAGTAAAACAGGGTTGGGCTTGGAGGCTGCAGTGGCCCCCCAGGATAAGTAACTGGTAACATGTACCAGCAGCCAATTCACTGACACATGGGACACGTCACCACGTTACTGCAGGCTCTGCTCACCTGGCGATTATTCATGCATTCCACAGCGTAACAGGAATGCATCACCGTAGGTAGTCACTTTCTCATCATTTAATTTGATACACTGAGCACAAATATTCTGACTCTAAAGATTTGTGTCCTGGTTTCATACAGTACGAGAAGTGCAAGCGATATCTTGCTTGAAGCAAGAGCTCGGACTACGTTCTCTACTGAACTGGAGCTCCTCTACTTGGACTCAGCCCCTGCTTCGATCCCTCCAGATGCAGAAAGACTGCAAAGCTTTCTGTAACCAGCTGAGGACTCCACCAGCAGTGCCTTGTCATCTCCATCACCTCTGGTTTTGTAAGAGCTGGGACGCTCCGTGCACGATGCAACAGGGCAGCAGTCACTAGGGAAGGATATTAAATTAACATGCAAGCTTAGCTGGTTGGAGATCCACTTCTGCAAGGTTCTTTAAAAACAGCAAATAAACCGGTGGCCGCAAATAGAAAATGAGCTTGTGCAGGTGGCAGCTTTTAGGGGACTGGCAATGAGCCCTGGGCTGTTTCAGCGGCCAACACCTGCTTGTGAACAACCGAAAGGCACGGCCAGATGATCCAGCTATGGCAAGAGGGGACCGATCATCCTGCCTAGTTCCCAGCCAGCAAGGAGATACACAAACATCTTCTCCCCAGCCTGTTTGCATTTGTCCATTGTCTGATGTCCCTTTTCACCACAAAGGTCAATCCTGCTACGGCTTCCTATAAATAAATAAAAGACCTGCTACCATCATCTTCTTTTGTTGCTGCTTATATGCCAACATAAAAGTTGAAAACACAAATTATACATAATATCGTTAGCATTTTTTTTTTAACTAAACCAACTTTTTAAGCAGGTAATGGATAGCAACTTAAGTACGAAACAAAAAAAAAAACCCCACAACCTGTTGAATAATGTATTGGATTTCTTTGCCGTTGTGAGACCTAGCAGGCCAGTAAATTGGGTGCGAAACTATGCAGAGGTAGAAAACAAACAGATAAAGCCAACTAAAAACAAGTTATCTTCCTTTATCTAAGAGATATGTTGTTTCTGCTCATGTGGCTAAGAATTACTAGCCTGTTTCTGTGAGCTAAGACTATCCCAAATCTTGCAAAGACCAGCCTAGCAAACCAGAGGTTTCTTAGTTGGTTAAAGTGACTCATGCTCAAAAGTGAGCAGAGCTCTTTAATGCCTGTTTGACAGTAGAAATAGAGCAAGTCTTCACAAGGCTTCATTTCACGTTACAGGCCAAAATTCATACTTAAAAGTCACAGTCTAAATTTGTGCAAGCCCGGGAGGAAGATTACAACCGCCCATCTGAGCCCCAGGGCTCATCTTACTGCTTCCACCCACCTCCCTCCAGCAGGGCAGCAGCAACAGCGAAGCAGAACAGCACCCATTTAGAGGTAGAACAGCAGTGCTGTGACTTTATAGAGTTGTTTCACCTTCTCATTACGCATAAAGGTTGGTATAACATACATATCCACTTCCATTACAACCTATGTAAGCCTTCCATTACAACCTATGTAACCTATGTGGAGGCTCAAGGTGCTGCTGAGACACAGGTTCAAATGAACTCAAAGCAAACAGAAATAAATTTAAAAAATAAACATAAAAATCTGACCGCTTTATAGTCAGATTCGTGTGACAAAACCAACCTGTAAACGCAAAATTAAAGCAGCCCAGATTCCCAGCTGGATTTTATATATAAACAGACCAAGCTTGCTCAATCCTGCAAGCTTGGATTTGCCCCGTTTTCCATATTTTTCTAGCTTGGACACATCCTTCCAAAACTGTAAACCCAGGAGTGCAATCTTTTAGATGTATTACAACCATGTATTCCCCTTGTATTTTCTGTTTTCTTTCCTCGTACGCACAGGGACATGTTCTTGCACATATGGTTGGACTCGATGATCCGGTGGGTCTCTTCCAACCTGGTTATTCTATACAAAATCTGAAGTAGCGCTACCTACGGTCAAGGTTTCGTGCCACAACAGTGCCAAGCAGTTTATAGCATTACCAGACCACAACTGTCCCACCTGCATCTTCCACACCAAATGCCTGCTCAAACTGAAGTCTTCGGACGTGCAAAAACCAAATTGGCTATTTTCAAGGGCAATAATAGGGAACAACATAGTAAACACATAAAAGCATCAACAACTGCACCCTCAGAGAGGGGTTTGACAGGCAGGAAAAGGAAGAAGGAGTTGAGAGGCCACAGAAAAACAAAACAGAAAAAGCAAGTACTGCACAGGCCTGAGAAACTCTTGCCCAAGGAATTGCATCAAAACAGGGTTAAGCTTTTCATTGGGACCAATACTTACACTTAATTTATTTTTATAAATCAATCTGCATGATGTAAGCTGCCATCCTTCACGTTTCAATTTTGCTTACAGTAATAAAACGAACTCTGCAAATCATCCCCAGCTCTATGTTATTTTTATATCTAAGAGCACTGAGTGATAGAAGCTTGGCAGGGCAGATCTGACTAAGAGAGAGAGAAAAATTGTCTTACTTCCCAAACATACCAGAACAAGACCATGCTCCACAGCCTGATTTTAAAGCAGTAGGTTGAAAATGACTCAGCCTACATTAAAATTAGAGGCATGACGAGATTGAGACTGCAAGGTAAGTACTGAACTAAATGCATTCTCGCTTGATTTCAAGAAGCTTTTTTTTTGTTAGTGCTTGGTAAAGGAAATAGTGGAAACCTACCAACTTCAGAAGCCGGTGAAAAAAAGCCTAATCTACAAGGTGCTTGATGGATCCATGAGGGCCGCCTGCCCCCACCAGACCGTGGGAAAGCCAGAAGTACCAGAGCAGGGAGCTGCAAGGCAGGGGCAGCGTGGCAGGTCTCACTCCATGCGGCGCCACGATCGGGCCCCCCAGCTGCCCCCCCACACACACAGAGCATGAGCTGCAGCGTGGGAGGACAAGGCGAGGCTGGGATGAAACAGCAACTGCACCGTGGCACATACAATCATAGAATAGTTTGGGTTGGAAAGGACCTTAAAGATCATCCAGTTCCAACCCCCTGCCATGGGCAGGGACACCTCCCACTGGATCAGGGGCTCAAAGCCCCATCCAGCTTAGCCTTGAGCTCCTCCAGGGATGGGGCAGCCACCCCTGCTCTGGGAAACCTCTTCCAGTGCCTCACTGCTCTCACAGTGAAGAAATTCCTCCTTATGTCTAGTCTAAATCTACCCCTCTCCAGTTCATCCCCATTGCCCCTCATCCTATCACCCCAAGCCTTTACGAACAGCCCCTCTCCAGCTTTCTTGTAGCCCCTTCAGGCACTGGAAGGTCGCTATAAGGTCTCATCGGAGCCTTCTCTTCTCCAGGCTGAACAACCCCAACTCTCTCAGCCTGTCCTCATACGGGAGGTGCTCCAGCCCCCGTGGGCAGCGGTGGCCAGCAGCAAGGAGCTCCCACTAGAGTCCTCACAGTTGCCTCTGGCTCCTCCAGCACAGCAGGGAGATGCTGTAGGCAGGAGAACACTTCCCTCCCTGTAATCCATAGGGAGCACAGCCCAAAGATGTGCAGCACCACTGCTCACCAACAACAGCTTCTCTGCAAACACTGACACAACACACACAGCCCCAAGTCATTTAGCTCACAGTAACCATGACAAGATTTCCTGTTTCTTCTATTGCTTCCCTTTGTGCTCCAAGACAGAAGCACAATGTTTCCAGAGCCTTTTAGAATTAATTCATACTCAACCTCACCCCATATGCATATAGATTTTTTTTTTAATATATACAAATAAATAAATCCCTCCAACATTTTGAACGCTACATGAAAAAAAGCTTTAACTGGAAGAGGTCAAATGGCCAATCCAAGACATTCCCATTCCTATTGTTCCAGATACACTACTCACAGCCAAGAGGAATACGTCACAGCTCAGGGCTTCTGCCTGCCACCTCCTCAGGCTTTTCCTTTCTCTTACACTAAACCCTCCAGCTGGCCCTGCTTTGTTCTCTGGTGCATTTTAAATTCAGCTTCTTTGCATCAATTGAATTCAGGTGCGTGCAGGCATTTGCTGCCTGCACGTGGGTGTTGCTCCTGGTGTTGTTTCCTTACTTTCCTCACTGCCTAGGTTTCCTTCTCACAAACCCCTAAGGAGCAAATTAGAAGCGACAAAAAAAAGAGAAAAAAGTGATTATTTCAATTCCCTTCTGCCTTTGCACAATATACAAAGACACACATGAGAAACCAACTGCCACCAAAGGACTCTGTGTCTCCCGACTTGAATTAGCAAAGTCCTGCTTAAGTTTGCGTGGAATGGTTTGCACAAAGGACTGTTGTGGTTTTCTCCCCAACAGGAGGGCACCGAGAACAGTCCTGTAATGAATTATGAGTCCATCCATACGGCCAGTGCTGGGTGTCTCCCTGCATCTCCTGTACCAGCACAGAGAGACACTGATCTGCGAGTGAGCAGCACTGGAGGTTGGGATGAGCGGCAGAGCCTGGGTGCCCAGCTTTCTAGACACGAGTCGTTTTTACTAACCCAGGACTGAACAGCTGTGGGGCGTAAGCGAGGACCACAAACCACAGGCCACCAGCATATTAGAATCATAAAATATTTTGAGTTGGAAGGGACCTTAAAGATAATCTAGTTCCAGCCCCCTGCCATGGGCAGGGACACCTCCCACAGGATTAGGGGCTCCAAGCCCCATCCAACCTGGTCTTGAACCCCTCCAGGGATGGGGCAGCCACAGCTTCCCTGGGAAAGCTGTTCCAGTCCCTCATCACTCTCATGGTGAAGAAATTCCTCCTTACGCCTAGTCTAAATCTGTCCCTCTCCAGTTTAACCCCATTGCTCCTCATCCTGTCACTCCAAGCCTTTCTGAACAGTCCCTCCCCAGCTTTCTTGTAGCCCCCTTTAAATAATCAGCAAGATTAAATCACAAAGAATCTCTCTCTGATTGGACAACATGGAGTCTGGTTTATCTGGATGGACGTGTGTGAAATAAAGGTTTCACTGTAAAAATAATCTACACCAGCTCCTTGTGAACCGTGTTCCAGTCCAAATGTGCTCAGTGACAAGGCTTGTGGAGCTGTGATGTGCTGGCGTGCAGCGTGAGGCAACCTAAAGCCACCAGCCCTGCAGTGCCAGGGCACTCCTGCTGCTTTTGCATCCAGCATTTCTGACTTACCGAGGCGACACAAAACATACAGAAAAAGATAATACATATCTGAGTTAGCAATTGCAGTACCATACCAATGTGATTCCCACTCCCAGTCTCCACAGCACACTCACCACCACGACACTGGGCGTCCCCCATCACCAGGAGGGAATGTGTGGGCTGATGCCAGCTCAGGCTTGTTGCTCTCGTTGCTCTCTTTGGAATGCCTCTGCCAGTTGTTTAGATCATAGAATCATAGAACAACCAGGTTGGAAAAGACCCACCAGATCATCGAGTCCAAACATTCCCATCAATCACTAAACCATGTCCCTCAGCACCTCGTCCACCCATCCCTTAAACCCCTCCAGGGAAGGGGACTCAACCCCCTCCCTGGGCAGCCTCTGCCAGGGACCAATGACCCTTTCTGTGAAAATTTTTTCCTAACTTCCAGCCTGAACCTCCCCTGGTGGAGCTTGAGGCCATTCCCTCTCATCCTGTCCCCTGTCCCTTGGGAGAAGAGCCCAGCTCCCTCCTCTCCACAACCTCCTTTCAGGGAGTTGGAGAGAGCAATGAGGTCTCCCCTCAGCCTCCTCTTCTCCAGGCTAAACACCCCCAGCTCTCTCAGCCGTCCCTCATCAGGCCTGTTCTCTAGCCCCCTCACCAGCTTCGTTGCTCTTCTCTGGACTCGCTCCAGAGCCTCAACATCCTTCTTGTGGTGAGGGGCCCAGAACTGAACACAGGATTCGAGGAGCGGTCTCACCAGTGCCGAGTCCAGAGGGAGAAGAACCTCCCTGGCCCTGCTGGCCAAGCTGTTTCTGATCCAAGCCAAGATGCCATTGGCCTTCTTGGCCACCTGGGCCACTGCTGATGTTTTACCCTAGGCTGGCCTGAGCCATGTAATCCCCCCCATGCCAGTCTGGGAAACATTTACACGGCTAGTTGATCCACTCAGCTGTTGATAGCTGTTTATCGCAAACAAAGGCCACCCTCTAGTCCCATTCACGATGTGACAAAGTCGGCTTCTTTGCGTTACTCTCTGAGCATCGCGTCACCGGCACCCTTGCCCACCTCTGCCAAGTGCTCTTCCCCTGGGGAGTTTATTCAGAGAGCAACCATCCACCTGGCAGGGTTTACTCAGTCACACAATTTCTAGAAAACCCGTCTGTTGTGTCGACCCGTCGAAGGGGGAGGCTGGAGGTCAGGAAGGGTTCACAGTACAGCACGGCCTCTCCCAGAGGGATGTTTGTGTAAATGCCAGGTATGATTTTGCGGCGAAGCTTTACAGCCTGGCCCCTTGTCCTTCAGAAGGCAAATGGAGGCTGTGCTCTTGGCAGCCACAGATTCACCTCCTGGGTGGCAGTGTTGGGGGGCAAGTCTCCCCTCGGCTGTGCGGAGCCCAGCCAGAGCTGTATGACTCAACAAAAGGGCTGGCAGGTCTTCCAGGAGGCGAATGAGGAGCTTCTGACCCTTCTGTCTCCTGTCCTCAGCCCTTCCACCCACCTCTGCTGCGAGGCGTGCAGGAGTGCAAGGCACCCACATGTTTGTACCTCACCGCTTTGGTCTCCCAGCAAGGCAACAGCAGCTCCTCCAGAGAAGTCTCAAGGAGAAAGAAAATGTAGCTCAATTACTTGATGTGACCTATTCACATATGCTGAATTCTGAGGGGCAAAGCTCCTTGGGTTCTGTTCATCCAGCCAAGCCCTTGCTTGAGGCCTCACGAGGCCATGCAGGGACTACAAGAAAGCACGGATTATGAAGGTTTCCTAAAAAGCCACTGTGAGAAAGTGAACTGGGGGCTGGAAAACAAAACTCTAGGAGGCAGGCTGCTGGTATAGCTGGAGGGGGTGAATCATTCTTGTTTCAGAAGCAGCATCATTAGCCTGGAGCTAAAAGAAGCGAAACAGGGAGTAAGGAAGGGCACTTGCTAGGAATAATATCCTCGGCTGGTTTTTTTTGTTATTTGTTTTGTTGTGGGTTTTTTTTGATGCTTGACAGCTATTACCACTAAACCTGTGACAACGCAGAGAATATAATTGCTTAGCTCTGAGAATACAGGGCAGATTTTCACCAAACAAGAACGGACGTGTTGGGTTGTTTTAATTCCTGGCATAGCTGGGCATGTCTTATCTCCGGCTCAAAAAAATAGAAGTGCATAATGAAGACAGCCGTTTGTCTTGTTAGGTAACTACAGACAACTTTGCCACAGGATAAGAATTGTTGGCAAGATGTGGTAACAGTACAGAGAAACTTGGTATTGCCAGCTGAATAGATCTGTCACATTTCTTTCTGCAAATGTTATGTCTACTACTACTACAAATAGCACAGCTGAGTGATAAAACTTGAAAAATGTGGAAAAATATTTTTTCTCTATTTTCAAGTCTGTTTGCCTTGTGAATCCAACAGCAGTTTTTGTCAAAGTCATGTTTCAGGCAGCAATTCTCTGACCTTTACACCCGTGCTCATCTTTAGCAGCAGCAGAGCTTGAACAGACTCTGCAGTAACTCATAAGACAGAGAAGGCAGTCTTGTCAGGTATCTTTTAACTAGAAGGAAAAAGGAATAAGATAAACTTTTGCAAGAATATTGCCCTTAAAACACTGAAGCGTGTTCTTTAACATCTGTTGGCTAAAGCCTGGCCCTACAGAGACTGAAGGAATTTCACATTTCCAGAAACTTCCTTCTGTGAATAGTCACACCAATTCCACGTTCTTCTTTAGGATCAGCTCTTAGATGACACTACTTTTAACTTCATGAAGAACGAACAAGTCTAAAACACCTTAACCCTCCAGCTAAGGATATATATATTTTAAAACCATTCTAATATGGCTTTAGGGAAGGAAGTGATTCTGCCCCTCAGTTCCTCTCCTGTGAGACCTCATCTGGAGCCCTGTGTCCAGTTCTGGAATCCTCAACATAAGAAGGAGATGGAGCTGTTGGAACGGGTCCAGAGGAGGCTACAAGGATGATCTGAGGGCTGGAGCACTTCTGCTGCGAGGACAGGCTGGGACGTCAAAGCCTAACAAAGAACCCATCCTACCTGATATCAGAGAACAAGGGAGGGAGATGGTCTTCTCCAGCCATCCCCATCAACACCACTTGATGCTCACGCAGGTGAAGAGGAATTCTGTTTCTCATCAGCCAGGTTCTTCCACAGCGGCATCTGTTTTACAGCTCTGCAGGCACGACCAACAGCTGAGCACAGGGCACAGTCAGGGAAAAGAGGTTCTACTTTGGCATCAGAATTTAGAGCAGTTCAGCTTTTCAGACCTAGAGATGAGAAGAGACAGATAGGTGAACAGCATATGAATTACATCACTGTATCTTTTAGAGGGATCTTTAAAGCAGACCAAAATGCTTTCATGCGACTTCTTAGAACTCTGTTTGCTCCGTTACTTCAAGCAGCAGCAAGTGTCAAGTTGTTTTTCCAAAGGTTTTCTGGGTGTTTTTTTATTTCCATTCTTTAGTTTCACTGAAATAGCAGGTTGGTTTTTTTTAGATAGACATAACAGGGGCTGACAGAGCCTGCTGCTTCATTAGTGCCAGGTGAATTCTGTATTCTGCTCCTTCACTCCTCTCAGCTTCCTGCTCTGTCTTCTCTGAAGCACCACAGCTTTCCACCTGCCTTTTTTTTTCTTTTTTAATTTATTGGAATTTATTTACAGAACCAAGTTTTCTCAATTAATCCACTGTAGACACTATCTGAGCTAGCCCTTGACCTTCATGGGAATTGAGAACAATCCCAACTGACAAGTTAGGGCCAGATCCTGCCCTGCTTCCTTCCAGTGCAGCAACCACGGAGGTGGGTGTCATTGCCCACCTTCCCTCTCCAAAGCAGCACATGGGATGATGAGGGATGGAAGACCCAGGACGATGTGTTCAGGAAAGCTGGGGAGGGACTTTTTATAAAGGCATATAGTGATAGGATGAGGGGCAATGGGTATAAATTGGAGAGGGGTGGATTTAGACTAGATATGAGGAGGAATTTCTTCACAATGAGGGTGGGGAGGCCCTGGAACAGGTTGCCCAGGGAAGCTGTGGCTGCCCCATCCCTGGAGGGGTTCAAGGCCAGGTTGGATGGGGCTTGGAGCCCCTGATCCGGTGGGAGGTGTCCCTGCCCATGGCAGGGGGTGGGACTGGATGGGCTTTAAGGTTCCTTCCAACCCAAACCATTCTTTGATTTTATGATGAACCTTCAGGGAGAATTCCCTATGTGGAGAGGGCTCTGTACCTGCTTCTGCAGCCTCCAAGGAGGAGGTTCCTACATCTCTGGAGTCCAGCAGGGCATGGAAGGCTCCTCGTTGGTGCTGGCTCAAGTTGGTCCTCCAGCGTCCCCGTGCTGCTGGCTGGCTGGCAGACTGCACCCACCTCCTCATCGCTATGAAAGGGGAGAGGCAGAAGGGAAAAGAGCTAAAGATCTGCATAACCTTGACCTATGCAGTTACATTGGAGGAGACGGAAATTTTAAGGGACAGGAATTTTCTTGTTTCAGTGTAAGGCAGCTTCCACCCGGCAGAGCAGGACAGAACAGCAAGTGAGAATGCCCAGGGGGAAAAGCTCGTTCATAACTGCCCTCTGACAGCGGGAAAAACGATCCTCCACCCATCTGTTACTGCCTACACTCCCTATGGTGCCCTGACGTAGAGGACGAGAAGAGGACCCGACAGCCTGTTCTGGTACAAGACACACCACAGGCTGCCCAGGGAGTCTCTGGACCATATGAGGAGATTCATCGGGCGCTGGGCCATGCTGGGAGAGTACAAGATGCTCCTGCACCCACCTCCCTAGGAGTTCTTGACTTCAGGACAAAGCCTTGTGGCTGAGAGCAGAAGCCTGTCATACCATCCTGCCGTGGGCAAGGTCTGCACCGAGTATGAGCAAGGACAGTTTATAACTGTCACATTTTTATAATAATGACTGATTTATCCTGTCTTTGCTAATCTACCAGGACAGCACAGCCAGCATAAGACTCCTCCAAGCTGCAATGGGTGCTTGCAGCTGTACAAGCTAGAGATTATTAAGCACACAGTTAACTCCCACAGACCAACTACTATTTCCTTCTTTTTTTTTTTAGTAACCATTTCTTTAGGCAAGTCTCTCCTGGTATTTTAAAAATTCATTTTAATCAATTTAAAATTAATGAAGAAACAGTGAAATCCTTAGGGCCTGAAAGCTCCAATCTCTGCCACGCTGGAAGTGATGAGTCAGCTCCAGCCCAGGCTGCCACGGAGCCTGCCGAGGGACGCCTCCAAGAGCTGCTGCCGCCGGAATTAGGTCACTTGGTTTGCTATGTATGGAGAGGCAACCGTCTCTGCCGTTGGATGCTTCCTTCTTTCATAGAATCACAGAATCACCAGGTTGGAAAAGACTCGTCGGATCATCGAGTCCAACCATTCCCATCAATCACTAACCCACGTCCCTCAGCACCGCGTCCACCCATCCCTTAAACCCCTCCAGGGAAGGGGACTCAACCCCCTCCCTGGGCAGCCTCTGCCAGCGACCAATGACCCTTTCCATGAAAAATTTTTTCCTAATGTCCAGCCTGACCCTCCCCTGGTGGAGCTTGAGGCCATTCCCTCTCGTCCTGTCCCCTGTCCCTTGGGAGAAGAACCCAGCTCCCTCCTCTCCACAACCTCCTTTCAGGGAGTTGGAGAGAGCAATGAGGTCTCCCCTCAGCCTCCTCTTCTCCAGGCTAAACTGGAGGAGCTGCTGTGGAGGAGCTGCTGCACTCCAATAGCACAACCGCCAGCAGGACTTGGCTGTTACCACGGATGCTGTGGCTCTGCCCTGTGCATTTATGGGGCAGGAGGCTCCCCGAGAGGAGGGACGGGGCTGTGGGCCAGCAGCAGGACAAGCAGGCTCCCATCCCACCTTACAGCGGTGGCTCCTTGGGCACCCTGGACTCCTGCCCTGGTTACCAACCCATGACCTGCTCAGGCCAGGCATGGAAACCAGCAACCCTGAAAGACAGTTTTCTGTCTCCTGCCTTCACCCAAGCCAATAATCAGGTCCAGACCTGGCTCCACAAGAGAACATGCGCTCCCTAGGTGCTAGAGCAGAGCCACAATGCTCCCTCATTAATCACCTGGGCCTAATTGCTGCACCACGGTCCCAACAGGCAGCTCTTACGGCAGCTCTTCAGGGGGATTAACATTAAGCCTCTGCATCGTATACTAATGCGGCACGTGAGGAAGAGCAGTTCCTACCTCGTGTGCCCACAGCACGTGAGCTACGCAAGCCGGTCCCCAGCGTGGCTGTGGGACATGGTAACACCTGATGCTGGCACCCAGCAGAGCCAGCCTGGGGCAGCAGGAGCCTGTCTGTGGGCTACATGCAAGCAGAAACGCCCTGTCCCGCTCCCCATGCCCAGTGCCAGGGGGCGAGGGGGGATGAGAAGGGATGACAGAGGCTGAGAAGCTGTTACATTGCTCCTGCAGCATGGTAGTTCCCAGCTTGTAGCAGGGGAGCGGGAACAGGACTAAGAGAAGGACAGAAGCCCTCGGAGCCTTGACATCCCTGCGTTCGGTCCTCTCTACCTGCTGACCAGGCTCAGGCTTCCCCAGCCCCTCCTGGAGCACCCTCAGGAAGGGCACAGGGAACCTCGATGGGGAGAGCCAGCCCCTAAAGGTGCGCGATGTGACTGCCAGTCCCCTGGGCTGAGAGGAAGAGGGACGGGAAAGCTGTTTGCCAGCTCTTTTGGGAACAGGCAGGCTCTGCCAGAAGCAGAAAGGCTGACCATCAGCTGGCAGCTACGCCGACAAACAGATCTGAATCGCTACCAGCGTACAGCACTTATCTGAAAATATTGATGACCGCTTTGGAAAAATCAAGTATAAAATGTCCCGCGACAGCTGCCACCAGCTCCACATCCCTGTCCAGCTCCACTCTGGCATGGAGCAGACTGTCAAGATGGGAAAGCAGCAAAGTCCGCTCACCTCCCCTGCCGCGGCAGCCTCTGGGGCCCAAACCCTCTTCTCTTGCTCCTCAATTTCATTCCTAGGTGCGAGAGAATCAGAGAGCGAGGGTCTCGCTGACAGGAGAGCAGGCGGTGCTGGGCTGGGCTATCCACGGGGGAACGCCACGGTCACAAAGAACTGCTCGTGCTTTCTCAAAAGCGGCAATTTCGCTTCCTTGCAAGAGCTGGCTCCAAATAACAAGATGCCTTGAGTAATTAACTGAATGTTCTTTGGGTAGAGCTTTTAAAAGGAGCTTATACATATTAAAAGGAAAGAAAGATCTACTGTCTATAACTTGTTCTTTACTAACATGTTCTTTACTAACAAACAAAAGGTTTGGACTGAACCCATTTTAGAGCAAACCTGACAAGGGCCTTATGCTGAAATTATTGAATAGAAAGAACTGGATGGAGTCCAGGGTATTTGTGAGGAGCTGACCACAAAAAAAGCAAGGTTTGTGGCTGGTTGTTTGTTTTTTTAAAGAAAATTAAATACTCTCTCTTTTTTTTTTGGCATTAACATGACAGAGCTGCAAAGGTTTAGCAGCAGCACAGCATTAGCCTCCAAGAAACACATAAAAACAACTGCTCCCTTAGCTAGATCGGCTGCTACAGCAAATGTTAGAGTTGCCGTTACCAGCGCTGAAAGTGGAAAGGAATTCCTCATTAATGCGCCAAAGGACAAAGGATCTTCTCTGCGTGTTACAGAGCCTGTAACAGCGCTCGGTGCCGGGACTACAGCAGCTCTGCATCCTGACACACGCTTGCCTGACGTAGCCTGCAGTTCCGTCGGGAGAAGTAGCTCTCCGGGAGTAAAGTGAAATAATTCTGCTCTGCGAATCACTATTTTTCACCTGCCGCAAGAACCGAAAGCCAATGTTCTACAGCCGAGATAAGGTAATCGCAGCAACATGGAGTTCTAGGTAGAAACACAACAGCTACTCAGCATCAGCGTTATTCCATACGACTCAGATGCTCCGCTGTATTAGGAATACATTGCAATAGCAGGCAGATAATACTGCCGTGTGGTCTGTGAAAAACAGCATGTAAAGGGAATATGGGGAAAATGTGATTATTTAAATAGGTTCGGTTTGATACCAGGAGAAAACACATGCCTGAGCAACCAGCATTTAGCCCTTTATCTTTACAAATGTCCTTTAAAGAATAAAAGAGCTTCTGCCCTCCTGTGCCTCCGCCCTGAATCCGATATTACATCCACGTGGGAGCAGGCGAAAGCAGGCATGTCATGTAGCAGCAAGAGGCACCAGGAAAGCCGTGGGAGGAGAGGAGAGCAGAGGCACAGCCCACCAACTCCCGTCCCCTAAACAACCCAGCTCAAGAAAACCCAAAGGGACCTCCCACAACTGTACGGGATGACTACTACAATCCTGCAATTCCGTGTGCTAGCAGAACACACCTATGTTTGGCTGGTAAACGGTTAAAAGCAGCCACATTCTGCTACTAACCGGAGAAAGCTTTGTGGACACAACCCAGCCCAGCAATGGTCACTGGCTCCATACAAAAGGTCCGGCTGGGAGTTTCCCACAACGCAGGGCTCACCATGCTCCTGGCACACTGTCACACCAGCCCTTCTGGAAACCAACTCAACACAAGTGGAACACGACCCAGGAAGAAAGAGAGACAAATCGACTGCCACAGAGAGAAGAGCAGTGGGAGGCTGGAGGACCAGGCTCGCTTTGGAGTCAAACATCCTCCTTATCACAATAGCTTTTAGAAGGATCCAGCCACTTCAGGGACCCAGAGTTCAAACACTCCTGCTTACGAACTGCCCAGACTCACAAATGTCTGTGTTTCTGAGCTTACAGTCTCCAAAGACCTAGAAAAGTAAAAGATCTTCTGAATGAACTGGGAAGCACATCAGTCTTAATGCTGCAGGGCAGCCTAGTACCTTTTCAGTGCTTATTCGCCTCCTATTCAAGAAGTGGTTTTGGCTTTTCCAGAGAGGAGCAACGTGACAAAATTATTTCCCGCTCCCCTCTTAATATTCAACTGGGATAGAGACAAAAGATTTCAGCTCGTGCCCTCATTTGCTCCCTGAAGAGAAATGAAGATGAACCAGAATGGTTGAACATGTTCCTTTTTTAAAATTAACAAGTGGATTTTTTTAATGATAGGAATTGAAGTTCTGCTTCACTGGGAGGCTGCAGGGTGACTAAGACCCAGTGTAATGGTAAATGATAGAATAAACCTGCAAAGTCTGTGTGCGAGATTTCAAAAAGCTTTCCACGAACGTCACAGACTGAGCATCACAGGCATTCCCAAGGTAAATAGCAGAATTATTTAAAGAAGCAAAAAAAAGAAAAATCTTTCTTCATGTATCAAAAAGAAGGTGAGAAGAGAACACAATGACAAAACGCAGGATGTGCCTAAGCGCCTACTGCAAACAATGCCTTGCTGAGGACTCCCATGCGCCCTGCTCATCCCATTCACATCCTCCTCCAAAGCAAAGTCTCTGAAAAGATAGGCCTGTAAGAAGATTGAAATTCAAGGTCAGATGTTGTTGTGAAGCAACAAAAAATATATTCATCGCTTTCATGGCAAAATTCGTTTTCAATGTCATCAGTTACCAGCTTCTGGTTTTATTTCCTATCACTGAGATTAGGTCAGGGTAAAATGCAAACATCAAAGCGCTGTCGTAATCAAAGAACAGTTGTTTTGCTTTCTTTTCTTGGCCAATTAACATCGCTTAGCTGGGAGGTAAAAACCCACCCCATTAATACACAGAAGTGACCTCAGCTGCAGGGCATAAGCTGCTTTCCGCGGTTTGGGTTGCCACAGTTACTACGGTCCTAATGCCGTTGAATCAGGAATCATTGAGCGATGAGGAGTGATGCCGTCATAAGGAACGAGGCACAATCAGATTCAGGCCCTGGGTGGCTAAAGAACACTCCTGTTTGCCCTTTCCACTCCCTGTGCAGTGCTGCTGCCCTCCCACACCGCCAACACAACAAAGGCAACAACTTCATACAACTGGGTTTGAAGCAGCACTTGTAGACCACGTTCTCCTCCGGTGTTGGATGCACCCAACCCAAAAAGCATCTACTACAGCAGGTAAATAGAACATTGAAGGAATCTGATTTTGATAATAACTAACAGTTACCAGGAAGGCAGATCTTCCCTCCCAGAGTATGCTAACACGCCCGGCTCCAGACTCACTCCATGCAAGGCTGCTCTATGACTTTGGGTTTACGTCAACGAGGTACGAACGTGTTTGCTGCTTCCTTGCTTGACTTCGTTACCCTGACGGCTGCAAGCAGGTGTCCCTGCTCATCACAGGGGAGTTGGAACTGGATGATCTTTAAGGTCCCTTCCAATCCAAACTATTGTATGATTCTGTGGTTTTCACTGAGCCAATCTCTCGCTGATAAGAACATAGGCACCCAAGACCAAAACTAAATCTACTTCCAGTTACTTCTGTGGGAGGCAGAGGCAGTCTTAGATTTCTGGTAGGTGCCGTGCAGCCTGTGAGATATGGTCCCTGCTACATGAGAAGTATTAAACATTGCTGTTTCAAAGCTATTTTTTATTTGTTTCTATTTGTTCAATATTTTCAAGGGTAACACACGGAGGAAAAAAAATGAAATGACTGATAACAGATGATTCTGAATTGTTGGCTTTGGTAGCATGAAGTGAAAATGCAAACGAATGAGCAGAGCAAACAGAAGGCTTGGTCACCCCCACCCCACCCTGAAAGAGAAAAAGGCATCACCGTTATTCAGCACAGCCTAGGTATCACCTTAAACGTGCAGCACATTTTCAGCGTTTATGGTACAGCAACTTCTCCCACGAGTCTGAGAGTATGTTAAAGAGTGCTAGTGATTATAAAGCACCTGCCGGATCAAGGAGACTCTGCGGCAATATTGTAGTTTTCATTTACATCTAAATTAAATTATAATTTACACCACTCTGCTAACAAAAGGGGAAAAGGGCACTGTAAACATGGCAGCAAGCATGCATATCTTCATTTGTTCTTCCTTATTTTTAACTTGTGGTTAAACTGAATCGACTTCTAAGTGCAAGTAGATTAAAGCTCCATCTAGTGCCAGGGTCTTGGAAGCTCCTGAAAGATCTGCAGTCCAGAGATGGCAAACAGGCTCACAAAACTACCAAGCAGCAGGAAGCCTAGCACCTCACAGCTGCCACACACAGACGACAAGAAGGCTGTTGGAATTACTCTTAGAGTCTACAAGGGCTTAATTTTGAAGCTGCTGTATCTTGGACCAAACAAAGAACATGGCAGAAGGATGTGGAGAGGGACAAAGTGCTCGAAATACATACCTGCACCACTGAGAGGAGTGCCAACCCGTGAAGCCCTGCATGCCCCGGCACCTCTCTCCTCAGCCGTGCTCCCTCATCATTGCCGCAATGCTCCTTACTACTCTTCCTTTTGGAACCATGGAGCTGAGGCGCAGGTGGGATGTTGGCACGCTCCTCCCAAAAGCCAGTTGCTGGGAGCAAGGGCACTCTCAAGAGAAGTGGAAAAATCATAACTTCTCAGGAAAAGAAGGTATGGAACTCAAGCTTCCCATTTCTTGCCAAGTGTCACGTGAAAAGGCACCCGGGCTCCCCGCAGAATCAGATGTCTCCTCATTTTGCAAGGAGGATGCCGGCGCTTGCAAGCCATTCCCGAAAAGCAGCCTCCAGGGCCTTCTCCCCAAGAAACCAAGCCAGAGGAGAGCTGCCTCCGTCTGTCCGTGCTGCCTCTGTCTGCCTCCAGAGCTGCAGGGCTGCCCCACAGACGCTGCAAGAAACAGGGATCTCACACCAGGCTCTGAGCCTGCGGGGTCTGCTTGCCTCTGGGTTAGCCAGAAACAAAGCAGGCTTCAGGACTATTTCAGGACTGAAACTTTGGATTTAAGCACTCAAATTCCATTCTGGGGGGGTCTAGCCCCCAGCCACATTCTCTTTCCTTTCAGCGGAAAATGTTTTATGACACCAGCTGCATTCCTTAAAGCAGTGTGTAAATCAGATCGTTGTTTCAGTTCCGGAAAGGAATTTACTGTAGCAGCATTTAGTAATAGTTACCCTGTGCCAAAAAAATTACTGAAAATACCTGAAGAGTGGATTAAGTTTAACCACATTTTAACCTGATTTAGTTGAAGGTGTCCCTGCCCATGGCAGGGAGGTTAGAACTGGATGATCTTTAAGGTCCCTTCCAACCCAAACCATTTTATGATTATGAGCACGATAAGGTTGGAACTGTAAAATTTCTCTGGGAAAACACAGCTTTTTATACCTCAGAATCAAATGCTTTGGCAGACAGTAAATGTTTCTGTTAGAAATTATATATGACAGGTAAATTTATGTATCCGTGATCCAAAGATCCTTCGGACTTTTAACATATAACAAGCACAAACAGCAAAATTTGTCAACAGAGGATGAAATATCACCCAGATGCTGTCACTGAGGGAAAGCTTAATGAAGGAAATAACGTACCAAACAAAGCTTCAGAGTTCTCTGGCGAAACCACGTGGCAGACTGAACAAGTAGCAGAAAGCGGTGCAAAAAGAAGCACCTAAAGAAAGGGAGAGCTAGAAAAACATAAAGACCTGGCAGTTCAACAAGCAGGACTCGACCTGGCAGCCAAGAGCTGGGGACCGACCGCTGCACATCCACATGCAGCCTGCCAGGCAGATGCTGCTGAGCTGGCGTGTGCTCAGCGGGAGAGTCCGGCTGTTACCCCAGGGCACCACAGAGCGTGGCTGGGGTTTGCTCCGAACGTATGCTAGCACAGCACAAAAATGCAGGCTGGCTGTTAGATGTGTAAAATTATACCAGTCAGCTTTAAAAGAAGAAAACCAGATAAGCCCAGGAAGAGTTAACTCGTTCTTTTTCACCCAACATCATCTCTCAGTGAAGTCTGCTCAGAGATCAGAGGCACAGACTTCATGCAGCAATAAGGCTGCTCTTGTTGACCCACACTGCACAAATATCTGTAAAACAGTGACTGTGTCGAGAGCCCATGCTGGCTCTGCTCGGTTTTCATAGAATCATAGAATAGTTTGGGTTAGAAGGGACCTAAATCTGCCCCTCTCCAGTTTACACCCATTTCCCCCAGTCCTATCACTCCAAGCCTTTGTGAACAGCCCCTCCCCAGCTTTCTTGTAGCCCCTTCAGGTACTGGAAGGTAGCTCTAAGGTCTCCTTAGAGCCTTCTCTTCTCCAGGCTGAACAACCCAAACTCTCTCACCCTGTCCTCGTGCAGGAGGTGCTCCAGCCCTCTGATCATCTTTGTAGCCTCCCCTGGACCCTTTCCAGCTTTCTGCCTTCTCTTCCCCTACCTTTGTGCTTCTCCAATTCCCATACCACATTTCTTAGTCTTAGTTTTCACTTTTCAGATTAACTTCTGTGCACCCTTTCACCCACTGAAATAATCAGCTACCAAAGACATAGAATGAGTCACCGCCAAGCTTGGAGAAAATAAAATAAACAAAAGAGCCTGGATTGTAGACACCTCCACCTTCCCTCTACTGTGTCAAGTTATCACCTCACATCAGAGGACAGGCTGAGAGAGTTGGGGTTGTTCAGCCTGGAGAAGAGAAGTCTCCGAGAAGACCTTATAGCGACCTTCCAGTACCTAAAGGAGGCATCAGCAGTGGCAACGCAGGAGACATGCAATGCATCCAGCCTGCTTTGGCTCCATAAAGTGGGATTTCCACCAATAAGTCAAGGTGTGTTTGGTCGATGGCCAACTGCCCCTCTTGTCTACACAGAAATGCTGGTTAAAGTTGTCTCCAAATGGGCTGAAACCAGGAAGAACCTGGGACACGATAAAAAAATCTCACTTCTGGCTGTCCAACTATTTTAATCACAGAGGCAGTTCTGGTGGGTACAAAGCCTGAGAAAAAACCGCAAGTTATTTTACTGACAAAATAAACACCCTCCTTCAAGTTTTTGGCCAGTTTCAACCTCTCTGTTACTGATATAAAAGTAGCCAACTTTCTCCCAAAGCTATAAATAGTATAGTCTGGCTAAGCACTGTCAGTACTTTAAAATTCTTTCAAATGACTGTTTTTCTTAGATGTAATCCAACAAAAATTTCAGACAAAGTTCCGAACTGAAGCAAAAAAAACCTAATAATTGAGTCAAGCTTCATAAAAAAACAGCCTGCGGCTGCAGAGCACAAGTACCTTCCAGAAAGAAGAGTGACCAGGCAGAATGTAGAGACTAAAATCATAGAATCATAGAACAGTTTGGGTTGGAAGGGACCTTAAAGCCCATCCAGTTCCAACTCCCTGCCATGGGCAGGGACACCTCCCACTACATCAGGCTGCCCAAGCCCCATCTAACCTGGCCTTGAACACCTCCAGGGGCAGCCACAGCTTCCCTGGGAAAACTGTTCCAGTGCCTCACCACTCTCATCGTGAAGAAATTTCTCCTTTTGTCCAGTCTAAATCTGCCCCTCTCCAGTTTATCCTCATTGTCCCTTGTCCTATCACTCCAAGCCTTTGTAAACAGTCCCTCTACAGCGTTCTTGTAGCCCCTTCAGCTACTGGAAGGTCACTCTAAGGTCTCCTCAGAGACTTCTCTTTTCCAGGCTTAACAACCCCAACTCTCTCAGCTTGTATTCGTACGGGAGGGGCTCCAGCCCTCTGATCATCCTTGTAGCCTCCTCTGCACCCGTTCCAACAGCTCCATCTTCTTCTTATGCTGAGGACTCCAGACCTGGACACAATCCTTCAGATGAGATACAACAATTACGATCGTTACGATCATTATGAACACGATTCAGCAACTACTTCTCATACATGTACAGCTTATGCTCAGACAGCACTGTTTCACACATCCATCCAGGCACCAACGTTAACACAGCCCACTACCTCTGTCAATTTTAACAACAATATTTTTGTTTATGTATAAATCCTTCATTTAACAAATGTCTCGGATTCCAATTCAGACTCATTAAAAAAAAAAAACCAACCTGGAACTGCTTTTTCTTACAGTCTTTAACACACAGAGCACACCCTCATTTTCTTAAACAGCCTCCAAGGTGCTGTTGGAGTAGTGTCCGTACAAATAGCATTGTAATGATTGTGTAACATAGAGCACAATGGGGCACCTCATGGTGGAAATGGAATTTATGGATTATGATTTTTAAAAAAGCACCAGTGACTGCTCAATCTGCAAATTATAGAAGCTACCTGGTAGTCTCATAACATTAAATAACAGTAACCCAGTTTAGACTTCACGTTCTAAATATATGGCTGGAGTTACTTCACAAATAACACAACTAAAAGCCGAGCTACCGAGCAGGTGGTAAACCCTCTGCTCTCATCCATCCATTTCTGTTCAGGAGATCCTAGACTTCCATGCAGTTATTTCCTATTTAAACCATTAAAACCTCATCTGGAGTCCTGTGTCCAGTTCTGGAATTCCCAACATAAGAAGGATATGGAGCTGTTGGAAAGGGTCCAGAGGAGGCTACAAGGATGATGCAAGGGCTGGAGAACCTCCTCTATGAGGACAGGGGGAGAGAGCTGGGATTGTTCAACACATTTTGAACTCTAAAAGTAATGAACCCAGCAGCCTCTCATTCATTTATGATGGGTGCACTGCATCTTGTGCGAGTAATAGTGTTAAACCAGGGTCTCCTACAGGAAAGTATTAAGAAGAGAAAGGACCCTCAGTAGCAACTTCAGACAGAAGAGGAGTTTTATTCCTTCCCCTGGAAAGAATCTGTAGACAGGGGGTGATGAAGGCAAGCCAAACTTCATAAAAAGATTCAGCTTTTTAAAAGCTGAAGGCAAATTTAAAGCCTTTATGATACAATGACACGAGGACATTGTGGGTATACATGGGATTATAAAATAGAATCATAGAATCACCAGGTTGGAAAAGAACTCTGAGATCATCGAGTCCAACCATAAGACATGGCTGGCTGGAAAGGGATAAAGAGAAGCTCTAGTGCTGTCCAAATTTAGAGGGGGAAAGGCACTGTGAAAATAAAACAGAGAAAACACTCGTGGATTTAAGCTAAAGGATGCAAATAAACTCTTTTGGAAGTGTCTAGTAATCTACACCATCTCTGTTAGTGTCTCAACACCACTTGATCTCACACGACTCAGTGAGGCTTTGAAAGGACCCGGCACACCCTGAAGCGTGCTGTAGGGATATTCATTACAAACACCGGGGGAGGATTCTTCCTGGGGGATAGAACCTCAGGAAAAGGCTGATTCGATTATTGTGTTCCACGCCTCGGCATACTCAGATCTAAGGTCTGACTTCTTGAACTAAAGCTTCAAAGTTAATTACACAGCCAGCCACTTCACATCCCATTGCCCAGGGAATCACAACAGATACCAAGTAAGGCAAAACTACCCTGCTCAAATTTCCCCCGGCACCCAAAGTTAAGCAAGACTGAACCATTGCCCTAAAACACAGCAACGTGACTGCAACGCGCGGTGGGACAGTCCTCCAAGCAGCGATCCTGCCCGGGGCCAAACACCAATGCAACAAAATACCGGGATCGGGGATCAGGCCTGGATCTCCTACAAAGGAACATGGAAACTACATTATTTCAACTCAAACTTGGTGGAACCTGGAAGAGTAAAACCCAAAACGACCAGTTACAAAACCACATAGAAATAAAACAGAACAGGTGCTGCTATGCAGGACAGCGTGCCCACCAGCTCAACCTGACGCCAGCGACACGGCACAGGAACAGCTTGCCACAAACACCAGCCCGGCTCGCCGAGGACATGGGTCCTGCTCACCAAGGACATTGGCCAGCTCGCCAAGGACATGGGTCCTGCTCACCAAGGACACTGGCCAGCTTGCCGAGGACATGGGTCCTGCTCATCAAGGACATTGGCCAGCTCGCCAAGGACATGGGTCCTGCTCATTAAGGACACCACTCAGCTCGCTGAGGACATGGGTCCTGCTCAGCAAGGACACCACTCAGCTCGCTGAGGACATGGGTCCTGCTCATCAAGGACACCACTCAGCTCGCCAAGGACATGGGTCCTGCTCACCAAGGCCACCGGCCAGTTTGCCGAGGACATGGGTCTTGCTCATCAAGGACATCAGCCAGCTCACCGAGGACATGGGTCCTGCTCATCAAGGACACCACTCAGCTCGCCAAGGACATGGGTCCTGCTCATCAAGGACACCAGCCAGTTTGCCACAGACACAGATCCTGCTCATCAAGGACACCACCCAGCTCGCTGAGGACATGGGTCCTTCTCACTAAGGACACCGGACAGGTCGCCAAGGACATGGGTCCTGCTCACCAAGGACACCACTCAGCTTGCCAAGGACATGGGTCCTGCTCACCAAGGACACCGGCCAGCTCGCCGAGGACACGGGTCCTGTTCTCCATGGATGTGGCTCCAGCTTGCCCAGGACACAGACCCAGCTCACCCAGAACATGGGCCCATCTCGCCAAGGACACGTGTCCCAGTGGCCACAGACACTGGTCCAGCTCACCGAGGACGCAGGTCCAGCTCACCCAGGATGCAGGTCCAGCCTGTTGTGGACACCAGCCCAGTTCGCTGAGGACACTGGTCCAGCTCGGCACAGACACGTGTCCTGCTCTCCACGAATATGTGTTCACCTTGCCCAGAACACAAACTCAGCTCGCCAGGGACACGTGTCCCACTGGCCACAGGCACAGGTCCAGCTCATCGCGGCCGTGGGTCCAGCTCGCCCGGGATGCAGGTCAAGCTCATCCAGGCCACGAGACAGCGAGCACGGCCAACGACCAGCAGCATCGCCACCAGCGCATCCCACAGGAGCCCGCAGCGGACACAAAAGGTACCAGAACCGTCTCCCGTGGGACCAAACCTTGGCATGGCTCAGCGGGACGGGCTCTGATCTGCTCAGCACCCGCGGGATCGGTCTGGAACAACAGCGGAGTCGCCCCAGCAAGGGTTGCGCATCCAGTGATGGGGAACAGCGGGATTCCCGGGGTGCAGGAGAACCGTTTGGAGCTGCCTGGTGTCGGGACGGGGCCGGTACTCACCCCTAGCCAGCCCCGGCCGCACCGGGATCGGGGCTCGGAGCAGCGGGGGAGCACGAACCGGAGTGGAGAGCGTTGGAATCGGAGCGGGGAGAGTCGAACCGATGGAGGGAGAGCTCAAAGCCGTGCGGGGAGCGCTCGAACCGGTGCGAGGAGAGCTCGAATTCTTGAAGAGGGTGCAGGAACTGGTGCAAGAAGAGCTCGAACCGGTGCAGGGGACGCACTAACCAGTGCAAGGGGAGCTCGGACCGGTGCAAGGGGGAGCTCGGATCCGTGCAAGGGACGCAAGAACCGCTGCAGGGGGAGCTCGGACCGGTGCAGGGGACTCACGAACCGGTGCAAGGAGAGTTCGAATCGGTGCAGGGGGAGCTCGTATAGGTGCAAGGGACGCAAGAAGCGGTGCAGGGGGAGCACGAACCGGTGCAAGGAGAGCTCGAACCGGTGCAAGGAGAGCTCGAACCGGTGCAAGGAGAGCTCGAACCGGTGCAGGGGGAGCTCGAACCGGTGCAAGGAGAGCTCGAACCGGTGCAAGGAGAGCTCGAACCGGTGCAAGGAGAGCTCGAACCGGTGCAAGGGACGCAAGAACCGGTGCAAGGGACGCACGAACCGGTGCAAGGGAGAGCTCGAACCGGTGCAAGGAGAGCTCGAACCGGTGCAGGGGACGCACGAACCGGTGCAGGGAGAGCACGAACCGGTGCAGGGAGAGCTCGTATAGGTGCAAGGGACGCAAGAAGCGGTGCAGGAGGAGCTCGAACCGGTGCACGGGGAGCACGAACCGGTGCAGGGGGAGCTCGGATCGGCGCAGGGGGAGCTCGGATCGGCGCAGGGGGTCCCCGAGCCTCCTCCCCCAGCGCTCCTCGCTCCCGCGGAGGGTCCCGGGCCCGGGGCGGGCGGCGGCGCGGGGGGCGGTGCGGTCGGGGGCGTCTCCCGGCGGGTCCCCGCCTCCCCCCCGCCCCTCGGCGCCGGCAGCGCGGAGGGCAGGGCTGGGCTGGGCCGCTCGCCGCAGCGCTCGGCTCCGCTCCGCCGTCGGGAGGAGGGAGAGAGGAGAGAGAGAGCGAGAGCGAGAGAGAGAGGAGAGCGAGAGGGACGGGACCGCCGCGCCCAGCCCCGCCGCCCGCCGCCCGCCCCGCTCGCCCCCGAGAACATGGCCGGCTGGCAGAGCTACGTGGACAACCTGATGTGCGATGGCTGCTGCCAGGAGGCCGCCATTGTCGGCTACTGCGACGCCAAGTACGTCTGGGCAGCCACGGCCGGCGGCATCTTCCAGAGCATCACGGTGAGAGCGGCGGCGCGGGGGGCACCTTGGCGGGCGCCGAGCGGCGGTTTTTGTCTGCGGCGGGATGGGGGGAGGGGGAAGGAAGCCGTTCCCGGCGGCGGGGGCGGATGCGGGGGCGGGGGGGGGGCTCGGGGCGGCGGGACGGGGTGAATCGGGGCTCGGGGCGGCGGCGGCGCCGGGGAGAGGATGAGGGACGGGATGCGGCGGGAGCGGCCGCGCGGGGGGTGCGCAGCGGGGCTGGCGTAGCGGCCGCCCGCGGCCGGGCCCGGCGCTGCGGCCGAGCTTACGCCGTCGGCGTAGGCGGCGTTCGAGAATACCCCCCCCCCCCCTCCCCAACCACCACCACCCTCCGCGTCCTCCCCTCCCTCCCTGCCGCGCCGCGCGCCGCCGGCTCCATGTTTGTCCCCGCCAAGATGGCGCTGCCGCCCGCCCGGCCCCGCCGCCCCGGGCCCGGCCCGCCCCGCTCCCCCGGGCCCCGCGCCGTGATTGTGCGGCCGGGCCCGCCGTGACGCTGCACTTTGAGGGCCGCGCGGCCCCGCCCCGCGCTCCCCCTGGGCGGCGGCGGCGATGGCGGCGCGGGCGCCATGGGCTGCGGCGGGGCCGGGCCGCGGCCTCACAGGGGCCCCGCGGCCTCCGCCCGCGCCCGCGGCCCCTCGGCCTCCCCCGGCAGCCTCCGCACCCGCATCCGCGCTCCATCAGCCTCCGCATGCGGCCGTTCGGCCTCCGCCCGCATCCCTGCTTCCCCGGCCTCCGCGCAGCACCCCCCCCCACACCCCCGCCCCGCAGCTGCGCCTCCCCGGCCTCACCACCCGCATCCACGCTCGCTGCCTGCATCCCCGCTTCCCCAGGCTCCACGCACCCGCATCCGCCAGCCCCCTCACGCCTCCAGCATCCTCCACACGCCATCGGCCTCCACCCGCATCCAGGCTCCCCCCGGGCCCCACGCGCGCCCGCATCCTCCAGCCTCCACCCGCATCCTCCAGCCTCCACCCGCATCCTCCAGCCTCCACCCGCATCCGCGCCGCGCCAGACTCCGCGTGTGTCCAGCAGCCTCGACCCACGCCCCAGCAGCCCCCGTTCCCGCATCCGCGCTCCGTCAGCCTCCGCACGCGTCCGCGCTCGCCCAGCCTGCACACGCGCCCGCATCCACGCCCCACCGGCCTCCACATCCAGCGGCCTCCAACCGCATCCGTGCTGCATCAGCCTCCACGCGCATCTACAGCCCGCTAGACTCCACGTGTGTCCAGCAGCCTCCATACCCGCATCCACGCTCGTTCAGCCTCTACGTGCCTCTAGGCCTCACCAGCCTTAGTAGGCATCCACATCCGCGCTCCCCCAGCCTCTACACACAACTGCATCTGCGCCCCAGCAGCCTCCACATGCATCCAGCAGCCTCCACACGCACCCGCATCTGTGCCCCACCAGCCTCCACACGCACATACATCCCCGTTCCACCTGCGGCTGTGCCCCACCAGCCTCCGCGTGCACCTGCATACATGTTCTGCATCCACCAGCCTCCATGCACACATCCATCCACACCCCCCCGGCCTCCACACGTGTCCGTGCTCCATGTGCGGCCACCAGCCTCCACACACACACACCCCCGCATCCACACCCCGCCACGTGTCCACGCTTCCCCAGCCTCCGCACATATCCGTACTCTGCCGGCCTCAGCATGCGGTGCTGCCTGGGTCGGATCCTGGCTCCAGGATGAGCTCCTGCAGGGCGGTGAGAGGTTTCAGGGCAGCAGCAGAGTTGGGACGCAAAGCCCTGTGTTCCAGAGCCCTTCCTAGTGGGAGCAAAGGGGAACCTTGCTGCCTGAGCCTCGCGGCATGAGGCAGGACGCTTTCTGCTTAGGGACTGAGCAATAAAACCCTGCTGTGCTAACTCTGGGCTTCTTTCTTTGACAGCCAGTAGAAATAGATATGATTGTAGGAAAAGACCGGGAGGGTTTCTTCACCAATGGTCTGACCCTTGGTGCGAAGAAGTGCTCTGTGATCAGAGATAGCCTGTACGTCGATGGCGACTGCACGATGGACATCAGGACAAAGAGCCAAGGCGGGGAGCCGACGTACAACGTTGCTGTAGGCAGAGCTGGCCGAGGTAAGCGTGGGTTTCCACACTTCCAGATCAGGGAATTTAATAACATGACCCTAAGTACAGGCTCTAACCATTAGGAAAACCAGGCTCCTGTATTAAAGGGTTCATTTCCGGAGGCAGCGTGAGCGCGTGGGTGGCAGTGGTCTGGCGAGCTGAGGAGATATCTGCCTGGAATCACACTTATCCTTGTTCCCACCCATGACTGCAGGCTGTGGAAGGGTTCCACAGCCCTGAGAAGGGTTCCACAGCCCTGAGAGGCAGGAAGGAGCAGGCTGCAGCTCAGGGTACGCACACCAAATGTAGATACCTTGGTGTCCAAAGCCTAGGGCAGGACTCTATTGAGGATTGGTAGCGAGAGCAGCTTGTTCCTTATAAACTTGTCAGCAGAAAGTTTACTCCACAAAGATGCGAATTCCTTATACGAGCTACTCCTGCTTGCCTGTTAACCAGTTCTACGCTCGCTCTTCCTGCCCCTGCCGTTGGGCTCTGGGAGGTCTCTGTCTGCAGAAAGGCCCATCCAGTTTGGGCTTGTGAGAAACCTGCTTTATGCTGGTGTGCCTGCTCCTTGCTCCCCATGGAACTCCTGGCAAAGCCAACCGTGAGGAAGGCACTAAGTTTGGATATAAAAATGTGCCTCCCCACACCAGCTACGAGTAGTGTGCTAAGAGTTTAACTCATCCGGCCTGGCATTTTTTGGCTGGGGAACAAATTGGTGGGCAGCGGACTTTTGCTTATCAGTATAAATCCAAAACCAAAGCCAAATGTATCCATAGGCTGAAGCTGGATGGCTTCAGGAAGGAAGTTCCCAGTGCTGCAGTGAAACAAGCAGAGTTCTAACTGCTGCAAACAGCAGAATGCCCATGAGAAGTGTCTGTTCGAGCCTTTGTGAGCAGATGCTATGGAGATGCACGGTCATCTGTAGGCAGGCTGACTGCAGTGCTTCCCATCCCTATTCCTGGCTTGGGGAACAATTGCTGCTCCTGGAAGCCGAACGCGTGTTGTGTCCATACCTGCTGGGGACATCTGCTGGCAGCCGGGATGTGGTGGGTGCTGCTTAGGAGCCTTGGGATGTTCTCCTTCATGAGGCCACTGGGACGCTTCACCGGAATGGTGGAAATGGAGAGCGTCAGCACCTTCCCTGCGTTTTGTGCTATGCCCAAAGCAGGATTTAGAGCTGTGTTGTTGCATGAAAAGCCGTAGCCCAAGTCTGACCCCTGAGGTTTCTGCTCATATGGAGGCAGTTACCTGGTTCTCACACCAGCAGTGACCGCTGCGGATAGAATGTAACAGAGTTCCCTCTTTGGCTCTTCAGAGTCACGGTTCCTCCGCACACGCTGCTGCCTTTGTCCCTGGCAACACTTCTTTTTCTCCCTTGTTTTTTTGAGATGCAGCCTGGGTTTCCTGGCTGGGTGGTGATGGAGGGTGCTGGTGTGAGATCAGCGGTGGCTGTTTCCTTAGCAGTGAACCTACCCAGTTATGTAGCATCGCAGAGGATAACTGAGGCCTTCTCCCAGCCCTGCCTACATCCGCGTTTTCACCGAACTCCTGTTAAACTAGCTGAATGCTAAATCTTAAATATTTAATACTAAATCTCGAACTAGAGTGTGTTTATTGCGCTGCCTGAAACTTGCATTATTTCCTTGTCTAACACGCTCTTTTTAAAACTGTTTTCTTTTCTCTTTCAGTCTTGGTCTTTGTAATGGGCAAAGAAGGGGTCCATGGAGGCGGATTGAATAAGAAGGCATACTCAATGGCAAAATACTTGAGAGACTCTGGGTTCTAGTTGCTAGGCAGACTGTTAAGTATTAGGGGAAGATTGCTATTAAACTTTCCTGGTGGTGAGCTTTAAACCTTACATTCTGGAAACTTTACTAGCAATGCAGGGTGATGGGGTATGAACCTGTGTCTCCTTTGTATCCCTTTGTCGGTGGGGAAAGGTGTTATTTTTTTTTTTTTTTCTCTTTAATTCTGTTCATTTCTGTTTTGTTTCCTTGTGTACTCCAGCATTGGTTATAGTCATGGGAAAGGAAGGTGTCCACGGAGGGACACTCAACAAGAAAGCATATGAACTGGCTTTATACCTGAGGCGGGCTGACGTCTAAGCAGCCTCTCCCCATCCACCTAGCAGCTCTTCACCACCGCCCAGCTGTGTTCAGTGCTACCAGACCGTAGTGGTAGTTTGTGTTTTTTATTTACCCATTCCCTCACGTCATAATTCCAGTTCCCCCCTCGCCCAGTTGTGTGTTAACCGCTGTGTGTAACCGAGCCCCGAGCCCCGTTCCTGCACCATCGCTGCACCACGACGATATGCATGATACCGTGACAGGCTTGGGAGGGGAACACGCCAAGTGTAGGCTCTGCTTTGTCTTAGCAATTAGTGTGACACTGACAACTAAAAAAACAACGTAAATACTAAACAAGGTGCCGATTGTACAATCTTAATTTGATCAATGCCTCTTCAGCACTTTGAGCGATTACACAGCTCACTGGTCTTCCTTTCACAGAGCATGGTTGGGAGGAAAAAGTGCATGCATATCTCCACTTCTGTCCCTCTCATTTTTTTTTAAACCCACATTTGTTGGCTTACACCCATTTTTTATAGTGCCTGGTTTGTTGAACCAATTTGCCACTCAAAAGCTATTAACATGATGTTGGTTTTGTCGTTGCACTTCGCTGTAGGCTTAAGTCTTTTCTTTTTCCTTCACCACGTCTGACGCTCGGACTGCGTTAACAAGTGCAATCACAAAACTAGGAAAGGGTACAGATGCGCTTCCTCCCGTGACCGCACAGCCACCATCCCGAGCGGATCCCCACACATTCCATCCTTGCAATAGCTCAGGCACGGTTGTTTTTTTTTTTTTGCCAGCTCCTGTTCTTGTAGTTGAATTGCAGAAGGCTGCCTATCGCGGACATTGCGGTCCCAGCACCACCAGCTGGAGCCTGTCTGGTTTCAGTCTCACAGGACCAATTTTAATTTGCAGCTTGGGGGAGGTCGCGGGAGGGGCATTTTTTTTTTCCTTAGTTTTTGCTTTTTAATATGAAACTACAGCATCGCTGTGGAGAACTGCCGGCCCTCAGCCACACCGGGAGCTCCGACTTCCGAGTCTCTCTGCCGGCTCGCTCCCTGGTAAAGAGCTCGGCTGCTCGGAAGCCGCCGTTTGGCTGAGGGTCGGCAGTTTGAGCGCGAAGCTGTCGGGGTGAAGCCTTTTCCAATTCGGAGTCGTCATTTTGGCCCTCGCATCCCCCGCTGCAGAAACCGGGGCGGGCTCAGCCCCGCGCCCCCCGCAATGTCTTGTCACCACACACAGTTGAGGCACCACCCCGTGTGTCCCCCCACAGAGAACCGCAGCGCTCTGTGGACGAGAATAAATGGGAGATGGTATTGGTTGGAATAACTGACTTGGCTGTCTTGTGATGAATTTTTTAATATGTATTTTGTGCCATACTATTGTTTAAAAAAAAAAAAAAAAGAACTGTTGCTATTGTGAGATGGATTTTAACCAACTGCGAGGGTTTCTTTCGAACGGCACTGCTTTAGGGACATTCTAGTACTTGCTTCTGTTGTTGGGCCTTGTGGATAATGTACAGATTTAAACAATTCTTGTTGCTGATTTGTCCATTTCTTTCCCTGCACTTTGTTACATCTGGGATACAGTCTAACTCATCTGATTTAATATGCATTTCAAAAAATGCCATAACTATTAAAAACACCTTGTTTACAGACAGATGAAATAAATTTATTCCAACCAAACAAACTCAGTGCTGCTGGTAACTTTTTTCCCCCTCTGGGAATCCTCTGAGCCCCTTCCTTGGCGTCTGCTGGACTGCGACAGCGCGAGGGCCAGGGAGAGAGCAGTGAGACAGCAGGAGGGGGACAGGCTGAGAGTTGGGGTCATTCAGCCTGGAGAAGGCTGCAGGGAGACCTTAGAGCAGCTTCCAGGGCTGAAAGGGGCTCCAGGGAAGCTGGGGAGGGGATTTTTACAATGGTCTGGAGCGATAGGATGAGGGGGAATAGCTTTAAATTGGAAAGGGAAATACTTAAATGAGGCAGGACAAAGAAATTCTTCATTATGAAGGTGGGGAGGCCCTGGCCCAGGTTTCCCAGGGCAGTGGTGGCTGCCCCATCCCTGAAGGGGTTCAGGGCCAGGCTGGATGGGGCTTGGAGCAGCTTGGGCCAGCGGGAGGCGTCCCTGCCCATGGCAGGGGTGGGACTGGATGGGCTTTGAGGTCCCTTCCAACTCATTCTGCGATCACAGCACATGAGTCAAAGGCCAGGCAGCCTTTGGGGTAGATCCTCCTAAATCAGAAGGTGAGTGCTTGCACATCACACTTCTTGGTCTCCACAAAGAGGGGGTTCCCTGCCCTGCGTGCACCCCAGACGCGGTCCCTGAACAGAAGCTAGAGGAGACACTTGCCACATGGTCTACTCCTTAGGGAGACAATACGCTCCCTCCTCAACTGGGGAAGGAACAGCACCAAAGTCTCCATTACCCCAGAATTCTATCTTGCTTTTGGTGCTCCTGCAGCCCGAGTGAAGACACGGGTGCTGGGAAGGGGCCCTTCAGAACGGTTGAGACGTGCCAGTGAGCAGTGGGAGCTTGGGCTGGGGAAGACAGAGGAGTCCCAGCTGAAGGCAGCTGATCTTGGCTGTGGTCTGGGTGCTGGGATCGCCAGGGATCCACTGCTTGGGGAGAGCTGTGAACAGGCCTTTGTCCTCTCACCTGCCCTTTCCCTGTCACGAGCTCTATGTCTGACTGAAACCCTTAGCCACAGCGCAACTCCGACTGCATCTCCTCGCTTGTGATGCTCGTCGGCACAGACAGAAAAACCTTCAGCCCTGCAAGCTCCCGCGGAGCAGCAGCTGCTGCAGAGGGTGCAAACCCAGCTTCCCCCAGAAAACTGAGTGCACGGATCCCTGTCCTGCTCTGCGCCTGAACTCAGCCCTAAACTCATCGTCCCACTCCCAGGCCGCCCGCAGGATAGTTTATGTGCCTGTATCCATCCCCTAAGCTTTTCCCTAAGCCCATAGCTGGAATTAATTCACTGTAATGACATCCCCAAGGCAGGAAAAGCTGTTAGGGGCAGACACCAGCTATTTTTCATCCCATTCCTTACGTACAGTAACATTAAGCCCCGGTCCTCACTTCTTACCCCACGTTGTTCCTTTCTGCTCAGTCCCTGCTCCGGCACAGGTGGCTGCAGGGTTTGTCCATGGGGCAGCTGTAAACTTTCTCTTGGTAAGAATCCACTTGGAGATGTTCAAGGCCAAGCTGGATGGGGCTTGGAGCCCCTGATCCAGTGGGAGGTGTCCCTGCAAGGGTCGGACTGGATGGGCTTTGAGGTCCCTTCCACCACAAACCGTTCTACGATTCCTTTATGTGCAGAATATCAGGGCTTCACAAGTCTTTGCTGCCAACTTCCAGGCCATTCTACTTAGTCCATTATTTTCTCTGAAATGCCCTTATGACGTTAATTGCCAGGGTGCTTATTCTCTGCACCATAATTCATAGGCGGATTTTAATTATACCAGCCCCTGTTACTTGGCCCTTCCGAGGTTCGTACTTTTGTAATGAATGTGTTCTTTAGAATTCAGTAGAGGAAACATCCAACTATTCCCAACTGCTGACAGCGCTGCGTTTTTAGACAGCCCATTTTTAATTGTCACGGTGTGATTTTGCACGCAGGTACCCATTATGCTCTTCGTTCCAACACCGGCCCTGGAACTCTCCTCATATCGAGGCAGGCGAGGAGAGTTGTTTGGCATTTAAACCTTCCCCCTTCCTGGGTCACGGACCTGTCAAGAAAGTCATTTGTCAGACCCATCGCTTTCCCTCTGGCTGCTCTGTAATGGGTTCTTTCCCCTCGGTCCCAAGAATTGGAAGCGCACCTTTCCCTCCCAGGGCAAGCTGCAATTCCCCAGCTCTCCTGGCTCCTTTCCCAAGCAGTTTGTTCTTGTTAAGTAATGAACGGTTTGGAGCGAGCCTGCTTTGTACGGAGCGATTCACACAATGAAGTCACACAGAGTTTTATGATAGCAGCCGATGGCACCTGCGCTGTCCTCTGCAGAGACACCCCAGAGGTCCCAGAAAACCTTCAGACATTTACAAGTACTGGCTAAAGGGCTTTTCTCAAAGAGCGACCAAGTGCAAACCTCATAAAGCACCAGCATCCCCTCCTTGAAGACAGCTGGAGGCTGAAGTCAGAGCAACAGCCTTCACAGGCAAAAAAAAGACAGGCTTGGAGAGGAGCGGCTCGGGAGCTGCCTGGAGGAGAAGGACCTGGGGGTGTATGATAAATATATTATCAATACAGAATCACGGAATGGTTTGGGTTGAAAGGGACCTCAAAACCCATCCAGTCCCACCCCTGCCATGGGCAGGTCCACCTCCCACTGGATCAGGGGCTCCAAGCCCCATCCAACCTGACCTTGGACACCTCCAGGGATGGGGCAGCCACCCCTGCTCTGGGCAACCTGGGCCAGGGCCTCCCCACCCTCACTGTGAAGAGTTTCTTCCCAGTATCTAATCTCAATCTTCCCCCTTCAAATTTAAAGCCATTCCCCCTCGTCCTATCACTCCAGACCCTTGGAAAAAGCTTTCCTGGAGCCCCATCACGTCCTGTAGCTCAGTCCTAGGCCACAGTACTGAGCCCTACAGTGCTTCGCATGGCACACCACCAGTCAGTACTTTCTACAGGATCCAAAGTTCCATGTTCTGGATCTCTAAAAATACATTAAACTCGGTAATAAATGTAGGAAAAAGAATAAGTAATGCAGAAGTTCAAGAAATCCCTTTTGATACTTAAAGTGGAAAACATGTTTATTAACATTCTTTCAAGCTTTCCTTATTCAAGGCCATATAAAAAAGATCTCTGCATTTTGATTATATGTACGTGTTTACTTTCTACATAGTTACAGAGGTATTAGATATCGCTGACTTCTGTCATCATACACTGGTAAGCACTGAGTCCTGTTAAACAGTTTTAAGCACTTGTTCTCAAATCAGGTATTCGAAAAGAACAATTTTTCTATGTACACAGCTGAGTGGCTAACGCAGCAGGAGATGCCCTCGCTAAGAGGTACGTGAGTTGAGGAGCGATGGAATACTTACCGAAAGTTACCCCCTCTCCCTCCCGCATCGGCACTGGAAACCAGGCTGCATCACAGTAGCAAGTAGGGATAATGAACGTGTTTACCGTGGACTTTACCTTGTGACTTGCTCAGAACTAAACAGATTCTAGGTTTCCTTATCAATCCAGTCAATGCTTAAACTCAAGCTACTGTGCCAAACTCCAAAGGATTATTTGGAATCACTGCTTTGAGATCAGAGTTTCTTCTGCTTTGTTTCAATGCAACAGCACAAAGAACATCGATCCGTTCTATGTTTTTCTTACGGTAGCGGTGACAGTTTTTAGGAAAACTCTATACAAACATGCAAATACATTTCTGTTGGGCTTAAGGGGTAACACAAACCCTAGGTGTAATAAATACTGCTATGGGCATGACCCAGTTGTAGCTACAAAATGGAAAAAGATTACTTCCAGATAGATCCCAATTCAACAAGACACGTTTAGAGCTTGTGAGATATTTCTATCAATATAAACTATTAACGTTACTTGTTAGCATTGTGAAGTCCAGTTAAACTGTTCGTTTTGAGAAGACAGAACGTGTGACTGAATACCTGAATCAAAAAGAAATCTATCCGTAATGATTTAACCATAGTACTACTACATGAACTGCTGCTCCTACTAAAGAAACCAAATGGATTACAGATTAAAATATATTCCCTACGTAGAAGTTTGTAAAGTATAGCCTTAAGAACTCTCGTTCATACTCTAGCCATCGTTAGTAGTCTCAAACGGTATTTGCCACTCTGTACTCCCTTTCATCACTGGGCTGTAGCTGAACCACTACGCTTTCTTCATTCGCTCCATTTTCTGCATCACTGCTATCGATATTGTCATTGTCATCTTCCTCGTACTCCGAGGACTCGGTCACGTTCTGGTGGGAATGAGATTCTGACAAAGCCCCAAATGACTGGGTGCTAACAGAGGCTAACGGTCTAAGCAAAGGAGTATTTTCAGATACTTCGTTCTCCTCTTGACTGCTGTCTGTTTCGGAGTCAGAGTCCCCCTGCGAAGGGACCACTTTCTGCTTACACACAGGACACGTCTTCTTTGTTTTGGTCAGCCACGGGTCCACACACTTGCAGTGATATGCTGTTAGAAAACACAACACGAGCAGGTCGTCATCCGAAGTGAAAAGGACAAGGAACCCGTCTACATTGTGTTTGTTTGCAGGAGAATTGTAGAATTCAATTAATACAGAGAATTCCAGTTAAAAGTTTGTTGCCATGCAAACTGTCTGTCCGTTAACAAGATGACAGAGATGGTTCACCTGCATTCCTAAGATAAAAATTGCTTTGCTAAGACAGGGTCTATGTTTGCTTCTGCAGGGCTGTTTTCCTTAGAAGAAGCTGGCCCCATGCAGGAGAACACATGAAGGTGTCTGGACTCTCCTTAGGCTGTTTCGGCCATCAAAAAAGGAGACTGAGGGGAGACTTTACGACTTTCTACAACTACTGGAAAGGAGGTTGTAGTGAGGTGGGGGTTGGTCTCTCCTCCCTATCCTCACTGTGAACAGTTTCTTCCCAATGCCTCATCTAAATCTTCCCCCTTCCAATTTAAAGCCATTCCTCCTCTTCCTGTCACTCCAGGCCTCTGTGAAAAACCCCTCCTCAGCTTTCCTGAAGCCCCTGTCAGCTCTGGAAGCTGCTCTAAGGTCTCCCTGCAGCCTTCTCTTCTCCAGACTCAACAACCCCAGCTCTCTCAGCCTCCTCACCACAGAGATGCTCCAGCCCTCAGATCATCTTTGTGGTTTCATATCTGTTCCAGCAGGTTAGCGACACATTCTCCACAGGAACTGATAGCGCTGTTCTGGGGCTTTTTGTTTGGTGGGGTTTTTAATTTTACTTAATATTTATCAGCAATCTTTAAAACTAGTGCTCAGATCTAGCTGACTTTGCAGTCCCTGGCTGGGACAGATGCTATGGATTTGTTCTTGCCCTTCTGAGAACTCCTTCTTTGTCAGCTCTTTTGAAATTGCTTTTTATGAATGAGGATCTACAAAGCTCAGTCTGTCATCTACTGTGCTTGCTGTGGATACAAGGCCAGAGCAGCAGCTGCTGTTTTATTAAATCTCTTGGTGACGCGGTATTTGCTGTTGCAGTGCCTGGTCAGAGCACGAATTTAATGAGAAAAAGCTGGACAATGCTGCACCCAGCCAAAACGGCTGTGACACAGTTAATAGAGGGGGAGGTGGAGAGCAGATCTCAAGCTAGGAAGGATGAATTCAATCTTTTTGGTAGATCTTACACAGCTTCTATCAAAAAAATGTTTAAATTTAGAGATGCTCTTGGGCCCAGGCCTTTCCCAGATTTCTAGGTATAAGCTCTTGAAACACTCCTTGTACTTGTATGCACTTTGCTCAGGGACATGGTTTAGGGGCAGACAGGAATGGTTGGACTTGATGATCCCAGAGGTCTTTTCCAACCTGGTGATTCTACGAAGTGAAGAGCAGCCTTGTCTCGTGGCGGACTGCTCAATGTACCTTCCGCAGTGGGCTGTGCCTGAGAAAGGCTGTTCAGACAGCGCACGACTTGTCACAGTGCAAATATCCCACTGGTTTTGCACTGGCAACGCTGACTTCAAAGTCAAGGCAGTGGTCAACACAGCTTCAGACTACAGGACAGACTTCAGACAGGCTACAGCCCTTCATCTCTGTCTCGATGTCTCCGATAGTTCAGTTACGTTTTACAGTGTAATTGTCTCGGAGAAAGCGCACGTTTTCAGTGAAAAAGTAACTCTAGCATGTGTTTTCCTGTTAAAAGCAGCCATTTAGGGGAGAGCGGCAAGCTAGAATTTTCTTTCATGTGTACATCCAAAGGAAAAAGCAACGCAGGAATGCTGGCCATTTTTGCTTTTAAAGAATGAAAAAAAAAAAAAGCATGCACTTTTCCCAATTTGTAAATAGATTCCTGAATATTAGCAAAAGTCAATGTTATAAATCAACTAACAAACATATTCACTGTGATTTTTAGACCTGGTGTTTTAGAGAGCTGTTTTAATACAAGTACTAAACCTAAAAACCTAAAAACAAGTACTAAAAACTAAACCTAAAAACAAGTACTAAACCTGCTTACCATGAGAACACGGAAGGATTCTGAGCTTATCTCCATCCTCGTATTCATCCAGACAGATGGCACACACGTCGTATTCGTCTCCTAAAGCACATAATTGAGAATTCGTTTAACTTCAAAAGATTTGCACTAGACCTTTTCAAACACACCCACACAGGTTCTCTTGGTTAGCTTCACACATTCCCTGTCCAGGCCAGGGCCAGGTTCTCTGATGTGACAGGGCTAACTGTGCTAAATTTCTCTCCTTATAAGGACAACAATGCCTTCACTGCCCCTGCAGGTTAATAAAAGATGTTTTGAACTAGCCAAATTGTTCTCTCTAGAATCTTCTATCACTCTTATTAAAAGATAAGGATTTCAAATACAGGTTTCACTAAAAATCACAGAATGGTTTGGGTTGGAAAGGACCTCAAAGCCCATCCAGTCCCACCCCTGCCATGGGCAGGGACACCTCCCACTGGCCCAGGGGCTCCAAGCCCCATCCAACCTGGCCTTGAGCCCCTCCAGGGATGGGGCAGCCACCCCTGCTCTGGGCAACATGCTCCTTCACACACATCTTGCCACTTGAACGCATCCAACACTGCTACTCGCTGTCTCTAGGTGGGGCTTCTCCTGTTAAGCCAGCAGCACTTTGGACACTGAACCTTCCAGGCTTAACCCCGTGCAGTACCACATCGCTTCTTCACAAGCAGCAGCCTGCTAGCGCTGCCCACTCTCCAGACCATGAAGCATTCTTTAGATGCCCAGACAACAGCAAACCCGAAAAGAAATGGGTCTGACCCAGCTGGCCTCTCCCCCTGGGAAGGGGACACTGTCACACGGCTGGAAGCACATGTGCCAGCCGACTGCACTGCGAGCTTTTCTATCACCTGACCAGCACATGTTTGGTTGAGGGACTGGGTAGTTACAGGGTCAAATGATCCAACGCATATTTGTACATCCTACCGTAAGGGCAGTCATCTGGTCAGCTTGTGGTGCCGGGGTGCCTGCCTCCAGCTTACACACTTTATGGTAAATAAAGGCACCCACAAAAGCATCTCTGAGAGGACTCATCAAACCCCACCTTGCTCAGAGAATGGACACACCAGAGACAGCCCCCATGTCCCTGGGGGAGCCCAAAATGACTAAATCACTCTTGCTGCGTATTGGGGCTAAGTATTTGGAATGGCAGTCCTAGCCCACTGCCTGTTCCCCATCTTCACAGCTGCTCTGTCATCTCCCACTGCTCAGCAGTTGATGTTTTCACTGTCGGCAGGGCTAGCTAAGAACCTGAGTTCTACTGTACAGCAGAGGAGCTAGAGAAGGAAGGAGATGTAGATCGACAGAAAGAACGTGCAGAGAAGGCTTCGTCTCTCATGTACCAAAACACAAATAGGAAAGGCGTGCAGGGACAGAGACCCCCATAAAAGAAAGAAAGACTCTGTGATATTGTCACCTCAAGGTAAAAGCAAGAACGGTTGAGATGGTGAATCTTGTTTCTGGGGCCCTTCAGGGTAGCTTTCTCCATGTCCTCCCAACCTCTTCCAGTTCCTTCTGAATTCCACCTAATCTGAGCCCCATCCGCCCCACAGTGTTATCTCATCCAGCCCTTCCCTCCTGCCCCCACCTAAGGAGCTACAGAAAGCTAACAAACAACACCAAAGACTCAGCAGCGAGGTGGAACACGTTGCCAGGGTCACCACAGAGTTCAAGGATTACATGAAACTCAAGTTTTGGGGAAGGAGAATCTGAAAATCCAGTTCTGGAATCCTCAACATAAGAAGGGTCTGGAAATGTTGGAACTGGTCCACAGGAGGGCTACAACGATGATCTGAGGGCTGGGACACCTCTCCTCTGAGGACAGGGTGAGAGAGCTGGCGTTGTTCAGCCTGGAGAAGAGAAGGCTCCAAGGAGACCTTACAGCGACCTTCCAGTACCTGAAAGGGGCTACAAAAAAGCTGGGGAGGGACTTTTTACAAAGTCTTGTAGTGACAGGACAAGAGGGAGTGGCTTTAAATTGGAAGGGGGAAGATTTATATGAGACATAAGGAAGAAATTCTTCACAATGAGGGTGGGGAGGCAGTGGTCCAGGCGCGCACCACAAACTGAAAAAGACATTAACTGACTTTCTTGAAGCAAGGTTTTCCTTGTGAATTTCTCTTTACAACGTAATTTACTTTATATTTTTGTTTTGATCAGATTTCACAGGGAATAAAATTAATATTAGCTTTATTTGCTTAAGATAATTTTGTAGAGTTAATTTTAAATCCATAGCACTAGGTTGTTAAAGCAAGGTTCAGTCAACCCTGCAGAGGAAAACTTTTCCTTCTCCTTATGAGGCTGACTCACATTGCACAAATATCCTGTATCTGTTCAAACCGAACATCTGCTTCACACAAAGTGAGAGCAACATCATTAATAATGCAGGTTGAATTTTCAGGGGCAAAGAACAGTCAATGGTTCTGTCCTTGAATCCAGGCATATCCCCTAACATGGTCTTTGTAGCTCGGCAAATACATTCTCTATTGACAGGTGTTATGCAGTAATAAGCCATTTCAATGAAACACTTTTTCTACCTTTTCTTCTCACACCTTGCAACAGAGGACAGGAGGAGAGAGTTGTGGTTGTTCAGCCTGGAGAAGAGAAGGCTACAGGGAGACTTAGAGCAGCTTCTAGTGCTGAAAGGGGCTCCAAGGAAAGCTGGAAAGGGGCTTTTTACAAGGACATGAAGTGATAGGACTAGAGGGAATGACTTTAAATTGGAAGTGGGAAGAGTTAGATTAGACATTAGGAAGAAATTCTTCACAATGAGGCCGGGGAGGCCCTGGCCCAGGTTGCTCAGAGCAACTGCCCCATCCCTGGAGGGGTTCAAGGCCAGGCTGGATGGGGCTTGGAGTAGCCTGGGCCAGGGGAAGGCGTCCCTGCCCATGGCTTGGCAGTGGACCTGGATGGGCTTTAAGGTCCCTTCCAACCCAAACCATTCTGTGATTATCAGTCTGGAAACTGATAAATACTAGTGGCACATGAATTGCGTGACAGAGCCCCATCCGATCTGACTGGGAATGTTTCCAGGGATGGGACATCCACCACCTCTCTGGGCAACCTGTGCCAGGGCCTCACCATAAAAAATTTCTTCCTTCTATCTAGTTTCAATCTCCCCTCTTGTCCTATTATCATAAGCCCTACTAAAAACTCTGACCTCCAGCTTTCTTGGGAGCCCTTTTCAGCACTGGAAGCTGCTCTAAGGTTGCCCTGCAGCCTTCTCTTCTCCAGGCTCAACAACCCCAACTCTCAGCGTGTCCTCAGAGGATGGCATTCTGATAATTTTTGTGGCCCCTCTGGCCCCGCTCCAACAGATCCTCGCCCTCCCTGTGCCGAGGGCCCCAGAGCTGGAGTTCCACATAATAGAAATGATGCCTCACAGTGAGCGACTGCTGTGGTCACTGTTACCAAGAGTGTGACAAGGAAGTTTTGTGGCACTTCTGTACTGATGTTGTGATATATTAAGCAACATTTTAACCCTGAGCCACAGCCTGCACATGCTGTCTGCTCTGCTTCCTTAAAGAAACATCAGAGCTACTATGTTTCGGTGAGAATAGGGTCAAGTCAAACCTTCTGTGTGCTTTCACTTCAAACTCTCAAGAGTACTCAAAATTATTTCCAACTACAAATCTCCTCAATTTAGAGGGTTTTTGGTGTTAAAAACAACAAGGTCCAATGAGCTGGACAAAGAACGAACCACTTGCCTTTCTTAAATTTATGCACAGGAAGTTTCTTAAGCTGATCCTTCCTGAGTCGATTCCTTCTTGCTCGGTGTCTGTCTTGCACGAATTTTGTGATCTGGAAACAGTCACAGGAAAGACAACAGGAACAGTAAATTAAAACAACAGGAGAACAATAAAAGTTTTGATTTATGAGTCTCCACACTATGTGACTGGAAAGGGAACCCCAGCTGAAAATGAACCACCTCTTCCCTTTCCTGGACACAAGGATGAAGCCAAACAAGCTAAAAGGATGTTCTCAACAACCATGGCACTCGAAACTGAAAATCCACAAGCTTGGTTTGTAAAGGAAAGAGGAAAAAAAATATGTCCATACTCTATAAAATAATGGCAGTTTCTAACCCTAGCATGTGATATGACATTCTCTATTGAATACGATTACAAACAAATAAAAAAACAGCTTTAACCACAGAACAGACACAAACAAGTGTTTTGACATTTGCAGAGGTTCTCTACACCCACCTACGCTGTGGAAAAGGTAAAGACTGAGAATAGTAATATCAAAACAGCATTAATATATCTGACTTCAGAAAAACCTGGCAGGCACTGATATACTTCACAACACAGTATTTTCAATCAAGTATGAATATATGCATATTATGGACAAATGTTATTACGACCATTTTAAGATGTAATTGGTTTTGGCAAAATAAAACCTATTTATTCTTCTGCATCATGTCTGGCTTCACTTTCTAAGCCTTTCTGGATCCAAGCTCTTCATTCAGGCTCTTTTTACAGCTAAACAATCAAGTGCCTGCATGAACTGCACTTTGCCTTCTATAATTCAGATATTCAGTAACAATCAGAGCCTCACATTCATATATCAGTTAAAAACAAGACTTTCTGAAAGAAGCAGGGCTAAATCCACAAATTAACGAAGACCAAATCCAACCTGGAGCCTCCCAGGGATCAAGTTCACTGTACCAATTAATTATCCAATGCTCTAATCTATCAAGATCTCTCTATGCTCAAGGGAACCAATATCATCTAATCTGGCACTGTCGGCAAACTTAGCGTGCACTCAACTCCTGTGTCCAGGCGATAGAAGCACTGAAAAAGAACTGGCTGTAAGCTGAACTCTGACAAACACCACGAACGCCTGGCTGCCAGCCAGAGGACACCCCGTTTACTGCAACTCTTTGAGCCCGTCCCTTTAGCCACCTGCTCACCCACTGCTTTGCGTACGCACCTAGCTTTACAGTGGGCATTTTGTCCAGCATCTTGTAAGAGAGTACCAGAAGTTTTGCTAAAAATAAACTCCAAAGCAAATGGATGCAGAAAACTGCTGTCTTCATAGTGAAGGAAACGTGCAACTCTAGGGACAGGTGGCCTTTCAGTGGGATTAGCCTTGTGATTGGTACACAACTCCAGTTCCTTGCTACAGTCACTGGTGCAAAGTGGTTTGTGATTCAGTTCAGTTCTTGGCCTGAAGGTGACAGCACTGAAGCCCATAAGGAATTTTTGCAACTCAGTTAACACCACCTAAAACCAAAAGCAGCCAAACTGGTGAAAATCTCTGAAGCAAAACATGAAGAAATATCCTGAGAGCAAAAGCGATCTCTTATTTCTGAATTCCCAGAGTGGTGGTCATCGTAGCAGCCAAGCTCACACTCCTCATGATTACAGTTTTCCTGTGTGTGTCCCTTCACCAGCTTTCTCTTCTGTGGTAACCTTCTAAACCCCTCTTTAAACAGGAGGCCCTGTAACTATTCTGACTGCCTTTCTCTTCATTCTCCAATCAGCATCTCTTCTGAAAAATCATGTGTCAGTGCTTCACATCGTATTTTGACACGATGCAAAGCCAGTACTTATGATTTCTGAAATGATATCACAGTCCCTTTCACGGCCTTCTTCACTTCAGCTCCTAGATGACCAATGCTGTGTGTGACTTCTCAACTCAGGGGGATTACAAAGAGATTGTTAGTGAAGGTCAGCTTGGAATACTAATGGTCTGGAAACAACAAACGTTCACAGGATATTATCCCTACTGACCTCTCTCTTTAAAAATAACACCTCTCCTTATCTGAAACTGTGGACCTTGAGGATACTGCAGGGTAACACATTCACCTGATTAACTGTGAAGGCCTCTTCATTGAGGTTATCACTAGAATGTCAGGCAAAGCACTGGTGGATTTTACACCACCTCTAGTTGATCTTCTGCTTTGTTTAATAGAATCACAGAATGGTTTGAGTTGGAAGGGACCTTAAAGATAATCTAGTTCCAAGCCCTTACAGTGCGCCAGGACACCTCCCACTGGACCAGGCTGCTCCAACCCCATCCAATCTGGCCTTGAACACCTCCAGGGATGGGGCAGCCACAGCTTCCCTGGGCAACCCCAGTGCCTCCCCGTCCTCATAGTGAAGAATTTCTTCCTAATGTCTCATCTTCCAATTTAAAGCCATTCCCCTCATCCTGTCACTCTGGGGTCTGGAAAAAAGTTCCTCCTAGGAGACCTTATTGCAACCTTCCAGTATCCGAAAGGGGCTACAGAAAAGCTGGGGAGGGACGAGAGGTCCAGTTGGAGACATCCCCGCGTACAGCAGGGGGTTGGAACTGGATGGGCTTTAAGGTTGCTTCCAACCCAAACCATTCCATGATTCTACGATTCCATTGCTGCATCCTTTCATTTAAGTTCAGTGACATTTCTGTGATGATTTGTTTGAAAAATGCTTTTATTAGAAGAAGGAACTTACCATAAATATGACGATGAGAATAAGACAGATCCCTACTATTATTAGGAAGGGGATTAAGTAGTACTCCAAAGGAAGACTGAACTCTGGGACTAACACAACATGGCCACTGTGGGAAGAAAAAGACAACACTTTCTAAATAGGTTAGAATTCAGCAAACACTGAATTGAAGAATAAAATACAGTGAAAAAGATTAAAAGAAAAGGTTATCACTAGAGACACTAAAGGAATACCTACCTGTGCACAACACAAAAAATTCAGCTGATACCCACATAACGTAAAGCAAATTAAATAAAAGGATAAAACAGTATTTCTGGAGTTAAAACTACCTACTGACTTCAGTCAGAAACAAATCTAAAGCAGCCAGGAAAACACTATATAGCTGCTTGCATAGCAGAATGAGAAAAGTAACATGACTATCAAGGGCTTGTGTGAAGTTGTTCTCGTTTACTAAAGCACTTCAGGTTATACGGGAGGTTTAGATTCAAATTATGAAGCAAGGTGAAGTGCATCATTCACCCTTTGGAGACTCAATAAATTACCGTCCAGTAACCAAACAAGTTCCCAGAGAACCTGATATGAGGCTGGAAATCTGGTATCTGAACAACAGCATTTATTGATACTCAAGGAAGTAAAATCCTATTATTATGCCGTTGGCATGTGCAGTCAGAAACACTTGAGAAATTACAATATACAAGTGTGCCACCAGTGCTACAACCACTACACAGGTGGAGCCATATTTTACTTATCAGTTAGTTGCATCAGCAAGGTATCTACTTAAGAATGACACAATCTATTTGTTCTGATTAATTCTGTGAAAGACAGAGACCTGAAGAACCAGGAACGTTAGACTAATGATGCTTTCTGCCCATTGCTCTCATTGCACAAAGCTTCTCCTGGAATACCTACAGTTTCTGCCATCACAACATCCTATTTTAAATCCATAAACATTAAAGAGGCAATGACTTTATGCAAGGAATAACACAGCTGCACATGAGGTACTCACCCCTTCTCATAAGTAAATTCTTCTTTAAGAGAATTAGCTGATGTCTCGCCAATAAAGACAGAAGGAATGTCAATCTTCTTTAAAATCTCAACTGCATAAGAAAAGGCAGGAAAATAAAACTATTATTAGGCAGACACCTTAAGGCACAAGACTTGGACACTGAGACTCCCACAACGTGAAGACATATTTTAACATAGTGACACACATTGCTGCACATGCATTCTACATCTTTACAACATAGAAGAAGTGGTATTATTTCCTACTGAACACCTAGGGACTTTATTGCAGGTATGGAAATCAAAAATCTTAATGGAATACTTAGAGGGAGTACAAAACAAAAATATTTTGACAAAAGGAGGTATCAGAGTAAGTTTAACCAGAACATTCACTCAGACACTTGATAAAATCACACAATTCCATTTCCAGAGTTTCTGGCAACTCATACGACTCTCATCCTCAACTGTAAATTTCAATTAATCTTTCTTCCCTCCTTTTCACCTTAAACATAAATGAACACACTGGGAACTGCTAAGGCTAGAAGGTCAAAAGGAAGAAAGAAGAGAATGAACCAATGCCACATTTTTATTTCAGTCCCCAGAAACTAGACGGAACTGTTTCCCTTTCTCGGCTTACTCATGAAGGCAATAAGCTGCTCAAAAGATGCATCACAAACGAGGAATTATTATGATGAAAGATAAATCGCATATTCTAGAAAACCACCTCCTGGGCTTCACTTCATATTGATTTTCACCTCTGACTTATGCTTCATATTTAAGGGTCAAAGTATCTTGAGTTTAGTCACTATCAAAGTATCCTCAGCTCCCCAAGGCAAAAGCACAAATGGCTTCATGTCACCTCACGCTACTCAAGCCTGCACTTGCTGTGACCTTGTCCTATGTTTTGATTTCTCAGTGCAATCTGAAAATAAGATTCTTGAGGCTTGGGAATTCATTAAAACCACTTTCACACAGCTTTCCGGGCTACTCAGCTGCCATTCAGTTTGCTGAAAGTTCATTTCCTAGTTTACTCAATGGTGTTTCCACTTGGAAAGACTTTTTGTTCTCATTCATGTTCAGGTTCCATATTGAGCAAGCTCAAAAACTGGACAAAAAAAACGAGGTGCCAAAACAAATTCATAACAGCACTGTAGCACAAAAAACATATACTATAAACCAAACCCATACCATAAACCAAAACCAATATTTGCCTAGATTACAAGATGTCCTGAGCATATTCGCTCCATGAAAGGTTAAAATTGGAAGATTTGGCATCAGAATCAATCAGAAAATGGTGCACTGGTCTCCAAACATAACCTGTATTCATATGAAATTAGAATCCATGTGCCCAAAGGAAGAGAAAAATGTACACAACAGTAACAACAAAATGGAACTACCAATAAATACTAAAAAAGTCATATTTTAACGTTTGATTTCCTTCCAGTAAGGTGGTTTTTTTTTTACTTTTCCTATATTTTTCTTACTTAACAACACATCAGCTATTTTCCACATCTGCCATATAAATCTCTCATAAATTTAACCATTTAACCCAGAACACTTGAACTAAAATTTAAAGGAAAATGCTCGAAGAACGTACAAATTCAATGTCACAAATAACACTGAAGTATACACACACATGTTCTTATACAAGTATCTCCCATTTTAAAATGTTAACAGCAGGAGGATTTCTGGTTGGGGTGTTTTTTTTCTAAGGATTTTTTGTTTGTTTCAGGTTTGTGGAGGTTTCTTTTTGTTCTTTGGCTGGTTTTGTTTGTCAGGGTTTTTTTTTTTTAAGTGAGAATTGATCTTAATACTGATTTTCATATTGTCCACTCTAGTGGATGAAATGACTTTCAAACAGGAGAGAAGAAGTGATACCTGTACTTACTGTCGTTGGATCCCATGCTTATGAGGTCATCTGAATCAACATTGTGAACTATAGCTGCCTTGTATCCAGCTCTCTGTGCATTTAATACCTAGAAGCCACACAAAATCCTTATTAGAAAGTCTAAAGTCTCAAAACACAGCAACCTACCACTCCTTTCTAATATTTACAACTTTCTGTAAGTTATAGCATTAGTACAACTTCATTTGCACTGATAGAAGAAGTGATACCTTTCAAAATAACATCAGGGATTTATTCTTACACTCAAGTAATTATGTTATTTTTCCAGAAAAATCATCAATACTGTCTGTAGTTTGTACATAACTTAAAAACAGGATTAGAAATTTTCTATGAGTACATAAAAATAATATTTAATGATCATTAAAAATATAAGTGCTAAATTATATTGGTAATCAGGAATTCCCACTTGACAGCTTGTGAAATCACATGGAAAAGTACAAAACCAGAAACGTGGAAACTACAAACATATTGCATGTCCGTTCTGTCTCAGATAAACACTGGGGTTCTGTCAGCACAAGCAAAGCCTAAGGTTCAAGTATATATGCACACACAATACACACATGTCCCTATATACACACACCCCCTATACACATCCACATCCACCCCAATCTACACACACACCTATATATATATTTATATTTTTATATATGTGTATATATACACACACCATGCCCCCAGCTTCTCAAGAGACAAACAATCACGATGAAAAAGAGATGTAAAGCTGGAGAACTTCCATTGATTGTTCTTAAAAAAGGGTCTTTAGGTGAAGCTTGAAATACGAAGCCTTCTTGTATGCTGCACAAGAGCAAAGATAGCAGCTTTCCAATGCTCTTCAGAATGTGGAATTCCATGACCAGGAACAGAGAAGTGGTTTTTCTGGGTTAGCACCAGAGTGAAAAAGCTGAAGGCTCAGTCATAAAGCCAACAAGTTGTTTTCAGCAAACAAGTATTTATTGAATTTCTGACTTATTCCCCTAGAAAAATTCTGACCTGATCTTTTACCGTTGTCTTCAGCTGTAACGCTGTCCTGTCAGCTTAAAGGCAGCAATCAGACAGGCAAAAAGGGCATGAAAGACAAGTAGGCATTCAACCTTCCTTTTACCACGAAGCCACACAGACCTGTGGTGACAGGATTTGTAGTGTCACTGCAGAGTCTAACGTGCAGGCAGATTACATGAGCCGTGAGCTGCCTCTACAGCTGGATCTGCAGCCTCAGTGGAATCCACATGTTTAACCACACCACCACAGAACCAAACATACCACATAGTGGCAAACACTGCTGGACCTCCTTCTGCTTCATGAAGTCAACAAGAAATTGAAGAGCCCTGTTTTCCTTAAATCATCCTTTTCTGCCCCATATAGCAAAGTAATTTTCAAGAAAACCAAGTTTTCCAGCCATGCACAAATAATTCTAATTTTGTATTATTGAAAACAAACAAACCCGAGGAAAGCAGCCTGCAGATTTTGGGTGCTTCTACCTTTATCTCCGTTCCCTCTCTCACCTGTGATACCCAGCAGCAAAGTCTAATCAGCAAGAAAAGCCGATATTGCTACTGAATGCTTTCTATTATAAAACCGCAGCAGCCGTTACTCTTAATTCACCACGTAAGCTGGTTTACAACAGCCAAACAAGTAACCTTAAACAAAATCATATTACAATACTACTTTATCCGCCCGTAGAAAATAAAATCCTCCCTTCCCTTCACATCAGTATCCATCCTGATGCCAGATATAGAAGTTCTTCTGAAGCACCAGTCAATTCTTTAAAACCTTGAAAGAGAGTAGGGGCAGAATTGAAAAAGAAAATCTTACCTTGACATCAAAGTTGCACTCAAGCCTTCGAATTAACACAATGAAAGCACTGGATGAGTTGTCTCTCAGTGGAGGAGGGGCTATCGGTTCACATGCATTCTCTGGTTTTGAATTTATTAGGAATCCCTAAAAAGGCACAGAAACAGGAGCTTCATTTCTCTTTGTCTTAACGAAAGGGTTGGCAGATCAGCTTAAGGAAAGAAAACTATCTTTCCATACACTGTACAGCCATACAAATTCTTATTATCAACTCAGTCCTATATCACAGCAAAATCACTGCCACATCCCTGACTATTTATTTTGATTCATCAGAATATTTGGCTGTAAAGAATCAGAAAGTTAGAAATAAAGCAGAGTTTTTCCAGTTACATCACCTGATGCTTAAAACTCTGCCTGTGCCAAACATTTCAGCATAAAAAGGACTGCACATACTACATTAACACGTGGAGCTTTTACCCTGAGAAATAGGGAGTCTAATAAGGAAAACTGATGTCCAAGAGCCTAAAAAGCAGGAACACAAATGCAATACTTGGCAATTAAAACAGGAAACTGAAGAGAGTTACATGTGTGACACCAACACTGCACTGGCACATAAACTGGTACACAAAGACGACAGCACATCAAATCTGCTACAGCTAAACCATTCACACAGGCAGGAAGTTCTGGCAACACCAAACTTGAAGGAATCTTTGGTCTGGTTTTAGGTGACTGCGTTAGCACTCCACCACTGAATGCTCTCCTGACCTCGGGCTTTAATAGCTCCTCAAAACTTCTATAGCTTCTCTCAGAGGAAACCTGCTCCCACGAAAACTGAACACACCGAGACCAGCCCCTCACCATGACATCAGGACTTCAGGCTCAGCTGCACCCTGAAGCTTTCTTCCCTGTTACTGCAAATGTCCCGTGAACACTGCTGATATGGAAATTTATAAAAGACAAAGGCCAGAAGAACACCATGCATACTGCACAATGCTCATTGTTCTAGCCCTAAAGAGAGCAGGCCTCCCCTTCCCTAATAGAATACGCTTGCTTCCTCAGTCAAATCTCTAGATCGCCTGAAAAGGAGCTGCTTTATTAATTAGACTGATATTAATTAGATTGCCTCAGTCAGTCTCTCCACTACAGATTTTGATTACCAAGATACAGAAAAACCGAGACCACACGCCTAGAGGAGGCGTTGTCTCCCCTCCATTTGAAATACGGCTCTCCAGAAGAACAGCTTCCTTTGCAAGGTGTGTGCAGTTCCAGACATATCCTCGAGAGCTTTAAACTCTCAGTTTTCAACGTCAGCTTTATAAAGACACAAGTTGTCACCTGTGTATAAGTAATTATTATTACACATTATACGTATTTATATTTAAAACCAGTCAGTTTATATAAAATACATGTAATTTATACATAAATTGTCAGTTTAAATGTACTTTCAATACATTTTATCCATAAGTATGTAACATTCATAAAGGTTTTAAGCAATTTTGATTCGAGGAATAGCGTTTTGTAATGCAAATATCCCTTTCGGCAGAGAAGCCACACCAGCACTCTCTCCCTTGCCAAGTCTGTGGTGACAGGCACAACATCACACAGTCCGTAACAATTAAAAGCAATATCCACTGCAAATTCTACGCTGATTTGCTGACAGCCAAATTTAGGCCTGTAAGGTTCCCCTGATTCGCACACCAAACACTACCAACGTTACACAGCTTCACGCCAAGTATTTATTCCTTTTTTAACACAAGTGGTGTGTCTGGAACCAACTGCACAAATCACACAAAGCCACATTCAAGAAATGCACACACAGAAACCAAAGGCTAAATGTAACTGGACGGGATTTTTCTTAATGCTACCATGCTCTTAAATATCATTAATTGCGGGGCTGTTCTCCTAAGGATGCAGACACAAATGACTGACTGTTTTAGGACTAGGACACAGAAGCAAAAAGCACCTATTTTTATGCTTTAGCACCAGTTGTTAAAGAATCTGACAGATCTTGTTCTAGAAGTTGCATATTTATTAATCATAAGCATTGAAATATATAACATTTTCATCCTACTTCAACCAAAAGTAATAAAATCTTAATGCAAAGTTTTAATATTATATTTAGAACAAAACCTCATTATTTCTACATAGACGATAACATCTCCCTTTGCAAAGACACAGAGCTGGCCGACAGTTAAAAAGGTTACAATCAAAGCTCCTTAAAACTATTTTTGATGTATTAAATTGGCTCACTACTGAGGCAAATCACTTAATCGCCCTCTGTTTCTCAATATAGTCAGTAAACAACGATACAGCTTTAACACCCCTTCTCCCATGATAAAACCCATTGGGCACGAAAACAAGTGTTCTTGAAGTTCTGTTTGCAGGGGAATTTTTAGAGTTACAGGAATTCCTACAGCAGTTTATTCCTCTTTGGGATTAAATCCAACCTCATGCCTCCAAATCAGCCTCATGTTTACTCACAAATATCACAACACCAAGGGTGCTGAAGAACCTGGGTTTGGGGCCACAGAGGCTACAGACAAGGATTACGAAGCAGCTCATGTGTAAATGAGAGCAATTCTCCTGTACTGGAACCTGGAAGGCAGTCCACCTAAAGATATTTACAGCTCAGAATCCTTCTACAGAATAAAAACATATGTATCTCAGGCATAAATACTGACTCATGCAACATACATGGTGACAGACAAACAAGTCACTGCCAGAAAAACAGCTCCATGCAGCCACTTCCACAACAACAACAAAAAAGAAATGAAACCTGAACTTCACACAAGTAAAAAACTGGGTGCTATTTTTCATTCATTTATTTCTTTATTAAAAATGTTCAACAAGTTCTCCCTCACATACAAAAGCTCTGATTACCAATGTTCCCTTCTTAGGAGAGGAATCTCCTGCTCACAGGCAATAGTTTGTATTGGACCCTTTGCACATTTGTTTTGCTCGAGTAGCAGATTACTTAGTTGTGTATTTACTCTTCTTCAGTACTATGTTCATTTAACTTTTATCTTTTTTTATTTTCCAGAAGTGTTCAGCAGATACAGTCCCCTCTCTCTCTCTCTCTATATATATATATATATATTCAGGATATATATGTATATATGTTTGTTCTTTCTTTTACCTTCAGCCCTTCTGCTGGAAGTCTGTAGCCAAACCTAGCAGGGAGATCATCAAAGGTCTGGGTTCCATTTTCGAGGTTATACTAAGAGAAAGAAATTTTAAAGAGAATTCAGATTTGCAACAAGAGATAAACAGGTAACAAGTGTACATAGAAAAGAAACAACATTGTGTATTTTTAAGATTTAAATATCTACCAGACATAGGAACTCTTATGACCGTGTCCATGAAATCACAAAATTGCTTCTTCCACTCACATGGCAATATCGTTCTTTTCTTATCTATTTGTCAAAACAAGCAAATAATAGAGCTTTTGTTCAATTATCTGTGCGATAAATCTTTCCTTCTACTTTCTACCATTCAAATAACATCAGATTGGCCAAAGAAAAACTACAAACAACCCAAAACAGCAAAAATCCGCAGAGTTGGATTTTACGGGTGTGGGGTTTTTTTGGGTGCTGCTGTTCTTGTTTTTCCTAATGGAGGATCCATACAATAAAAAGCGCAAACTGTATGTACACTGAAATTATTTTCATTAAAAGATGTAAGCCCCTGCTAAAGGCGTGACACAGCAACTGCCTTGAACACATACCAGTTAATAAGTTTTAATCAAGTTTAATGACTCATAACTACTTTCCCATTCATTGTCTCATCCAGTTGCCACACAAGAGGGCCAAGTAAGGATCTTACCCCTCCCTTCAGATGGATAAAATATCTCCTAATAGCCAAACTTAGACAGCAGAACTCAAACTATAGTTTAAAACCAGAATCTTGATTTAACTCTTTCAAACCACAACATTTCAAAGAGCTTCCTTCCCAACAACTTCAACAAAACTGAGGGGAAAGAAGTAGGGATGGAGCTAAATGTAAACGATTTTGTTCTTTGTAACCAACATGCTCCATCAAGCCTTTCCTCCTGATCTTCCATTCCACCACCGCACAGCACAACCCTGCACCAGGACACTGCCCTTCTCCACCCTATTTGCTCATCTACCTTCTTCAAAATGTTCTTCCTGACCTTGTATACTATAAATTTTCCCTTGAATCCCTTAGCAAGTCACAGTTTACACAAGCAGTCAGACACAAACCCACTTCCTTTCACCCCTTATTTAAGAAATAACCAATCGTGCTTCATATACATGTAGTTTATACAAACATAATCCTTCCACTTGACGCTGCGACTATGGGAGGACACAAAGCATAAAAGTACACCTAAATCAGCAGGGATAGGAAGAATTTCTTTTGTTGGTGAACCCAAAACTTCAAGTGGAATTTTGCTCTGCAAAAAAAGCAATCATTAAACCATGAAATCTTTCAAGATTAGATGCTATCTGTATGCCTTCGATTTCATGTGACACAGTATGCAAACATTCCCTCTTCTTCCAAGTATCCCTTAAGCTCTCCACTGGCTCCTTCTCACAGCAGAGTTTTAATTAGTGTCTAGCACATCTCTTCTGATCCTACTTTAAAGATATTCTTGGAATAGATATTTGGAAGTTACAGATCTAAGAATAAAAGAACGTTTCACATGGAAGATTAAATAAAAGAAATTAAACTAAATTTCAAAAATGTCTTCTTTTTTTTGAGGCTGGTGGGGGTTTTGTTGTTTTTCTTTCTAAAGGAGGAAGTACCAAGAATGAAAACCAGGTATTTTATTATGAAAAGAGGAAGCATGGGCTTCGTGAGACAGGAAGGGGGAGAAACAGGTTTACAGGAGAAAGGCAATTTAAAATGTCACAACAGAATGGTGAAGTCAGTTCCACAATAAGGCAACTATCTAGCTGCATTATTTGTTTCTTAAAGTTTTAATCTGCAAAAGGTAGTAATACAATACTTGCAACTTGCAAAGATCCGAATAATTCAATATTCAGCAACCCCACATTACCACTTAGCCTTTAGCTTCAAAGATTGATCACTCTGTTCTCCTAAATTAATTGATAGGATATTGAGAGCTCTCCTGCCTATCGCTGTAACTAGTTGAGAAGAGAGACTAGAATACTTAGGTTGAGTTATATCAGTGGTTTAAGCTCTATCCTAGACACACACAACTCCCTCTCTAAACAATACATAAACCTAGTAATAAATAGCCCAGCCACAACTTTTACCACTGACTCTATATTCATTATACTGTTTATTAGCCTGAGCATTTAAAAATCCACCCACTCCAAAAATATTCTTGTTAATGATAGCAGAGATTTAATACGCCCAGGCATGACATCTACAAAAACTGTACTGACCAGGCTCCCAGCGCACACACAGATCATAACGGCCAGAGATTATTTTGCTTAATTTCTTTATACACTGTTATCTTACAAGTGGCATCCACCATCGAAGCTTAAATTGCTGTCTAAACCAACTAACGATGTAATTCTTTTAACAGCATACAATGTCCTATAGGGTATTTGGTCAGACTGGAACTTTTAAAATCACTGAGGGAACTGAGTGCTTTCAGTCATGGTATTTGGGCTCACATCATTGTGAGCTCACCCGACACATATAATTTATGTCTTTACTGAACTGTCAAGGCAATTCCATTCCAAGCAACTTAGCACAACATTTATTGCACTAACTGATTAATTAATAAAACAGTTTAAAGCAAGATAGAATTTATTTATAGAGATTTCATCTATGTAGGAAAATATTCTCATACTTACTGCTAAAATATCCGCCTCCACAGGTAAAAGATTCAGGAAAGCAAACAACTGAACCGTCAAAATAGTATATATCTGGGTGGCAGACAGCATCAGCATTCCTATTGACAGCAGCATGGTTTATTTAATGCCTGCAACAAAACAAACAGAGAGTCAAGGCATACAGCAGATATTTTCCTCTGTCATTTTACTGGGCTCTTATTGGCTGGCATCTTCTTTAGAAGTACACAAACTGTTACCCTGTGTTTACTTCTGAGAAACAAGCAATCTTTGGTTGATATGATAATTTTAGAGACAGAAGTCTCCTTCACTAAGAGCATACAACCTCCATGGGAATATGTGCCTAAAACACAAAAATTTTAAGAGAATCATAGAATTGTTTGGTTGGAAAATATCTTTGAGATCACCAAGTCCACCTGTACCAAACCAGATCCCTGAGCACTTCAAAAATAGTAGCACTTCAAAAAGCTTTGAGCTGCACAAGAGAATACAAGCAGTGTGCAGGAATGAACGTGCATATGGTATTAATTATCCTTAGACATTCCTAAATGTAATCTTCCCTTCTCCTAGCTCCAATCCAAATCAGCAAAAATTCCTCATGTACTGGAGTTGTTCTACTAAAAGCAATTATTCTAAATATAAACTGGACAAACCAGCGTTACCAACAGGTAACAGACACAAACTAGTTCTGGCAGTTTCAGTGAGAGCTGCAAATGCTCAAACAGGACTGCTGGTCTGGAGAGCAGATTCAGCCTATCAAAGTTGTACATTTTTGGGATCTTTAAAGAACACAGTACTCTGCAAAGCATTCTTGTATGCATTTTGCAAGATCATGGCAATAAAAATAAGTAAATTTTGCTTTTTTTAATAAATCTTCATGAAACTCAGCAGCACAAAGCAACAGCTCTTATCTGGAAATGGAGTGGCATGTTTCCCAACTGAAACTGTTCTTTAACTGCTGATTTATCATTTTTAAAAAAAAAGAGGTTTTTTTTAACGTACTAAAACACAAACTAAGGACCTGAATATCTTCCTTGTGTGAGCAATGATACCTGCACCCTCATTAAAGTCATCGTATTGCGTTACCCTCAACCTGCTTCCCCCAAAAAGCAAAGCCACCCCAAAATCCAAACGTATTCACGAACAGAACTCTGAACTCCCTCTCAAATTTATGGTCTCACAACCCACAAACGTATGAACATGGTGCAAATCTGCAACATTGGCCAAACCTTTTGTTCAATGCAGTAAGAAATGATGTCTCTGCAAAGCTTTAGTCTAAAATGCTCAACACCACATACCCATGGGCATTCAATCCAGTGCAGGTCCTTCAGCTTCTAGTACCAACTAAAGGCAGTTGCACAATACAGCTTCTATCCTGTATAACAATCCCAAAATACAACAACGATAACTGCCATGCCTATATTTTTATATATACACATATATATATATACATAAAATTAAACTGCTGTTTTGTTTGCCTGCTTCCTTCTAGATTTTATGCTTTCCCTTTCTTTTCTGGAGATCTCACGCTCTACCAATTTTGTTTTATTAAAATAAAACTCAACATCAATATACAACTTCACACAAGTGCCAGTCCAACATGCTCTGCACCAACACTCTGGGAAGAGACATGAAAGTACACTTAGCCTACATAAGCATATCACGAGCCTTTATAAGCAAACTGACCTGGGAGATGTTTTCTGAATTTCCATTTTAAAAGAATGCATTTAACCACGGAATAACCTAGACCATTAAAAAGCAGCCTTCCATCTGCAGAATGTGAGAGATCACCACCATCCTTCATTTCTGTGTCATGGTCTTGGGATCTGGCCGTGCTGCTGAAGCCTGGTGGGACTCCGAGGGGTGAGGCACAGGGGGGTCCCTGTGTCATGAACCACACAGGCTCTTCCTCTGCTGGACACAGTCTTGGAGAAGAGTGACAGAGCACTGTCTCATGTAGCAAGATGATTCCAAGCAACACTGCTAACTGAGCAGAGTAATGTTCTAGTATTTAAACAAATTCTGGTTTGTTTGCCTTTCAAGTGCACCATCTTAACCACAAACCTTGTTAGAGCAAGGAATAGCAACGCAGAATTAACATCACTTAGCCCTCAACGGCCCTCGACTTACTCATTTGGGAGAGGCAAGAGGAGCGTACAGCCTGATCACTAATTCTCAAAAAATCTCAGGAACAGTCCCACGGTTGTCGCTGTTAGTAAGAAGCGGCCAGATTCTTAGTGGGGGGAGGAAGGAACCTCCCTTAGCTCTTAGCATTCATGTCTTCCACCACAAAACCACAACCTAATGCAGAAGACCAGGACCCCCACTCTCCACTGACAAGTTACGGCTGACAATACCTCTTTGTACTGTTGCCACAGTCGTCACCCGCTCTCAAAACAGACAACGATCAGCTGTCTACACAGAACCCCAGATTTCTCTCCGGCTTAGGTACAAAATAGCTGTGTGCAGGCAATCCCTTAACAACACAGAAGTAGAAAATATCTTACTCCTCTAATAAAAACTCACACCTAACTGGGATCAGAGGTAGACTGCAAGTGCTTCATGTTACCATTATGGAAACATTTGGATCTCCTCTAACTTCTTTTATTGAAGGAATTAAAAGTACTTAACAAACAATTAAACCCAGTCAACTCATCCAAATTGCATGGCTGTTGAAACCCTCTGAATTGAGGCTTATTTCAGTGGTTCCCTGTGGATTTGGTTTCATTTACTGCAGATATATTTCAGTCTGAAAACTATAACTTTGTTGACTTCAAGAACTCACAGCCCAGACAGCTACAGCCTCTTTGAGAATCTCAGATCACCTAAGAACTCCTCTCTTCATCTCCTGTCCTTTGTGGGCTTTGCAAGCAGAAAGCATTGTCCTATCATTTGAGGTCCTCAACGTGAATTTCCGTAAATGATGGAGATAGATTTGATTTAAACTGATATTAATGTGAAGATAATTAAAATTCACTATTACTAATGGGAGGAAAGAACAGCTGGCATTGTCAAAACCAGTTCTCATGATTCTGACTTGGCTTTGCTTTGTGAAACTTTCAGCTGGTTAGCGGAACAGAAGTTACGGTCACAGGAACTCACAATGAATTATGAAATCCGTGAATTTTTATCTCTAAATCAAGATTTACCAGTCTTGCTCCTCAGCCTGCCCTAACAAAAAGGATGTCAATGAAACTGAAAGACATTTTTACATTCAGAAAAAACACAATATTTTTTACTAGGACAGGAGCAACCATACACTTCAAGCTATCCCAGTAATTCAACCAGTACCGTAAATTCAGCACATGCCTTACAACACAGTGAAAGCATCAAAACACTGTTTAGCAAGGTGAGAAAATACCAGAACTTAAGGTGTGCTTGCAAACAACGGGCATGTAAAGTACAGCCTCCTCCGCTGAGCACGCAAGTAGAGACTCGTCTGGGCCCAAGAACTACTGCCTCAAATGGGAGCAAAAATGCTTTGCAATTCCTGAAATTCCATGGCTCTTTTCTAGACTGTGCTCTTAACTGAACAAAGTTGCTCACAGCATACACAAATATAGGTGTATGTAATGAGGGATTATGCTGGAAATCACACCAAAAGAGTTAAATTTGATTCTGCATTTATCTCCAGCACTTTACACCTGATTTTCCAGTGTCTATAGACAAAGTTGTCCTTAAATAACACTGAAGAGTAGAATTTTTTCTCTTTCCCACTCTGCATCCTAGAACTCATGAAACAAACTAAACCTGGAGAGCAACATCCCATTATCCCAGGCCTGAGAAGAATGACCAGGTCAGAACTGAGGAGGGGAAACGCAAGGTGTGCTGTGAGGAGAAGGGAGGAGTAGCACTGCTGTATGCAGAATAGAAAATACATTTATGATTACACTTCTGAAGAAAGAAGAGAGCAAAATATCCCTTCTCACTTGAGGGCAAGAGTGGCTAAGATAAGCTCCACACAAGAACTGTCAATAAACAGAGAGATCTGCCTGCTGCCCCAGGCACTAAGAACCCTTTGCCGACCTCTCAATACATCAACAGTGTTGTTTGTGTTATTAATAAAGGGCTATGGAACATAGCCCTTTGTTTGTGTTGTTTTTAACACCAACACACAGACTCCCCAATCACGGAATATGCAACCTGAGTGGGAAACGTTCTCCCAGATACAATTCCTTAACCTTGCCAAAACACCAGTTTCATACTTCCCAACGTGAACAAGTCTTATGAGCACACTTAGGACACGTGCCACGCCAAAATTACTCGGCTTGGGACACAGAGCCGATCAGATTATTGAGGTTTTGGCTAGTATCCACAAACTGAGCTCCACAAAGCACATAAAACCCACCAAATTTTCAGAAGGTTTCTTCTCAATTGACTCATTTCACAGAGAAAGACAACACAAACCAATTCCCTGTCTGCATGGTTATATTCATGCTTCAACTCTCTCAAGAAAACAGCTCCTTTCCTTCTCACTGGTGAAAAAACAGCTTGCATATCGGTATTAAAGAAACTTAAATTCTATTTTAGTGCCAAATAGGATTACGTTGCTTATAGCAATGATAAAAATCATACAAATAGAAACTTTCTCCTGTCGCAAACTCAGTGACGACATTCTAATTGGTTTGGGCTGCCATGTCAATACAGAAACAGGGAAGTTCACCCTCCAAAATTCTACAAGTAGAGGATTAAAGGATGTTACACAGATAATATCAATCATTTTCACAAACGTCCCCCAAAAGCCCCAGTGCTTCTGGCTTGTTGCGCTCTGCTGGCACCATTTCATTACTAACCTGAGCCTCCATCTAAGGCACTGAACACACATGGGAAGGTCAGTACCCGGCTCTAGTGAGACGCAGGAATTACTCCTCTCAGGTTGTTTTCACCTTGCCACCAGTAATTTGGCTGTAAGGCTCCAGACTCCACCCTACTCATCACCCGCCCAAGCAAAACCGGTACCGCAAAGCAGATCTAGCCCCAGAGGAACTGCACCAGGCAGTGTCAGGCAGTGTTGTGCAACGCTGGAGCAGGCGTTGGGCCTCCATCAGTTTGGAGAGAGCTTTAGTGTCCTTCCCTTCCCCTTCCCATTTTCCCTCCCCTACTTTCCCTTTTACCCTTCCTTTTCATTCCCTTACCCCCTTCTTTTTCCTCTTTCCTTTCCCCCTCCTTTTCCCTCTTTGCTTTTCCATTCCCCTCACCTTTTCCTTCCCTTTCACTCTTCCTCTTCCATTCCCCTTACATTTTTCCTTCCCCTTCCCTCTTCCTCTTCCATTCCCCTTTCCTGCCCTCCCTTCCTTTCGCTTTCCCCCCTTTCCTCTTCCCCCCTTTACCTTCTCCCTCTCCTCCCTCTCCCCTCTCCTCCTCCCTGGCCCCTCCTCCACCTCCCGCCCCGCCGGCCCCGCCTCGCCGCTCACAGCCCGGAGGGAAAATAAACGCTGCGCAACGGAGCCGCGGGCCCGGCGACTCGACCGCAGCGAAGCCGGCGAAAAAGAAGCGCGAGATCCCTCGGCGGCCGCTCCCCACCCTCCCGCGGACGGGCTCACCTGCGGGCCCGGCGTGGGGCCCGGCGGGGGAGGCAGGGCCGCGCCTCAGGCCGCCGCCATGGCGCTCCGGCTCCACTCCACCACCGCACCGGAAGTCCCGCCCCGCGCCGGAAGTCCCGCCCCGCGGCGCCAGCCCCGCACGTCCGCGGCCGCCCATTGGCCGGCAGGGCTGCCGCTCAGCGCGCCGGCGCGGGACGGGGGCGGGGCCAGGCGCGGGGTCGGGGGGGACTCGAACATTGCGCGGGCTGGACGGGGGGAGCCTTTGCCTCGGGGCGCGGCCTTTACTTTGGGGGCGGAGCCTTTTCCCCGCGGCGAGGAAGGGGATGTAGCGTTTAACCTTGGGGGCGAAGCCTTCACCTCACGGGGGGAGCTGGTCTGTAGCGTCGGGACACGCCGCAAACCACGCCCCTCTCAAGCCACGCCCCCGGCTCGAAATGGTCACGCCCACGCACAAGCCACGCCCACCTCACCACAGACCACGCCCACTGATAAACCCATATATAGACGACGCCCCTCGTGCGGACTCATTGGCCACGCCCCCGACCCGGCACCGCCCCTTCACCTTGGCCCCCTCCCCTCTGCAGTAGCCCCGCCCCCTCCGCCGTGGCCCCGCTCCCGCGCAGGCGCGTCCGGTTCCGGTTCTGGCTTCGGTTCCGGTTCCGGTGAGGCGGAGGAGGCGATGTTGCTGGTGCTGTCGGCGGAGCAGAAGGCGCACCTGGGCTGCCTGCCGCAGGGCACCGCCGGTCGGCACCGCCCCGGGGCCCTGGCAGGGGGTTGGGGTGGAGGGAGGTCCGTATCCTTGTCCCACCTCCCATCGTTCGTCTCCTCTCTTTCCAGCCGTGGCCGAGCTGGGGCGGCTGGCGGTGGAGCTGCTGCGGCGGGGAGCGGCGCCGCGGGCCTGCGAGGCGGCCGCCAGTAAGAGCTGGCGACGAGAGCGGGGGGAGAGGAGGGGGGGCTGGCCTGAGGGATCCCCCGGGCTGGCCTGAGGGACCCTTTCTCGCTCCCCACCCCTTCCTTGCTTCCCCCGCCCCTCCTTGTCCCCCCTGCTCCCCCTTGCTTATCCCTCCTTGCTTCCCCTTTCCTTGCCTCCTCCTTTTCTTGCCTCCCGTTTGCCTCTGCTTTCCCTGCTCCCCTCCTTTGCTCTCTCTTCCTTGCCACTCCCTTTGCTCCCCACCCCTCGGTCCCCTCCTTGACCCCCACCCCCACCCCTCGGTCCCCTCCTTGGCACCCTCTCCCCCCTTTCCTCGGTCCCCCCCTTGGCCCCCCCTCCTTTCCTCGGTCCCCCCCTTGGCCCCTCCTCCTTTCCTCGGTCCCCTCCTTGACCCCCCCCCCCCATTTCCTCGGTCCCCTCCTTGACACCCTCCCCTCCTTTCCTCGGTCCCCCCCTTGGCCCCCCCTTCTTTCCTCGGTCCCCCCTTTGCCCCCCCCCTCCTTTCCTCGGTCCTCCCCTTGGTCCCCCCTCTTTCCTCGGCCCCCCCTTGACTCCCCCTTTCTTGGTCCCCTGTTGAGCCCCCTTCCTTGCTCCCCTTTCCTTTCCCCACTTATCACCTCTGCCTTTTCTCCCCCCCTGCATCCCCCTCACCCCCCTCTTGCTCTTCCTTACTCCCCCTCCTGCTCTTCCCTTTTCTTCCCCTTTTCCCCCCTTCCCCCACTCTGTTCCCACAAACCGTGTTGAGTCTCCAGGGGGTCCCCTGGGAATGTGGGGTTGGGGGGAATGCTTCCCACCATTGCCCCATCCCATCATTGTGCTTTGGAGGGGGCTCAGCCTGCTCCTTGGCTGCGGTTGGGACTCACTGCGGGTGAAGCTGCAGGTTCGCACGCAGCTACTTTGTGAAGAGGTAAAGGTGCCCTGTGCTTTCTCCAAAGGAAAACTCAACATCGGCGTCGATGCTGTCCAGCGTGCGGTGGAAGGTCTCACCTATCTGCTCACGGAGAGCTCCAAGCTGATGGTAGGGAAGCCTTTGTGTGATGAGCTCAGGAGACGTCTTCTGAACAAACACTTCTAGTTCAGAGAACACTGAGGAATCACAGAATAGTTTGGGTTGGAAGGGACCTTAAAGATCATTCGGTTCTAACCCCCCTACCATGGGCAGGGACACCTCCCACTGGACCAGGCTGCTCCAAGCCCCATCCAACCTGGCCTTGAACCCCTCCAGGGATGGGGCAGCCACCACTGCTCTGGACAACCTGTTCCAGTCCCTCACCACTCTCGTCATGAAGAAATTCCTCCTTATGTGTAGTCTGAATCTGCCCCTCTCCAGTTTATCCCCATTGCCCCTCGTCCTGTCACTCCAAGCCTTTGGGAACGGTCCCTCCCCAGCTTTCTTGTAGCCCCTTCAGGTACTGGAAGGTTGCTGGCTAGGTTGGAATGAGAAAACACATCTCAAAATTCTGATGGCACGCGTTCTTTTAATTAAAAAAAAAAAGCGTCTCTCGTGCTGTTCTCTTACTGTCACAGATGTCAGGACTTTGTGTTTGGTGCCTGAAGCTAAAACTTGATCACATATTAACACACACTGCAGTTTGGTGTTTGTGTGGGTGTGAGCAGATACCAGAAGAATATTGGTTGGGTAATTACTCTTTTAATTGGGAAAACACTGTGTTACTGACGTAGTGGAGTGTTTGAACAATGAGGACGTGGAGAGGGGATGCAGAGACAAGTAATTCCAGATTGAACTCAAACAGGTGTTGTTCTAAAGAGCAGGTGGGGATGGGACTGAAGTGTTGCAGGATCTCCCCTGGCAGTGAGGGGACTTGACTGGTGTGTAAATTAGTGTTTTATGGTAGAATATGGTTGATCACAGAATGTGTTCACGGTAAGGATGCATTGTAAAGCTACAGCACTTTCTGTTGGATAAATAACTGCTTCCATAATGAGCAGCCACGCTTCTCCTGTTCTGCACAAAGGCGGAATTGGCTTCTCAGGGCCACTCTGAGTTACTGGAACCAGAATCTTCAAAGCTGTGCCTGGCGCTCACACCTGCAAGCATCCCCATCATTTCAGAGTATTGATAACTTTAGCATCAATTTTACATGCTGTTGATGGAAATATGTACTGCCTCGTGACAAAGCTCAGGTGCTTTTTGTGTTGCTGTTTGTTTTCTGAGAAGAAGGCTTAAATGTGACGATATTGAGTGGTTTTCTTTAAAAAAAGGGATCTAAAGCTGTTCCTGATTCTCATGCAGGTCAGCAGCAACACATGTAAATCATTTTAAACAGGGATCATTCATTTTACCCTAGCTGTAGGCTTGTTCTCACACATCCTGCAAAAGAATAACTGCACCATACCACGCGTGTAAAGTTTACTTAATGGTTTTATTTGTTTCTTAGCAAATAGTGATTATTGCACAGCTCTGTATTAAGGCCTAAGCTGTTATTTCTAGATATCTGAGATAGACTTCCAAGACTCCATCCACGTTTTGGGATTCTCAGATGAATTGAACAAACTATTGCTCCAGCTGTACCTTGATAACAGGAAAGAGATCAGAAGCATCCTTAACGAACTGGCACCGAAGCTTCCCAGCTATCACAATCTGGAATGGAGATTGGATGTTCAGGTAACTTCTAATATGTATGCAGTACTCTGTTTTACTTTGTATGTTTTTAACATCATAAACAACGACTGAAAATACGTTTATATTATTTCAGAGGCAGCAGTTTTTTATGTATTCAAAATTGACATCATATTATTGCACCGCAGCTAGCTTGTTATAAGAAAAACAGCGTTTGTATTTGTTGCTTTATGCTTGTGGCCTGGAGATGAAATTAAATGATAGACTGCATGTGTCTTTAGTGTGGATGGAAAGGATGTTCAGGTGGTCCTCCAGGCAGGTCCATGGCACATGGGAAAGCTAATAACCCTCTTCTGTTTGGTTGTTTCCCTGTCCCTGTTTCATTGACGCTCCCTCACGCAGCTTGCAAGCAGAAGTTTGAGACAACAGATAAAACCTGCCGTGACTATAAAGCTGCATCTTAATCAGAACGAGGATCAAACTGCCCAAGTGTTGCAAACCGACCCTTCCACCCTGCTCCACTTAATCCAGCAACTGGAGCAAGCGCTGGGGGAAATGAAAACAAACCACTGCAGGAGAATAGTGCGCAACATGAAATAGTGTTGATTCGTGGCTGTCGGTAAGCAGTGTGTGAAACAACTGAAAACAATGTTGAGAATACATTTGAGGAAAAATAAACATCTGGATCAGATGAAGTGCTTTCCTGTGCCAGGATCTCGAGCCAATCGCTATAGGCTGAGTGTCTATAGGTGCTAACATTAGATGTGCCCAATACAGGAGCGGCGATTGGGTTTGCTTCACTTGCAAATGTAGAAATCAAACGTGCTATGCTGAGAGTTTCCTTAGCTCTAAATCAGCGTAGTTGTACTTTTAGAGCTTTCCTACGTGAAGCAGAGCTTGCTCAGTATTATAGGCAGCTACGTGCTTATTTTTACATTTGTCAAGTAGTTTTTTTCACTTGTTTTAACTTTGAAACGTATAAAAGAATAAACTCCATACTGATGATGCTTCACAGGAGTGTTCCTTCCATCTCGACTCCTGTATGTGAAGTGCTCATGGGACTAACAGAGCCAGCTCTAACCCCTCCTGCTAGCTGGCTGCTCTGCAGTGCCCGTTACACCCGCTGGCTTAGATATACATTAGCATTCTGATATCCTGTATGTCAGGGTGATCCGAGACACCACAACAGAGAAACCAGGGTTGAGGAGGCAGGTGAGGAGTAGTTAACCTCTGTGGAATTGAATCTGCATCTTGGGATGCCGTGGTTTTTGTTCCCCTGTTTGAACAGCGCTTACAAAGGAAAGACCAGCCAGGTGTTGTAGTATAAATGAGGCTTTTCTGTTTGTAAGAAAACTGGCTAACAAAGGTTATGTCAAAAGTCACTTTTAGTTGTGGCCTAATGCAATATTTTGTGGCTTTTGTGATATGGGTAAATAGTTTCACTAATTAATGGTTTGCTGTCATTAGTAAGGGTGTATCATAAAGCCCTTAAAGGACAAATAAGCAAGAGAGAATCTTAATATACAGATAACTGCATTTACTGTCTTTCCCAATAAGTGTCTGTATTAACTGGGTTCTGACATCCACAAATGCTTTGTTTTCTTGTTGGTTTCAATTTGTGTACCTTGGAGAGGCGCTGTTTCAAATGAAACCTGCGAGGAAGAAGTGCTTTAATCTGTAACACTTAAACAAGGTCAGTTTTCTACCATACACAGTTGGTTACGCTGCGATTGTTTTATGTTGTGTGGTGATGGTGCGGACAAACTTCGTTTCTTCTCCACAATGTGTTCCATTTACCATCCACATGGGGTGACTTCTTTCATGGAATCACAGAATTTTCTTTACAGAGAGTATGCTGTAATTAAATATGATAAAATGAGATTTCTGATTTGTTTTTTTACATAATTTGCCTACATTTTCAGCTGAAATGCAAGAAACAGCCCACACACAGGCCAGTGTTTTCTCTTTATCCTGTCTCTCCTTGCTGTAGCTATAGGCTAGAACTCACAGCAGCAAAACAGAAGTTGTAGGTACAAGTCATAGAAGCTTTTCATGTCTCATCCCACTGCTGCATTGTGAATCTGAACATATTTACCTTTCAGTCTCCTACCTGGCTGCTGTTGAGCTGGTTGGTGGCACGGTAAATGCTGGCAGTTGGCACGTGTATCATGTCCTGAAGCGATGGAAGAGAAGGGGAGGGTTCCCCACAGTGATCACGAGTAAAGGGCTCAGTCGATGTTGTGTATACAGAATATCATTAGGCAGCTGGTGTATTCCCTTTCTTTGAAACTAATTACAATAGCGTCCAAGTAAAAAACAAGAATGAATGGTGGTGTTTCCTCTAATGAAAAGTGACCTGAACTGAGGATGGGCAAGGTTAAACTTCAAAGCTGGGTGAAGTTTAGAAAAACTCAAACTCTGGCAGTGATCCATGAACAAAACCAAGAAGGAAAGGTAAGGAGAAACAGTCCTTACACCACGGATGTTGCTTTTGACTTGAACCTCTCAGTTTGTTCTGGGGAGAAGTCCTGAGCCTGGGAAAGCGGCTTTTCAGCAGCCGCTATGTGCTTCACAACAGATTTGTATCCCAGTTTATTTTTTTCCTGGACTAAACAGCAGAGGGCAGAAAGTTTAGGTTTTTAATAACCCACAGAGGACGCATGTTGCTTTGCAGGCATTTTCAGTGTTCTTGTAAAAATTGTTCATAGTCTCAAGATGTAGCTTAGAATGTATTTCACCTTATATTTTCTAAATTTATGATCAAGTTTAAACTGAAAATAATAACACTTCCCATTTTCAACCCCTTTAAAACATTGTTTTGTGAATCTGCTAATTGATTTGCAAAACCAATTAGCAAAGAATATGATATAACCCAGTTCTTAAAACTGAGGAGGGTGTAATTTCTTGTTGTAAAATGTTTATACTCTTTTAAGCATGGATTGAACTCAAGCTTTTCTTCCTCCTATGTTTTTTAAATCCTGTTGAATGAACTTGGTGTGATCCAAGCACATTTTGGACAATCTGTTGTTTATGTTTCTGACTCAAGTTTTAATTGATTTCCCAGCTCTGAAGCGAAGCATTTAAAGCGCTCCTACAAGCTTTATTGTCTTGTACTTTCGCTTGTCCTTGCCACTCTTTCTTGCAAGGTTTTAATGTGTTAAATACCTTTTCACCTTTTAACTGGTTTTCTAATCAATTAGAAGTTCCTTGAATTACATGGGAAAAACTGTTTTCATTTGAACAGCTATGGAGTTAGTTTAGATAGACATGTATGTAAATTAAATTGATGAGAAACTTGACCTGAGCCAGCAAAGTGTGCTTGCAGCCCAGAAACCTCAACATAAAAAAGATAGGGAATTGTTGGAACGGATCCAGAGGAGGTCATGGAGATGATCCAGGGCCTTGGAGCCCCTGATCCAGTGGGAGGTGTCCCTGCCCATGGCAGGGGTGGGACTGGATGGGCTTTGAGGTCCCTTCCGACCCAAACCGTTCCATGATTCTATGAAAATCATTATGGGAACTTAAGGCCTGCAAACCTCATTGAACAGCAAACCTGCTGAACTAAGATTATGTCTTAACATTATACTTTGAACTCAATGTGAAATGGCTTAGACCTGTTTTTAACTGTTGATGAAATGAGTCATGTACAGACTCAAAAGTAGGAATGGGGATTTTGTTCCAGTTTTTATAAGAACGCCTGTTTCCTACCCTGGGGCTTTGTGCTATTAACAATAGCCTGTGCGGAGGAAAGGAAGTCCAAGATTAGGAATAACCTGGTAAAGCTCTGCTGTTTCTCACTTCTCTGAAGAAAGGGAAGGAAGTCTCCTGTCACTGCTTGGCTTTGTGGTCAGGGTCAGGTATATTACAGCACAATCTCTTTTGTAAGTGTTCTTGCTGGTTTTCTTTTCAAGATAAGTATAAATTGTGGTGGTTTGATTACTGCGGGTTTATCTTGAAATTTGAAGTGTCACTCACCCGTCGGATTCATCATAGGAACAGAAAACACTTATTTCATCTAGGGTTCTGGGTTTTGGTTTGTTTGAGATGTGGCAGGTTTTAAACATTAACAGTAGATGTGCTGAAGATGGAGTAGTGAGCAGGCAGCATTTACAAGCCTGAACACACAGGGTTTACTGTGGTTGTGTAACAGAATTTTAGAACATGTTTTAGGAATTACCATGCGTGACCAGCAGGGTGAGAGAGGTGGTTCTGCCCCTCTATTCCTCTCTTGTGAGACCTCATCTGGAGGATTGTGTCCAGTTCTGGAATCCCCAACGTAAGAAGGATCTGGAGCTGTTGGAACGGGTCTAGGGGAGGCTACAACCTAGTGATTCTGTCCCGTCTAACCCAAACTATTCTATGATTCTGTTTTTGTGTACAAAGAAGGAAGTTACTATTTTATAAACAACTGAAAATAACAACAAATACTATGGGGATTTATTCTTATAGTTTTAATCACTTTCATATTGGTGGAGGAAGGTGCTTTAGCCTCCACCAAGTGGTGCACCAGCTGCTAACTGAACTACTGAGTAAAAACTGCAGCTGAAACACTCTCAGCTGGCTGCAGACGATGGTTTCAGGTGTAACAAATAGGGTGTGAGTTTAGAACAGGTGTGTGAGTGGATACTTACTCAGGTGGTACCACGCTGTCTTTTGGAAGTGGCCTAATTAATGTCGATGAGATGGCACTGTGAGTGAGATGGTGGGTGGACGAGGTGCTGAGGGACACGGTTTAGTGTTTGCTAGGAACGGTTGGACTCGATGATCTGGTGGGTCTCTTCCAACCTGGTGATGCTGTGATTCTATGATCAGAGCCTTGCCTGTCATCTGGCAAGGAATACAGTAGGTGATGGGTGTGTCTTGAGGATCCAGAGCCCTGGAGGAAGGAAAAAGCCCCTGTAAAGGCTGTAGGAAAAATAATTGATGTTCAAACCATTTTCTGTACAATGCGCACACAATCATTTAACATCTAAAGGTTTTAAACAGGGAAATTGTTGAAAAAAACCTATGTAATATCTGCCTAACCCTGGAGCAGGTGTGGGAATGGGCACAGCTGCTAAAACCGCAGGCAAGTGACCCAGCAAGGAAGCAGGAGAAGAATGGGACAAAAGAGAGCTTGGAAAACTCTTAGGGAAAGGAAACATAAACAAGTCTCAGGAGTACTGGGTTTCCTGACCAGAAATATAGCAGATGTGGCAAAAAAAAAAGCCACCCTAAACTCGAGGAGATCTGCCCAGCCAGTGGAAATGGGAGCAGGAAATGGGAGGAAACATAAAGGACAGGGAATATTTGTCGAAGCAAGGAAATCAGGAAATGCAAAAGCAAGCTGTGTTCCACAGATCTACCTGTTCCTAGTCTGGAGTTCACGTACAGGCTTAAACTGTGAATCCTCAGATCTATGTTACTAACATTAACTGTAACGCAGATGGAGGGACAGAGCTGGGTGCCAGGTCTCAGTCCTAGGCTGGAGAAGCCAAATGAAGTTCAGTACATTGCATCCCTTCTCTTAAAAAAATAGAGTAAGAAATAGGTTCAGAACAGATTTACTTACCCAAGATGTTTTCGGTGCTGATTCGGACTGAGGAGGATGCGTCCTTATCATTCAGCATGGCCCGGGGCTGTCCAAAATGCAGAAATGAAATTAAGAAATGCGCTACTAAAATGGCTAAATACTAAAATAAAGTTCTGTGTCTGTATAGCCAATATGTGCTATATGGTAAAAACAGACACTGAAGGTGGAAAGTGAACTTTCTTTACAGAGGCAGCTACTGAATTTAGGCAAATTCTGGGTCACAGCACTCAAAAATTGTTCCAAGTGCACTAAAAGATAAGAATATAAATGACACAATTTTTAAAAGACGGCATGCGTTATGTATACTTTATAGAGAGCTCAGAAATGTGTTTTGATGACAAGTCTGGCTTCTACTTTGGCTTCTACATCCAGTTCCAACGTGGGGAGTTCAGTAGTGTCAGGTGATGAAGGTTCCTCGAGCACAAAAGCCAGGATGGCAGGGTGGGTGGGAGATGAAGGCAAACCTTGGGGACACCCAGGGGAGCCCTGCCCGTGTCCCCCCACGGCTCCGAGCACCCAAATGTTCGGTGGGTGTTGCAAAAACAGCATTTGGGGCTTGGGGGGGATGAGCAGTTTGCCCAGGACCCCTGTCCTGCAGGTGCACTGGGAGCTAAAGCTGCTCCCGGAGAGGGATGGAGAGCATCCCCCCCCAAAAAAAACAGTGCTGCTCTGGGACTGGGAGGGCATCCTCACCCCAAGGTGGTTGTGGTCCAGGACTGGGGGGGCATCTTCACCCCAAAGAGGAGAGAGAGGTCATCTCCTCTTTAAAGCAGTTCTGGTGCAGGACTAGGAGGGCATCTTCACCCTGAAGAGGAGAGGGAGAGTGTCCCCGCCCCAATAGTGGTTCTGGTCCAGGACTGGGAGGGCATCCTCGCCCCAAAGAGGAGAGGGAGGGCATCTCTGCCCCATAGTGCTTCTAGTTCAGGACTAGGAGCGCATCTTCACCCCAAAGAGAGGAGGGAGGGCATCCTAGCCCCAAAGTGGTTTTGGTCCAGGATTTGGAGGGTATCTCTGCCCCAAAGAGGGGAGGGAGGGCATCTCTGCCCCAAAGTGGTTCTGGTCCAGGACTAGGGGTACATCTTAACCCCAAAGAGGAGACGGAGGGCATCCCCGCCCCGAAGTGGTTTTGGTCCAGGACTAGGAGGGCATCTTAACCCCAAAGAGGTGAGGGAGGGCATCCCTGCCCCAAAGTGGCTTTGGTCCAGGATTTGGAGGGTATCTCTGCCCCAAAGAGGTGAGGGAGGGCATCCCTGCCCCAAAGTGGCTTTGGTCCAGGATTTGGAGGATATCTCTGCCCCAAAGAGGGGAGGGAGGGCATCTCTGCCCCAAAGTGGTTCTGGTCCAGGACTAGGAGGGCATCCCCGCCCTATAGCGGTTGTGGTCCAGGACTGGGAGGACATCCTCACCCCAAAGAGGAGAGGGAGAGCTTCTCTGCTACAAAGCGGTTCTGGTCCAGGATTTGGAGGGTATCTCCACCCCAAAGAGGGGAGGGAGGGCATCTCTGCCCCGAAGTGGTTTTGGTCCAGGATTTGGAGGGCATCTCCACCCTAAAGAGGGGAGGGAGGGCATCTCTGCCCCATAGCGGTTCTGGTCCAGGACTGGGAGGGCATCTCTGCGCTATAGTGGTTCTGGTTCAGGATTTGGAGGGCATCCCCGCCCCGAAGAGGGGAGGGAGGGCATCTCTGCCCCATAGCGGTTCTAGTTCAGGACTAGGAGGGCATCTTCACCCCAAAGAGGAGAGGGAGGGCATCCCCGCCCCGAAGAGAGGAGGGAGGGCATGGTAGCCCCATAAGCGGCGCTGCTCGGGGACTGGGAGCGCATCCCCGCCCCGAAGCGGCGTTCCTCCGGGACTAGGAGGGCATCCCCGCCCCGAAGAGGGGAGGGAGGGCATCTCCGCCCCGTCAGCGGCGCCGCTGCGGGACTGGGACGGCATCCCCGCCCCGGAGAGGAGACGAGAGGAGAGGGAGGGCTCCGCAGCGCCGCTCCGGGCCCGGGTTCCCCCCGTCCTCGCCGTCCGGGGGCCGCGATGAACCCCGCCGCCGCCCCGCCGCCGGGGCAGCAGGTGATCCACGTCACGCAGGACCTGGACACGGAGCTGGAGGCGCTTTTCAACGCGGTGATGAACCCCAAGCCCAGCTCGTGGCGGAAGAAGATCCTGCCGGAGTCGTTCTTCCAGGAGCCGGACTCGGGGTCGCACTCGCGGCAGTCGAGCACGGACTCGGGCGCGCCCCCGCCGCCCCCCCCGCGCGCCCCCGCCGCCCAGCACGTGCGCTCGCACTCCTCGCCCGCCTCGCTCCCCGCGCACCCGCGCCACGAGCCGCCGCTGCCCCCCGGCTGGGAGATGGCGCTCACGCACACCGGGCAGCGCTACTTCCTCAAGTGAGTGCGGGGGGCGGCCCCCCCATCCCTTTCCCCCATCCCTTTCCCCCATCCCTTTCCCCCATCCCTTTCCCCCATCCCTTTCCCCCATCCCTTTCCCCCATCCCTTTCCCCCATCCCTTTCCCCCATCCCTTTCCCCCATCCCTTTCCCCCATCCCTTTCCCCCATCCCTATCCCCCATCCCTATCCCCCATCCCTATCCCCCATCCCTATCCTCATCCCATCCCATCCCCATCCCCATCCCCATCTCGTCCCATGCAAAGTCTTGGGGCAGGGCGTGCAGAGCGAGTATGGGGGATGCAGTCCCGTCCCCATCCCCGTCCCCATCCCCTCCCATCCCATCCCCCTCCCCCTCCCATCCCTATCCTCATCCCCATCCCATGCAGAGTCTTGGGGCAGGGGGTGCAGAGCGAGTGTGGTGGATGCAGTCCCATCCCCATCCCTATCCCCATCCCTATCCCCATCCCTATCCCCATCCCTATCCCCATCCCTATCCCCATCCCTATCCCCATCCCTATCCCCATCCCCATCCCCATCTCATCCCATGCAAAGTCTTGGGGCAGGGCGTGCAGAGTGAGTATGGGGGATGCAGTCTCATCCCCATCCTCATCCCCATCCCCATCCTCATCCCATCCCATCCAGAGTCTTGGGGCAGTGGGTGCGGAGCAAGTGTGGTGGATGCAGTCCCATCCTCATCCCTATCCCTGTTCCCATTCCCATCCCATCCCCATTCCCATCCCATCCCCATTCCCATCCCATCCAGAGTCTTGGGGCAGGGGGTGCGGAGCAAGTGTGGTGGATGCAGTCCCATCCTCATCCCTATCCCTGTTCCCATTCCATCCCTGTTCCCATCCCATCCCATCCCATCCCATCCCTGTCCCCATCCCTATCCCCATCCCATCCCCATCCCATGTGGGGTCCTGGAACACAAGGTGCAGAGCAAGTGCAGTGGATGCAGTCCCATTCCTATCCCCATCCCATCCCATCCCATCCCATGCAGAGTCTTGGGGCAGGGGGTGCAGAGCAAGTGTGGTGGATGCAGTCCCATTCCCATCCAAGTCCCTATCCCCATCCCTTCCCTATCCCCATCCCATCCCAGGGTCTCGGAGTGGGGGATACAGGGTGGGTGCAGCCCCCCCCCCCCAATCCCATCCCCATCCCATGCCGGGTCCTGGAACACAAGGTGTGGAGCAAGTGCAGTGGATGCAGTCCCACCCCATTCCCCCCCTTGCCCCTCATTCCACCCCATCCTATCCCCATTCCACTCTATCCCATCTCATCCCGGGTCCCGGGGTGTGGGGAGTGGCTCAGGATGCATGAGGAAAAGGCGGGGGGGGGAGACACCAAGGTGAAGGGGCAGCGCCTGGGGTGAAGGGGGGAGCCCCTGGGTGCAGAGCCTGCAGCTGGGAGAGGGGAGAGGAACGCAGGTGAAGGGGCAGCTCCTGGGGAGGAGAGGGGAGCCTCGGGGGTGCCTGGGATGAGGTGGAGGTCACCCTGGGTCTTTCCAGGTCTGAGGTGGACGCAAAACCCCAGGACAGAAGCTCCTTCCAGGCCCAGCGGAGGGAGAGGCAGGCGAGCGAGGGGGTGCAGGCTCGGGGGGTGCTTCCAGAGCTGGGGGAGAACCCCCTGGAAGCTGCGGGTTCCATGCATCTTTCATGCTTGGCCACACGTCTGAGATTCAGGAATCATTTTTATTTTTTTTTCAAAAATAACTTCAGTAGCAGTTGCTCCAGGGAGTTTTGCAGAGTGTGGGGACGTGATGCTGTCTGTGTCCTGTCCGTAGAATCATAGAATCATGGAATGGTTTGGGTTGGAAGGGACCTTCGGTGTACTGTCCGTAGAATCATAGAATCATGGAATAGTTTGGGTTGGAAGGGACCTTTCGTGACCTGTCCATAGAATCATAGAATCATGGAATGGTTTGGGTTGGAAGGGACCTTCGGTGACCTGTCTGTAGAATCATGGAATCATGGAATGGTTTGGGTTGGAAGGGACCTTCGGTGTCCTGTCCGTAGAATCATAGAATCATGGAATGGTTTGGGTTGGAAGGGTCCTTCAAGCCTATCCAGTTCCAACTCCTGCCATGGGGGATCAGGCTGCTGGAAGCCCCATCCACCCTGACCTTGAACACCTCTGTGGAGGTGAAACAGGTGATGACTGGGGGAACCCCACATCCCATCTGCAGACCCCACCGCAGCTACTTGGAGCGGGGATCCCGGGCGATTCAGCTGCCCCGGCGCGGGAGGAGCGGGGTGCCGTGTATTTATAGCATCCTTATCTTAGCGACAGGTTTAGGAAGCGTGGTAACGCCACGGCCTCTTCCTTCTGGCCGGGGTGTGTTATTTATGGCACTTGGAATTCGGTTCAAAGCGGTTTAATAGGCCTGGAACGTGCAGGGCTTTGCGATGCGTGGTAAGGGCATGGGGCTTTATTTTGAGGGATTTTGTATCTCTGCTTCAGATCCATTGCGAGTTCAGTTGGGCTTATTAGCCCGGTCAGTACGCAGTGACAAAATGTTTATTGATGAAATCAGAAGCGTCTGCCTTGGGATATGGAGTGGGGGACACTGCCTGGGCTGCAGGAGACCACCGACTGCAGCCTTCCCAGTTGGAAAAGCAGTACGTGGAGCTCACCTCCCACTGCACGTGTGTATATTTAGCCATAATAACCAGCATATAGACAGCGTGCAAGGAGAAAGATGTGGTTGAGTTACCACCCCTGGAAGGGTTTAAGGGATGGTTGGACGAGGTGCTGAGGGACATGGATTAGTGTTTGATAGGAATGGTTGGACTCGATGATCCGGTGGGTCTCTTCCAACCTGGTTGTTCTATGATTCTGTGTTACTGCCTGTGGTTTATAGTGCAGGTGGACACGTGCCAGGGTCCAAATTCAGGGGTTTTTTTTGTTAATCTGGTTTATCACCTGAAGGAGAAGACCTCATGGCTCTGCCCTTTGCACGTGCTTTTCTCCATAGAACAGGGGGGAGAAGCAGCAGCTGACTGACAGGAGCACCCTAACAGCTCATTCGTAAATAAATATCTTGAATCCATTACTGCCAGGGCTTGCCCAGCAGGCGTTTTCAAATGCCTCTGGCTAAACATGGAATGTCATCTTTGTCTGCTGCTTGGTTTTTTACCAATATCAAAGTGACCTCCTGTGGTTTCACCTTCCTGTCACACATTTCTGCAATAGGCACAGAGTTTTCCAAGTTGATGCATTTTTGTTCTTGAGGCCAAAAACAAGCACGGAGAAAACCCCAAAGTGTCTTTCATTTTTTTTCCAGCTCCTGTCAACAGTAATATTCTCATTTACAACATCCCTTTTCAATATAAAGTAAACTTTTCATTGTATATGTATTGTTACCTAAGATAGCCTTGTTTCCCCAGTTTTATTTCTCCAACAGAACTTTTCTCACTTTTATAAAAATGAACCAGAATAATTGATTTCTTTATACCTGTCATGCATTTGTTTGCACCTCAGTGCTTTTGGGTATAAAATGATCACGTATGAAAACATTTTACAAGCAGCGTAAAGTTTTCCAGCTGAAAACAGAACTTTCTGCAGAAGTTTAAGGTTGTTTGTGGAGAGCAGCATTTAAAACTTGAAAATCCTCTGTGCTCAAACCAGGCGTGCACGGTTTCATTTTCCTATACTCCTGGAGCCCCTCTGCTGTGAGGACACGTGGAGGGAGTTGGGGTTGTTCAGCCTGGAGAAGAGAAGGCTCCAAGGAGACCTTAGACCAACTTTCTAGTACCTGAAGGGGCTACAGGAAAGCTGGGGAGGGGCTGTTCACAAAGGCTCGGAGTGATAGGATGAGGGGCAATGGGGATAAACTGGAGAAGGGAAGAGTTAGACTAGAAATAAGGAAGAATTCCTTCACGATGAGAGTGGTGAGGTGCTGGAACAGGTTTCCCAGAGCAGGGGTGGCTGCCCCATCCCTGGAGGGGTTCAAGGTCAGGTTGGATGGGGCTTGGAGCCCCTGATCCAGTGGGAGGTGTCCCAGCGCATAGCAGGAGGGTTGCAACTAGATGATCTTTAAGGTTCCTTCCAACCCAAACTATCCTATGATCCTATGATTCCAGGGAAAAAAAAAATTGCCATTTCCTTCCAGCTCGATGCTAAAGATTTGTTTGTAGTCATGAGCAAAAGAAACCTGAGAAGTAATTTAAGCAGTGAAAGTGGGTCCTGTTAGAGCCTTTATTTGTTGAAGTTTAGCGTGCAGTTTGTTGTCTTTAAACATATTTTCAAGGATTGTTAACCAAAAGGAGTGATGGGGTGAGCAGCGAGCGACCCCCCTGTCTCGGAGCCAGCTCCGACCGGCCGCGGCCGCGCTCCTGCGTGTCCGTTCCTGCACAAATTTTCTGGCCATGACTGGAAGAAACAGAAGCAGCCGGGGGACCACTCCACCCTGTAATTAAACACCAGGGCACAGCGCTGGGGGCTGGAGGAGCGGCTCGGAACACACTTCCAGCGCTGTTATCTAAAGCATTTCTTGGTGTCTGCGTGCGCGGAAAAAAAATTCAAGTGTGATTTATTTCTGATAAAAAAAAAAAAAAAGGGGCTCTGGAAAGACAGGAGCCCTGCCTTGCGTGGCCCTTGTGCGATATCGGTCTCCTATCGATCCGCACGCGGAGCTGTGTACACATATTCTCTGCAAGAATTTTTCAAGTATTACTTTCCACCCCTTTGGTTTTGTTGTTTTTTTTTTTTTTTATGTGGTGCAGCCTCTTATTTCAAGTGAAGACGAAGGTTTTAGTGTTTTCTCAGTATGTGTGCAGTGCTTCTTGGCCAGACGCTGATTTCATTCCAGAAAGCAAACAGAGAGTTTGCACTGAACAGATCTGTGGAGCTCTTGCTGTTCCCTTTATCACACTGTGGGTTTTAATTGTTACAGTGAGCGTTCACCATACCAGGACGTATTTACCAGTAAATCCTGCTCTGGAGTGGGGGGTGGAAGGCTGATTAGTTTCAATATTTGATTTACTGGACACATCCAGTATTTTTCCTGCTGCTTTCTGTCTTGATTTAACACATGGGCAGTTGTGTGTTATGAGCATGCTTAGCAGGACACCGGGAGGAGAGAAACCGTGTAAATATTGGGAGAACACTTTTTTTCCCCCCTGAGAATGGCAAAACAAGTAATAAAAACAGTTGAAGTACTCCAATGATTTCCAAATATAGCCTTTCCCTGAAAGCCATCTGTGCTAGTTCTGTAGAGATTGTTATTATTTCATATTGATGTTGTGCTTGGTGCTCTACGGTGTTCATAATAGAGATGGTTTTCTGCCTCAGGAATGTGGTTACACAACGAGAAATGGGGGAGGAGGTGGCCAAGGCAGGAGACGGTTCCTCTGTTAAGTCGTGCTAAAAACATGGAGAACGTAAATTTGTAGGATGCTATGTTGATCCATGGTGATGCCAGCGTTACTCGTGGATGCGATGCGGGTCCTGTAGGGTGCCCTTACGCCATGGTAACTTTCTTTGGTCCTTGTAGAAGAAGGTGTGAAGCAGGAGGCTTCATTGTTGCTGGTTTTGGTGTCAGTGAAGAATCATAGAATAGTTTAGGTTGGAAAGGACCTTAAAGATCATCCAGTTCCAGACACGTCCCACTGGATCAGGTTGCTCAAAGTCCCATCCAACCCGGCCTTGAGCACCTCCAAGTATGGGGCAGCCACCACTTCCCTGGACAACCTGTTCCAGGGCCTCCCCACTCTCATTGTGAAGAAATTCCTCCTTATGTCTAGTCTAAATCTGCCCCTCTTCAGTTTAACCATCTAAATATCTAATATTAATTAATATGAATTAATTGCAGTGGATGGAACTGGATGATCTTTGAGATCCCTTCCAACCTGAACTATTCTGTGATTCTTTTGCAAGTGCGTGTAACGTGCTGCCTGAGAAAATTCTCTGCAATTATCTCCCAAGTATATCAGTACCACAGTACTGACATGGAGTTTCATTTATTTTATTTCTTTTGTTGATTTGAGCAGTTTAATCAATTAGATTTCATGTTCACTGTGACATTAGAAGCAGTGACTTGAGCTAAAACCGGACCTGCAAGGTCTCCACAAGGGAAAAAAAAAGCTTCACTGTATTAACTCAATTTCTTTGTGCCTCTTTCAGTGCAGAGGAGCGTATGGGAGTAAAAGATTGAGAAATAAGGGTCAGGTAAAAAGAACGGACAATAAATGGGATCAGGTTGTTATGGACAAAGCGCAAGCTTGGCTGGGTTTCACCACTCTGAGTCACAAAGTTGGTAATAGTGAAAAGGTGTGATGAGTCCTTTCTCTGACAGTGAATTGTTTCATGGGTTAAAATTTGCATTTTGTGTCATCTTTGAAGTTCAGTTGCTTTTCACCGAGTACGCTTGCGACCCTGTATTTCAGGAGAAGCAGCACAGAGCCATTTGGCTTTTTTTGTGGTGATCGAGCCAAAATCCATATTTTTGTGCATGAAAAAGGTTTTGCCTGTATCTGACATCGCTAATCTTTGATTCAGAACTTAAAATTGTGAACTTCGTAAAATTTATGTGACTTTATGTAAAGATTCCTTCTTCAGTCACAGCAGAAGGGATCTTATGAAGTGCTGAGTGCTTTCCATTTTCACTGGCTTTCTACAGAACTTGGTGAACGTCTTTGCGTCTCACAGGAGGTTTCAGTCTCTGTCATCTGGAAGAAGGTCTGCCTGACCATCTTTGCTCCGTAATTATTTGAAGTCGGAACAGCACTGACAACACGGAGCCTGTAAAGTCTGTCCTTTCCAGCTTTTTGCTCTTCATTCCTTCAAATCGTGTTAGAAAAGTCAGGGAGGAGGCTTCGACTTGTTTCCAGCTCGGATGCTTTGGATGAAGTCGAAAATTGGTGTTGCCCATCATTGTGTCCCTTTGATTAAGGAGGTTATTAGAGGACAAGGGCTTCTTTGTAATCGCGTATTTAAGTGCTCTGGGGGCTAGCGTGAGGAGCAGATACAAATTGTATGGAAGCAATTAAATCCAAAGGAAATGTCCTGTGGGCTGAATTTCAACATGCAGCCTTGTGCCATTTTCCTCCCTCATTTTCGAGAGAGAGGGGTGGGTGGGATGTGGGGGTGGAGATGGAGGTTTTTTGAGATTTGGGGACTTCTTAACTTTGATTAAGCCACAGTCCAGCCCTAGGAGGAATGCTAATGCCTGCGACTTCTGGGTGAACTCTTCGGGAGTGTAGAATGTGGGAAGAGCGCAGTCTCCCGCAGTATTCCCTACCTATGACTGTTTTGAAGGCAGGTGCAACTGAAGCTACAGTGAAGAGGCAGATGGAGGCTTGTTTAGAGAACTGAAAGGAACTTATTGTGTTAAACCTGAAATAATTACTGAGCGTTGCCCCAAATGACCACAGAGTCGAGGAGGAGTTGGTTATCTTGCACCTCCTCCCAGCTAACAGCGTGCAGCTCAGCAGTGAGGGCATAAGAAAAACCATAGCAGAGTCCCCCTTCAGGTATTGGAAGGTCTCTGTAAGGTCTCCTCAGAGCCTTCTCTTCTCCAGGCTGAACAAGCCCAACTCTCTCAGCCTGCCCTCATGAGGAAGGTGCTCCAGCCCTCGCATCATCCTTGTAGCCTCCTCTGGACCTGTTCTAACAGTTCCATATCCTTCTTATGTTGAGGATTCCAGAACTGGACACATTCTCCAGATGAGGTCTCACTAGAGAGACAACCGCACCACTCAGCTTGGTGTCATCTGCAAATTTGCTGAGGATGCCCTCGATCTTACTGGCTATATCGTTGATGAAGATATTTTCCCTGTAATCCTGTTTTACTACCTGTGATATGCGTTCCTGCTCTGTCTACTGTTGTTGTTTTTATTAAAAGCTTGGCCTCTTCTCCCAAGGGACAGGGGACAGGACAAGAGGGAATGGCCTCAAGCTCCACCAGGGGAGGTTCAGGCTGGACATTAGGAAAAAATTCTTCCCAGAAAGGGTCATTGGTCCCTGTCCGAGGCTGCCCAGGGAGGGGGTTGAGTCCCCTTCCCTGGAGGGGTTTAAGGGCCGGGTGGACGAGGTGCTGAGGGACATGGGTTAGTGATTGATAGGAATGGTTGGACTCAATGATCTGATGGGTCTCTTCCAACCTGGTGATTCTATGGTTCTTATTTCTCAGTGCCTGGTTGGTGGGCAGTGGTGTAAGCATCACAAAGTGGAGTAACGGTCTTCTGTCAAGAAATTCTTGAAGGCTGTATTCAAATCTATTGTGTTTCCAAAATCAAAAACTGTATTTCAACTGTGAGATCTCTGTTTGTGTGAGATTCTTAAAGGCCACTAGCAGACTTAAATTCTGTAAATACTGATGGACATGTTTTCTTAGGCTTCACCTTCCCTGTGAAGCCACTAAGTGCAGCAGCTTTAGAGGAGAAGGAAGGGCGATTCGTTGGGAAGCTGAGCTGGGTTGAAGGAAACAGCAGTGCAGTTCCTGTTGTGCTGCGGAGTGTGGTTCTTAGGAAATCACGTAATCTCTCTGTGCCTTCATTTGTGGTGTGTAGAACTAGAGGAACATGGTTTCCAGCTTTCTAGTAGCTCGTGTGAAATATTGTGGCAAAGATTGAAGCAGAAAACCCAGAAGTATCTGCAGTGGTACCTGTAGTGCCGGGCACATCCATTAAAGACTGATCAGCACCCATTCCTGTCCATGAAAACTTTCCATGTATCGAAGCAGACGTTGTACAGAAATAAAGACTAACTTTTGCTCAGTGGAGGTTGTTTCTTCCACCCTAAGCTTGCATCCTTTCGCAGTGTTACTGTTCTAAGTGGACACAAAGCTTGTGTTTCCACAGGGCAGCTCAGACTTTAAGCATCAGAAAATCCTAGTGAAGTCGTTGGTGATTCTTGATCATTTTATCAGCAGCAGGAGTTCAAAATCTAACTATGGTTTGGGCAAACCTGCCTATTGCAGGGAGGTTGGAACTAGATGAGCTGTAACAGGCTGCCTGGGGAGGTGGTTAAGTCACCTTCCCTGGAGGGGTTTAAGGGACGGGTGGACGAGGTGCTGAGGGACATGGGTTAGTGATTGATGGGAATGGTTGGACTCAACGATCCGGTGGGTCTCTTCCAACCTGATGATTCTATGATTCTATAAACAATCTGCATCTCCTCTAACTGACCTGCCAGCCCTGCTGGCTGGAGAGGTGCAGTGGTGCCAGGATCCTTGCTGTCCCTTCGCACTGCAGGGGATGTTCCTAGTAGAACTGTTTGATAGCCATTCCTTTAACGAAGACTTCTCCAGTCGCAGGGTGATCTCACAGGTGCTGCTGTCACCGTCTCTGAGTCCTGACATCACCCAAATAGCAGATTATGACTTCAGGCAAAGCCGGTTTTTATTAGAGGTGGCAGAGGGTTGGGCTTCATTATTCATTTTTTATATTTGGCATTTTGATTTTCATCTGCTACTGAAAGACTTGATGCAGTGAAGAGAGTGGACAATGTAAAGTGGAATAACTAAGTAAAAGAGATTTCTAGCAAGGCAATTTTCAGCTTGTTGAAGTGAAACATTAAATGATTATTTAAGAGAAATCAAGGTTTTGCTAAAGATTCAGCACTGAGGGTAATCAGTAAAGGTATGAATGTTGTAAAAAGTGTCTTGTCAAAGTTGGGAATGATCCTGGTTTGAGATCTGACATTCCCAGCATTAAAAAAATTACGCTTGTAAAATTCAGCCAGACTTAAAAGCAGAAAAACGTTGAATCAGTCGTCATATTAAAAGAGGAAAAAAAGGGGCATAATTCCAATTAAAACAAAAAAAGCGCAGGTATTTATGAAAATTTCTGGAGCTACTGATTTCATATGACTGATTATGTTCTGCTTACATATATTTAATTGAATTTTTAATATGATTAGCTCTAAGTCCTTTGCAAAAGTAGATAAAGGATATAAACCCCTCAGTTTTGAAGTTATTCTGACAGCCCTGTGAAGGGTTGGTACAAAGACTGTGGATGTGATTGGCTGTGGTGGAGCCTCAGCGAAAGGTCACCCTGCCAAAATACTGTGGTTTTCCTCCCTTGGGATCACTTGTTATTGTTCTTGTTATCTTGTTTTCAGTTTACATCTGGAAAGGGAAAATGGGGTTCTCTGTGAAGCCTGAGACACAAGGTGACAGGTCACTTTTTTCAGTGTCTCACCCAGCCACACAGAATTGGACAAACACTTGAGTTTGGATTTAGTAGTTCGCTTCAGTGCTTGGGGGTTTGGTTTAAATTATTTCTTTAAAGACGATCTCAGAGGACTTCTTGTTGTTTCAGAAGTGCTCTTGAGCTTGTTCTTCTGTGTTTATTCTATAAGTCAGCAGAAAAACCAAGCTGATGTAATGGAAAGGCAGAAGCTTAGCTGTTTTGATAGGTTTTAAAAGTGTCTCTATCGCTGCTGCAATCTAAAAAAAGTCTTGCACAACATGTAATTAGGTAATTTCCTGGCACGGTGAAACGTTTCTCTTGGAAAAGATGCTTTCCAAAAAGAAACTGGTGAGCGTTAACACTGATTGTTGCAAACTAAAAGGATTTGGTGTGTTGCTGCGCGGGTGCTCGAGCTCCTGGTGAGGATGGAGCGTGTTTCAGGACTCTGCTGGGATGCTACACGTCATGCTTGGAGCCCAGGAGTCTGTGAGAAGATGCCTTTCCGTGGAAGATCAGTGGGAACAATTCCATTTCTTGTCTTCCTGAAGAGGAAAGAGAATCCCAGAACTTTAAGATTAGAATTGATGGGTTTGTTCTTGTGTCCTTACTCAGAAAGGACCACAGGACCAATCATAGACTAGTTTGGCTTGGAAAGGACCTTAAAGATCATCTAGTTCCAACCCACCTGCCATGGGCAGATCCTGAACGAGTACGGAAAGGGTGATTGGTCCCTGGCAGAGGCTGCCCAGGGAGGGGGTTGAGTCCCCTTCCCTGGAGGGGTTTAAGGCACGGGTGGACGAGGTGCTGAGGGACATGGTTTAGTGTTTGATAGGAATGTTTGGACTCGATGATCCAGTGGGTCTCTTCCAACCTGGTTATTCTATGATTCTATGATTCTAATGACTCCGTTGTGGGATTTAGATCTTGGAATTCCCTTTTGTGCTCGTAACACTGTTTGCCTCTTGGTAGCAACTGACAGTGATTGCATTTTGGTCCATGTCCAAGTGCAGAGAAGATGACGTGAAAGTCAGGAAAGCCCTTAGAAAATCTGTATTCCCTATTCCAGCCTGTTGGTTCCCTAACAAAAGGCTGACGTGCTTTACCATGGGAGATGCCACCTCTGATGCATTTTATCACTGGCTTGCAGGAAATATGTTTTGCAGTCTCTGGTGTCTTCAATCTGTGTAATTGGTTTATTAATTTTACAGATTGTGTGGAAAATTGTCTCCCATTAGCTGCGCAGGACTAATAAGAGCATTTTGTATATTTATTTAATAGTTCAAATATTATTTCTAGCATTTATTTCCTATTATCTGATGTTGCAATTATTCCTCATTTATCCAAAGAGGCTCCTCAAATCGCTAGGTGGGCTTCCAAGTTTTCGATTGTCATTGATGATCTGAGAGCTGTCAAACTCTCCATAACTTCTATCAGCAACAAAACTGTTTTAAATGCTTCACACTTGCCAAGATGGGGCAAAAGTTTACATTCCAAGGTTTTTCCCTTTGGAATTTCTCTTATTAGTACCAAAAGTAGTGATGATTTTTTTTCCCTACCAACAGCTGAAGCAAGGGGTTCGGTGAACTGATGTGTTCAGTAACTGTCCCAGCATGGAGAGCTCACAGCTAGGATTTTCACCAGATGTGCTTGGCTTTTGATCTTCATTAAAATAACCCTGTTGACATGATGAATAAGCAGATTTTGTTCACTGATGCCTCCGTTTGTCTCACCCCAGCACAGCATATTGTTAGATAACTGCTTTTCAGCAGTGACTGGAATGTAGGGGTTTTTTTCCTCTGGGTTCTATCTTGTTATGATAAAAAATAAGTTCTACATGCCGCAATAGTTCTTGTCTCAAAATTTGGTTTTTCATAGAATCATGGAATGGTTTGGGTTGGAAGAGACCTTAAAGCCCATCCAGTCCCACCCCTGCCATGGGCAGGGACACCTCCCACTGGATCAGGGGCTCCAAGTCCCATCCAACCTGTCCCTCCCCAGCTTTCCTGGAGCCATTTTCAGGTACTGGAAGGTCGCTATAAGGTCTCCTTCGAGCCTTCTCTTCTCTTCTCTTCTCTTCTCTTCTCTTCTCTTCTCTTCTCTTCTCTTCTCTTCTCTTCTCTTCTCTTCTCTTCTCTTCTCTTCTCTTCTCTTCTCTTCTCTTCTCTTCTCTTCTCTTCTCTTCTCTTCTCTTCTCTTCTCTTCTCTTCGCTGAACAAGCCCAACTCTCTCAGCCTGTCATCGTACAGGAGGTGCTCCAGCCCTCGGATCATCCTTGTAGCCTCCTCTGGACCCGTTCCAACAGCTCCATCTCCTTCTTATGTTGGGGATTTCAGAACTGGACACGAATACATAAGCTTAAGCTGATATATAAACCAAATGGGGATGTAATTAAGAAACAGGAGCACTGTTGGTTTCCTTTTTGCGGTACTTTTCCTGTAGATACAGGGACACATTTACATTTATTTGAGCAGTTTTAGGATGCTGTCTGGTTTGCTTTACCAACAGCATGCCAGTCGCTGAGGATATTGTCTCATGAACATTTCCTTTCTCTGTCAGGATGGCCTCCACTAGAACAATATTGCCAGTGGTCTTTTTTATCTTGAAGAAACAAATGTCTGATTCATTTTTCTAGGAAAAACAGGAAGCAGTAAAGAAGGCAGGCTGAAAAAGAAATGCATACTATTACTTACAATTTAATTTATAAAGGCAGAAAGCAAACTGAAAGTAACTTTGTTAGATATTGAGGGGATATTACGGTTTTACTGGTTTCCTTATATTATCTGAGCCTCATGTGGAGAGCAATTTTGTGGTTAAATTATGCCAACGTTACTAGAAATCTTCAGAATCTTTTTCTTCAGGTTTGTAAAAAACGGAACTGCTAAGATACAAATAATTTCTTTCTCTCTGTCAGTAAAAAAAGATTTATCAATGAATAATATTTTAGTTTAAATGCCCTAAATGAGAGTGAGTGAAAGGAGATCCCTTTTCAGAGACATCTACGCACTTTAAACAATTGCTGCTTGTGACCTGAACTCTTCACTTACAGAGTGTTTCAATAGTTTATTTATTTCTAGCTAACGTGTAGGAGGGCTGGTTCTCAGCCCTCATTAAATGCTTCTCTGCTGCAATACAAAGTGGTATTTTGTAATTCTTGCAGTGTTAGGGGTGGTGCTAGTGATGTAAATTAATACAAATGCCTTTAAAGGCTCTTCTTGAAGAGGGAGAATGAGATCTCCTCAGTTGAGACACTTGTTATATTTTTACAATACTTTCTGTACATCTTTACAAGAAAATGTTGAAGAGCTTGCTAAACTTTCAACCTGGAAGATTTTTGTTTGATTGCTGACAAATGCAATATTTTAATTGTTACAGGGTTTGTTTAACTTGCTTGTTCATCTTATTGTTAGCAGTCACAACACTGTTAACTGGCAGCTTTTCTTTAGTGAAAGAACTGTTACTAAAGCCTTAGGAAATCTGTCTTCTGTTGGAAGTTAGTAAGTATAAGCTATTCTTTTAAGACTATATAATTCAGCAATGCACTCTTGGTGTTCCTTTGCCTATTGAGAGGTCCAGAATAAAGAAGAAAATGTCTTTGAGGATATGCTCTGCTTTATCTTGCTGCAGATGACCCCTGCTTACTTGCCCTGAAGTCAGTGATGGTTTATCACCTTCAGCAGAAGCAAGACAGGGGAGTTTGGTAGAATAGCCATTATATCATTATATCATTAATAAAAATACTAAGCATTTGTTTTAGTGGGTTAATAATCATAGAATCATAGAATAACCAGGTTGGAAGAGACCCACCGGATCATTGAGTCCAACCATTCCCGTCAAAATAAGACTTGGTGGGTTTGGCTCTCACTAGGTAAAATATTGACTGAAATCAGTTGGAGCATTGGACTAAAGTCCACAACTTTTGGCACCCAAGAGCAAACAGCTGATCCCTATCAGGAGGGATTTTTGCTTTGTAGAAAAATGGAAGAGATGTATGGTGAATAACTCTTGCTGATCTTCATTCCATTACATTCTGGAGGTGCTTGCTGGCCTTTTAAGCTTTTTTTTACAGATGGGATGACTGGTACCTCATTCTTTAGAAAGAGAATCCAGACATACAGGATCACAGTGACTTGAAACTCTTGTACAACTTGCAAGCAACTCAGTGTCTGAACAATTCTGACTTCTCAACCCATCTTTTATTCCCCCCTCCTTCATCATTCATGTTTATAGTAACCAGGTCCATTAACCTAATTCTCTTTCTATGAAACTTCCTGCTGCTTTAGTAGCTCCAGTTTTTATTTCTTTCTACAACCTTTACTTTGGCAGCTAAAGCTGTCTTTAATTATCCTCTTCCATATTATTTCCCTGGCTTGTTGACTCATTCACTACACAGGATGCAAAGTTCACAGTTAATAAACGTCCAGGTGCTTTCCTTCACCTCCTCATGTGTTCTTGTACCTTACTTTCTGCACAACACTGAACTTATTCTGAATATAGAAAAGCTGTCTTCTCCTCAGACTTTCTGTGGTGTGGATGGAATCATAGAATCGTAGAATAGTTTGGGTTGGAAGGGACCCTAAAGATGATCCAGTTCCAACCCCCCTGTGATGAGCAGGGACATGTCCCACTTGATCAAGTTGCCCAAGGCTCCATCCAACCTGGCCTTGAACCCCTCCAGGGATGGGTAGCCTTGTAAACTGTCGTGCTCAATTCTTTCTCCTAGTTATGAGAAGTTGCCTGTGCAACGATGACTGAATCTGTAGCTTTCCTTCAGCTTCAAGCTTCCAAGTCTGTCTCTAGTAAAATTAAAAAGGAATTCATAATCTGGCTGTCCGATTTATGGGCACAGCGAGTCAACTGTATACTTCAAATGCCTAATTTAAGATAGCATGTAATTGTGGAGACCAAAACTAATTTACAGGCACAAAATAGTGTTTTATTTTCCAGCCCAGTCTTTCAAAGCCGCTCTCTCTAGCTGTGTGGCCTGCAGAATGTTGATTAAAGTCTGGGATTCCCAGCAGAAGCTGTTACGCGGAATATGAATTTCCCATTGAATGTGAAGAAAAGTCTGGTTTAGGTTTTTATCCTGGCGTTCAGCTTTGGTAGAAAACCTTGCACTTGTCTCTTTTTGAGGAAAATCTCTGTAGGAAACAACTTGGAGTGGAATATTGTTGGGTTTTGTCTGTTGGTGTGTGGCGCGTTCATGCTTTTAGAGAGTCATTGCAGTGTTTTCAGAAAGCGTACAGAAAAGCTTGAGGGGGACGGAACGATAATCACACAGAAGAATTAAGTTGTTATTTGTCTTGGGTCCTTTATTTACCTTCGTGTCTCAGAGTCTGGAAGGTGCAAAGGCAATTGATGTCTTCACACTTAGCCAGGATCAGGAGTTTGTGGCAGCAAAAACAATTAGTTGCCAGGAGAAAAAAAAATAGCAATTCAGGTTTCTTTTTGTGCTTATCTCATTTTATTTGTATGTACATAAGACGGTGTTTTATGCTGTAATCTGTCTGACAGGAATCAGCTTTACATACTGGCCCTGACTTCAATGGAAACAGAGCACAGGAATCTCCTTGGTAGCAGAAGATACCGCGGCGCTGGAAAGGAAAAAGTAGAGTGTGTACAGTCAGTTGAGCCCAGCAGATGAGCGGGACATCAGATCTTAAAAGCAAAGTGTAGAAAGTAATTTTTCCTTCCTTATTGGTGGTTGTGTTGGCAGCAGCCTACAGGGAGCCCCTCCAGGTCCTGAGGTTCAGCTGCGGCTCGGTTCCCTCCCTGGTAGGAGCAGAGTGCTGCTGTTCCATTAGCCCTTCATTCCTGCTGCTGTTTTGACTTGTGGAGATAAGGGTCTGATAAGCACCCAGACGGTGAGTGACCTCCCACTGCTTGCTCTGACGTGACCTGCCGATGCAGAGGCTAGTTTTGAGAAGGGAAACGGCTCCGTTTTCTTCCCTGCCCTGGCAGGAATGTCAGAACACTCCGACTTCATCGGTGATGCAGGAGTAGAGATCGTAAAATCATAGAATAGTTTGAGTTGGAAGGGATCTTAAAGATCATCCAATTCCAACCCCCCTGCCATGGGCAGAGACACCTTCCACTGGATCTGATGTGCATCAGTTCAGTCGTACCCAAAGAAAAAGAGAGTGTGATTTTGTTTTGGCTCATAGAAGCTGAAGAGTAACCATAAGGGATGGTTACTCTTACCTCTCAGTCAGGTAATAGTGTGAGTACTTTTAGTATTATAAATTACGCAAGTGCCAATATATGATTAAATTTTACCAGCCAAATTTTTAAGTAGAACTGCTTTATTCCTCTTCATGAACTCAGTATGCCAAGAAAACATCACAAAATCTTCATTAATATGGCAGAGCATAGAATCACCAGGTTGGAAGAGACCCACCAGATCATCGAGTCCAACCGAGCATCTTGCAGGTCATCTTAATTTGCATTCTCACAAAGTTTCTTTTGCCTCTTAGTAGTTTATTTTTGGTTCCTTTTCATTTATTATATAATTGAATTTGGATATTACAAATTCTTTGCCTTCTGTTTTATTTTTTTAAAGACCATAAATGATTTTAAGGCTTTGAACTCAGTAAAATACAGTCTATCGAAAATATTTACAGTGTGAAATTGTAAAGAAGAGCAACAAAGGTGGTGAGAGGAGTAGAGGGCATGACGTGTGAGGAGCACCAAAGGTGCTAGGTCTGTGCAGTGGGAGGAGGAGCAGCAGGAGCTGAGGAGGGGGGGACCTCCTTGCGGTCCACAGCCTCCTCATGGCAGGAGCAGACAGGGAGGTGATCTCCTCTCCTGGCATCTCATGATAGGGTCACAGCTTAAAGCTGCGTCAGGGGGAGTTCAGATTGGATACTGGGAAAAAGTTCTTCATGGACAGAGTGGTTAAACACGGGGATGAAATCCCCAGGGAAGTGGTCATGACCCCAAGCCCATCGTTCAAGAAGTGTTGGGGCTGCTGTCAGGTACCTGGTTGAACTATCTAGCTCTGCATGGAGTCAGGAGTTGGATTTGATGATCTTATGGGTCCCTTCCAACTCGGGATATTCTGTGTTTCTGTGAAATAATTCCTCATTTATTTAATAAGTCACATTTGAAATAAAGGGAGACTGTCTTCCAGGTAACCAGCTTATCTAAAATACTTTGTGCCTACTAGATTTTAACAATGCCATTTCAGATATTAGATTTTAAATGGTTTATTATGAAATTTTATAACATTCTATGACACTGCCTTTTTAATGGTTTTCAATCAATGGTCAATCACTCTCGTTTGCTTTACTAAATGATTAGGCTTAGGTTCTGTGCCTAAACTGCTAATAATGTAGTTCATAGAATCACAGAGTAGTTTGAGTTGGAAGGGTCCTTGAAGATCATCTAGTTCCAACTGCCCTGTAGTTCATAGAATCACAGAGTAGTTTGAGTTGGAAGGGTCCTTGAAGATCATCTAGTTCCAACCCAGCTGTGATGGGCAGGGACGTCCCACTGGACCAGGCTGCCCAAGGACCCATCCAACCTGGTCTTGAACATCTCCAAGGATGAGGCAGCCACATCCATGCAGTAATAATGCTGCTTCGATGTCACAGCATTATTCCTTTTAAGTACAGCACAATATATTCCTTCGAAATGCCTACAACTTCTCATGCTGGTACCAGTGATCCTCAAAACAGTGCGGCCTCACACTTTGCATTGACCAGAGCGCCTTGCCGTGAGGGCACTCGTGTCGCTAAATATCTGATGTTCTTGCACATTTTCTCAGCCTAAGGGAAATCTTCCTTGTCCACATTTGTACTTCGATTTTTAAAAGACAGATTTCCTTTCAAATAGACTGCATTCGATGGGAATATATCTACAGTGTCAGAATTGACGGCAATTCCTTAAATTCAGCTAAATCTTATTTCCCATCCTGGCCTCATTTGTAAGCTCTCAAGTTACGGACAGAGAGCACCAGTGCAGAACTGTCACCCTTCCTCCTCTGAGGTCAACTGTCAGCTACCAGACATTGTTTCTTTATTTTGGAAAGGTTTTGTTTGGGCAAAGACTTGGTCTTCTAACCAGATCCTGCTTTTCATCTGTTTTTCATGGCAAACTATCGCGTTTCCCAGGCATTTGCAAACAGTGACTGTCTGGCAGGATTTCCTGGATACACAGTCATGTGCGATTCTTGAAGGCCAACTTTGTGAACTCTGGTGATTGCTGTGGCTGTTTGTACTGCCTTTTCTTCCATGGGAACTAACCAGCTTACAAGATGGAAGGTAGAAATAGAGCCCCGGAAGGATTCCTCTGCTAGCCAATTGCAACGAGGAAAAGGAATAGAAATAGGACACCTCTTGATGTTTGCGTGCTAAAACATTCTGAAGAGTTGGAACCAGTATTCTGGGAGTCAAAATTGTATAAGAAAGTCCTGACAAAGTTATTTATAACCTAATCCTGTGTTTGTCCAGTAAGAATGAGGAACATGAGTTACAGCGGTGTGAGCAGAAGGCAGTGGGTAAGCAGAGCTGTCTGGAAAAGGAACCATTTCTTTATTAAACCTTCTTTATATAGTAAGCTGACCTTGGAAATTAAAAACAAAGGGGTGATAAACAGATGTAAACCTGCATATCAGCGTAAGGATACGGAGCTGTTGGAACGGGTCCAGAGGAGGCTACAAGGATGATCCCAGGGCTGGAGCACCTCTTGTACAAGGACAGGCTGAGAGAGTTGGGGTTGTTCAGCCTGGAGAAGAGAAGAGAAGGCTCGAAGGAGACCTTACAGCAACCTTCCAGTACCTGAAAATGGCTCCAGGAAAGCTGGGGAGGGACAGGTTGGATGGGGCTTGGAGCCCCTGATCCAGTGGGAGGTGTCCCTATGGCAGGGGTGAGACTGGATGGGCTTGAGGTCCCTTCCAACCCAAACTATTCTATGATTCTATTCTATGATTCTACATTCCTCGGCTCTGGCCAGTGCAATAGGGTAGAACTTTAAATGGGAATTTGTCTATAACTAGATAGGAATTTTATGCCCTGTTTGTTCTAGGTTGTTTGTCTGTCTTTGCCTGGGGAAGGTTTGGATTATTTTCCTATGAGGGGATTCTGCATATTTGGAGAGGTTTTTTTTTTGTTTGTTCATTTGTTTATTTGTACTGGAATGTGGAATATGTTAAAATAATAACAGATTGTCTAGAAATGCCAGCTTGGTAGTGGAAGAATATTTATTAGATTGAGCTACCTCTCCTTTTCTTGTTACAAGACAGCACCATTTTATATTTCATATATGTAAACCCTGATAGGTCATAAATACGATCACTGATATTGGTAAAGGGAGGCACTCACACCAAAACCTGATGGCAGCCCGCTGGCTCGGTTAATTGTTCTTCATTGTGTAACCCATTTAACAATTTCTGTAGCTTCATGAATCTGAAAATGTCATGTATCTCTCACAAAGGAATATTTTGTCTTCAGATTATTACATTTTCCTCCAAAGTAACAGAAACATACTTTTAAAAGAATCATTAATATGTCCCTTTAAATATGAGCGCTACGGACACTCATCCAGTAAACAAATGCAGCAATGCGTTATATATTGTATACATCTAAAAAATCCCATAAGAATGTTCTATAGAATAGTATCATTCAGTGCCCTTTTTTTCTTTCTCTCAAGAATTGGGATTTCATCCAAATTCTAAAGGTTAAGTTGTCAATAGAACTCAAAGAGTGTTTTGTTTCCATTTGTATAACTCGTTTAATGTTTTTTAAGTCCCCAGCGTACACTAACAATGGAATCAGTCAGTTCCAGGGAAGCTTAGCAGGACATTCTTAAAGTCCTCTTCACAGCAGCAAATAATGCTGAAACGAACTCGGGAAAAGAGCAACTCTTTTCACCGAAGAAGTTATTTTAATTAGTGCTTAGCATAGGATAATAAATATTCAAATACTTCGTTAATGTTCCAGCTTCCAGATTAGAAATGATGATGAACATGCAGGAGAACAAAGTCCGTGGTTCAAGCAGTTTAATAATTACATCGTGTCTCCTCGTTAAAGCTTCATGAAACTTTCATGAAACATTATCGGCATCTGAAAAAGCAAGTGTTGTGAATTTTATGAGCGAAACCTGCAGGTTGAAATTGTGCAGATGGTCATTGGAAGCTGCTGTGGGAATAAGCAGCTGAACTATTGAACGTTAGTTATCGATGTCTGCGTGCTCAAAGGAGAAGTGATTGAGAGTGGTGTTTGTATGTGCTCGTGTGCTTTTAGTGATACAATGAATGATGAATTCTTTTTCTTTCCCACTGATGAAATAATCAGTATAAATGCAATCCATGGGATGCAGCTTTAAGCTCTTCAGTCTCACAGGGCTGTTCTCTTCATAGAATCATAGGGTAGTTTGGGTTGGAAGGGGCCTCAAAGCCCATCCAGTCCCACCCCTGCCATGGGCAGGGACACCTCCCGCTGGATCAGGGGCTCCAAGCCCCATCCAACCTGGCCCTGAACAACTCCAGGGATGGGGCAGCCACCACTGCTCTGGGTGACCTGTTCCAGCATCTCTCCACCCTCATTGTGAAGAAATTCTTCCTTGTGTCTAGTCTAAATCTGTCCCTCTCCAGTTTATACCCATTGCCTCTCATCCTATCACTCCAAGCCTTTGTAAACAGTCCCTCCCCAGCTTTCCTGGAGCCCCTTTCAGGTACTGGAAGGTTGCTCTAAGGTCTCCTTGGAGCCTTCTCTTCTCCAGGCTGGATAATGCATATCATATATCCTGTGCGCGTGATCATTTGCAGAGTACTACTAATGTTACGGCTTTGAATGAGGCAAACTCTTTGCTTTCCTGATTAACAGTGAGTAATGTCAGCAGATAATTAAAATGCTGGGTAGAAATTAATACGTCACAGCTGTTCGGGCTGCCTCCCACCAGTTGTTTCCCAGCTATCCATGGCCCCGGAGCACTCTGTGGCAGCTGGGGTTGGGGGCTGGATGGCTGGGCTGGCTCGGGAGTGCCGGGGAGCGCTTGGAGAGCACCCTAAGAATGGTGAAATGGCTTCCCCTTCAGAGAGAGAAGTTGTACAACTTTGTCAGACCAGCAACCTGTGAAAAACTGGGGGTGTTTAGCCTGGAGAAGAGGAGGCTGAGGGGAGACCTCATTGCTCTCTCCAACTACCTGGAAGGAGGTTGTGGAGAGGAGGGAGCTGGGCTCTTCTCCCAAGTGAAGGTGATAGGACAAGAGGGAATGGCCTCAAGCTCTACCACGGGAGGTTCAGATTGGACATCAGGAAAAAATTTTCCACAGGATTATCAGACCCTGGCAGAGGCTGCCCAGGGAGGGGGTTGAGTCCCCATCCCTGGAGGTATTTAGAAGACGAGTGGACGAGGTGCTCAGGGATATGGTTTACTGGCAGATAGGAATGGTTGGACTCAGTGATCTAAGAGGTCTTTTCCAATCGAGTGATTCTATGATTCTAAGGAGCTCTTGTGTCCAAGTAGCTGTTGGGGGCAAGTTTTGTGCAGGTCTCTGCTGAAGGCTTTATCTCCAGAAAGCACGATGTTTTTCTTAGCCCAGCATGAGGGTCCACAAAACAATGTATGAGGAGTTTCCCGCATTGATGAATCGCTCCAACTTTTGTAGCACTCTTTAAGTTGTGCTAAACTGCTGCAAAGCGTTAATGATTATTTTGGTTAGGTCTACTTTAAATTTGGATGGCTTTGCTTCTTCGAGCAGCCTAAACCAGTTGTACTGGCTGAACTGAGGAGGTGGCAGAAGATGGGGAGGAGCAAGGTGCAGAACTGACTGTGAGGTTGTTAGGTCCCCTGCGGGGTTCCGTGAAACGCGCCGTGGCTATAAACTCCACTGAACCTTTCATGTTTCAAAGGGCTGCATGCTTAGTGCCCTTGTGGGTTTGGCCCCCACACAAATGGAGGTGTTGATGAAAATGAGCGTGAATTTTCTTTGCTCATTTCCACTCTTTGTCTTCAGGCTGGGCTGGGGCTGTTCTGCACTGGTGGTCATGGTGAAGCCAGGCTGCTCGTGGGGTCTTGGCCACTCGAGAGTCCTGGGCCAGCTGGCTTGTGATAATAAAGCTTGTTTTCATCAGGAGGAGCTGGAGGGACACAATCACTCCAGGGGAGAACCGCCTTCCCCTGTGAGAAGGAGCCCTGCACGATCCCCTGGCTGAGCCCACCAGCAGGGCAGGAGGGGCAAGCTCCTCCTGGGGTTACTGGGAGCATCTGTGGCTTGTGTCAATACATCATTTTCTACTGGTATGGTTTAAAGTAAGCTTCTAAGGCTCTAAAAGCTCGCACGCAGTTTCTCTTTTGCTGCTAGGTCCTGCAGGGCAATGGTTACTGAAACCCTGTGTGGCTTGGCTCTGGCTGTATTTACCAGAAATTGCACTGCAGGACTGTGGGCAAGCTCACACAACAGACTGGGATGTTGTGGCCCCAGGGTAGCTTTCTTAAATTTAAAAAACTTTCCATCTGTATAAAAGTGTATCTGCTGCATCCTGCAGTGTCACAGCACTGTGAGTGGACTCTGACTTCAGACAAGCTTCCTTTTTGTCCCTTTTTTTAATTTTTTTTTTTTTTTTTGTTTACAAGGAACAGAGAGGGACAGAGAAAAGTTGGGCAATGCCTTGGCTCTGCGAGCAGAGATGTGAACAGATTTCCCAATGTTGAGCGGTGGCGGTGTAGCCGGAAGCGATGACTGGATGTTCTCCAGGGCAGTGTGAGCGGTGGCCTCGTTTGGAGCAGTTAATGAGTCAGAACATGAGGCTGTTGATGCTGATGAGTCATCAGCTTCCCCCTTGCCCTGGAGCAGCCTTACTTTGATGTGGCTCAGTCCAAAATCCACTCTCCCACTCCCTGTGACAAAGCCCTGATAACGGACCCCGTACAAGTACAACAACACAGCCAAACTCTAGGTTTGTGTTATTTCAGGTGAGAGCATGCTCACAGAACAATGTATTTCAAATAGTTTCTTCTCCTCGATTCCTCTTAAACCTTTCTAGATGAATAGATCTGAATTTCCTAACACTAGGGAAAAAAAAAATGTAGTCTGAAAATAGAACCCACTGGGATACATTTGTAGTTGGAGTTAGTACAAGCAGAAAGAGAATTAGTATACTTCATGCCGCTGCTTGCTATTTAAACTAACTGAGCTGTCTTGGCAAGGCTGCGGTGGAAGTCGGGGATTAGAGCCCAGCAGTTAAAAAATGCAGCACCCGGTGGGAGCTCAGATCCCGAAGAACACGGCCACGTGGGAAGCAGACAGCCAGACAGGAAGGGTTTAACAAAAGCCTCAGGTACAACAGGTGGAACAGAACCAAGAAGTCCCAGTAAAATACTGAGTTGCAGCTTAGAATCACCAGGTTGGAAGAGACCCACCGGATCGTCGAGTCCAACCATCCCCATCAATCACTAACCCATGTCCCTCAGCACCTCGTCCACCCGTCCCTTAAACCCCTCCAGGGAAGGGGACTCAACCCCCTCCCTGGGCAGCCTCTGCCAGGGACCAATGACCCTTTCCGTGAAAAATTTTTTCCTCATGTCCAGCCTGACCCTCCCCTGGTGGAGCTTGAGGCCATTCCCTCTCGTCCTGTCCCCTGTCCCTTGGGAGAAGAGCCCAGCTCCCTCCTCTCCACAACCTCCTTTCAGGGAGTTGCAGAGAGCAATGAGGTCTCCCCTCAGCCTCCTCTTCTCCAGGCTAAACACCCCCAGCTCTCTCAGCCGTTCCTCTTGTTCTCCAGCCCCCTCACCAGCTTTGTTGCTCTTCTCTGGACTCGCTCCAGAGCCTCAACATCCTTCTTGTGGTGAGGGGCCCAGAACTGAACACAGTGTTCGAGGAGCGGTCTCACCAGTGCCGAGTCCAGAGGGAGAAGAACCTCCCTGGCCCTGCTGGCCACGCCGTGTCTGATCCAAGCCAAGATGCCATTGGCCTTCTTGGCCACCTGGGCCACTGCTGGCTCATGTTCAACCAACACCCCCAGGTCCTTCTCCTTCAGGCAGCTTTCCAGCCAGACTTCTCCTAGTCTGTAGCTTTGCTTTAATTGTTTTCTGATGAGGGGCCGCCGCTAGGATACGATTTACCACTTACTGAGCCTGTACATCGCAGGCGCTCTTGGGAGTGAATGCTGTGATTTGAGCAGCTCGGGGCCAGCATTCATATTAGCACATTCTGTGTCATGTTTGACCGATACTGGATGTATCTCATTTCAGATGTAAATATTTAACTTTCTCTGGTTTCGGTAGGAACGGTATTAGCCCTCAGCTAAGTACTCTTCAAAATCTTATTTTCAAAACTACTCGTTTGCTTATGAAGAAGCCCCATTAGTTCAATCTGGGATGCAGAAATAGAAGTGAAAATGATTGTTTCTTCTTTCCTACCCTGCTTACTTGTGAATGAAGACCTTGTTGAGAAATTTGCTCTGATACTGGGATTTATAATAAGAAATGCAAAGATTGCTTCTGAAAAACCTGCAAGTGAAAATTTGAAGATGGATTTTGAGGCTGCTTTGTCATGCGTTTGAATATTCCTCAGCAAAGAGTCTTACAAAAACAAGTCTTAGAAGTTCGTTACATTTCTACATAGCAGTTTTCTCTGCTCCATAGTGAAGCTTCACTATTATATAAAGTGGGTAAAACTAGCAGGTAAGTCAGTGACTTAAGGGACACTGTGACCAGGGACTAAACTCAGTGATACCACCTCAGTGCTCCTGGAAATTAAATGCTTTGGGTTTGTCCAGTCCCAGTGTGAAGCTTGGATGCTGGGAGAGCTGAAAGTGTTACTGTAGTGCAGTTCAGCAATGAAGGCAGGATTTCTAGCCCGTGTTATTTGCCTTTGCCTGAAGCTTTGTTTTCTGTCTCATTGTTGTAGGCTCTGTGATGTATGCCAAGAAAAAAAATCCTTCTGGGATTAGTAGTTCTGGAAATAGTGAAACAAGGAACAGATGGATTGATACAATCCCAGATAAGGATATTTAGGGGTTCTCTCCATAGTGTTTTTCTTTCTCGTGTACAGATTCACATTTCAGAGCTGAATAAATGGTCTTTGCTATAATGAACCATCACACCTCTGAGTCAGATGGGTTTTTCCAAGGCCGAAATAAACAGCGGTACAGGGTGTGGTGTTGCAATCAGAAACGCTGCTCTTCCACGCTCGGGCTCTGAATTCCCTCTCCTTTCCTTACGCAACCATACAGCCGGTTGGGTGAGAGTCTAACAAAAATGGAATCGGCGAAGGAGGAAAGAATAAGATGTTAGTATTAGCCATGAGGACTTGCTTAGCCTGATCTGACAGACGGCAGGACCGCAGGATCCCTACTGTCAGCCTGAGAAAGGGATGAGGATGCTTGGCTGGGGACACAGGACTTCCCTCTCGGCAGCAACACGGACATGGGTTGTCCTCAGCCAATTAAGAACTCACAGCTCTGGTCTGATTTAGGACAACCGTGTCCTCCTGTTTAGACCCCCTGGTCCTGCGGACAGTCTGGAGCAAAGCTCTTAGACCAGTGGCTGTGACGGAGCCTGGTCTGGCTACACAGCTCCCTCAGCTCTGGACCCCTCACCACAAGAAGGATGTTGAAGCTCTGGAGCGAGTCCAGAGAAGAGCAACGAAGCTGGGGAAGGGGCTGGAGAACAGGCCTGATGAGGAACGGCTGAGAGAGCTGGGGGTGTTTAGCCTGGAGAAGAGGAGGCTGAGGGGAGACCTCATTGCTCTCTCCAACTCCCTGAAAGGAGGTTGTGGAGAGGAGGGAGCTGGGCTCTTCTCCCAAGGGACAGGGGACAGGACGAGAGGGAATGGCCTCAAGCTCCACCAGGGGAGGTTCAGGCTGGACATTAGGAAAAAATTCTTCACAGAAAGGGTGATTGGTCCCTGTCCGAGGCTGCCCAGGGAGGGGGTTGAGTCCCCTTCCCTGGAGGGGTTTAAGGGACGGGTGGACGAGGTGCTGAGGGACATGGGTTAGTGATTGATAGGAATGGTTGGACTCGATGATCCGGTGGGTCTCTTCCAACCTGGTGATTCTATGATTCTCTGCGTGGCTGAATGTTTGTGCTGGGGCTGTGGATAGGAGCCCCTTGGTGGGCACGGGCTGGTAACTGCCTTGGAATTGATTTTAATGATGGATGTGCTGGATTTCAGGACTGTATTCTGCATTTTAGTATTTGTAATCCACCTGTAATGTTTTACCCATTGGCCTTTTAAGAAAGAAGTGTCTGGTCTGAATTGGATCTTATTATTTCTGATACCCAGGAGGCTGTAAGCATCTAAAAAAGGCTTATTTCTGTGCTGCTACCTTTTCTTTCATTCTCCTGTATAAGTAAAAAGATACTGGGCCAAAATCTGGTGTCCCGGTGTAAATCCGATACATCCCAAGTGGAACGAACCGCTACCTGTTTCTGCAAAAGTTTAACATAACCTTTTAAATACCTGTATAGAAATAAAGGAGGGGTTTTACACAAACAATGGAAATCAGGGCAAGGGGGATAGAGAAACCAAGCCCTTTATTTTAGAATCTTGGTGCTGATTTTAGGGAGTTGTTGAGTTTTCAATTCTTCTGTCTTGTTCAATAAGCATTGTCTAATGTTTAACAACCTTTTCTTTAATAACTGGCTAAAACCAAATCGGTTTAGTGGTCACAGTAATAAATTCTAGCTATTACTTGATCTTGCATCATAACATCAATGCCATGTTTGAGGGTTCTGTTCCAGACACTCTGTCTGCATGGTTTTTAATGAGGAAATGTTTCTGCCCTGCCAGGATGGCACCCAGAAGGGTAAGCGAGGCCACTCGAGGATCCTGGCTACGGCTGCTGAGAAGTTATCATGTTTACACAGAAAATTCCTGTGGTTTGGTTTGTTTTGTTCTCTTCTAAAGGCAGTTGGATTCTTTATGAACAGTTTTTGAGCAGTTTTGCAGTGCTCCTCTAGTTAAGAAGCATTGCTGAGTGGTCGTCGTTGCCCTGTTTCTCACCTGTGTAATTAAAGTAGAGATTGTTTGCCCTATTAGAAGGATAAAAGAGATTTTGAACAAAAGCAGATTTGGTTTTCAGCTTCGGTTCCATGACTGGTTACTTTGCATAGTGATCTGCAGAACATTTCTGTCTTCCCTGATGAAAACGTTTACGCGAGAAGAGGCTTTATACATTTATTAAAACTTGACTGAATGTTCTCAATTGCCAACTCTTAGTTCAAGCGAAAAAGGAGAAAATCTGCAAGGTAATAACGGCACGTCCTAGAAGGATATCAACTTCGGGAATGCTGCCTGGTTTATTGATCATAAATTTTGTGTTTCTTCGTGTTTTGTGCTGACTTAGTGCTGGCTGCCTGGGGTTAATACTGGCACACTTTAAAAAAACACAGAAGGGATGGAGAAATGTCTCATGGTACAGTGAGGAAAAAAGCTCCTTTATAGCCCTGCAGCTCATTTCATCCTAATTTGGTGATCGGAAACCAAGTGTTTCAACAGGGAGTGCTACACCAAATGTGTTTCTAAAAGAGTAGCTATTGCTTGACTCTCTGGCTTTCGAAGTATATTGTGGATAATATTAACATAGTACCGTTAGGTTTTTTTTAGAATTGTTATTTGGACAAGATTTTTTCTGAGCTGATGATGAAGTTTCCTGTCAGCACTATATAAGCTGTATTGCTGAAGAATATTTTAATGATTTCTCTTACCTAACCCCTCGTGATCTATTATTTTTACAGTATCAATAAAGTAAACCAAATGATCCGGTATTAAAAGTGCAAGACAAAATCATTCATAGTTACTGTAATAGGCTGCCAGCTGCAAACATGATTCCATTTTCCCCAGCAGATAAAGGTCCTTTCTTGAATGCATCCCAGAACATGGTATTTCAGAACCCCTTGAAGATTTGATGACCTGCAAAGGTCCCTTCCAGCCCAAAGCATTCTATGATTCTAAGTTGCCAAGCTCTTTGCTGAGTCTGTGGCTGCCCCTTACTCATCAGGAAGGCAGCGCAGGAACAAAATATAAATGTTTATAAGTCAACACTGGCTATCTTTGGGCTTCTGAGTAGAATAGAATAGAACAGAACAGAAATTTCAGTTGGATGAGGCAAACAACGATCATCTGGTCCAACTGCCTGATCACTTCAGGGCTGACCCAACATTAAAGCTTGGTTTGAAGGGCATTGTCCTCTTAGACCCTGGTAGGCAATTTCATAATAGAATTCACCAAAAAGTAATTATTCAACAGCAGTGCGTAACGAGTTAGAAGAGCAGGGGCTGTACATCAAAAGAAAAAATGAAGGATAAGATGCTAGATCATTGCAAATGGATCAGGGTGAGATGAGAAGGGTAGAAAAAAGTGGGGTAAGGAAAGCAAATAGGACTTAAATGGCATTATGCCTAACCATGTATATAATATACTCAGATAGTTTGTGTTAAGCCTGTGTTTTATCTTTTCTTTCTCAGTCACATCGAAAAGATTACAACATGGCAAGATCCTCGAAAGACTATGAACCCGCTGCTGAATCACATGAGCCACCACCCTGCAGCTACTTCCACACCGGTGCCCCAGAGGTCCATGGCTATGTCTCAGCCAAATCTCGGTGAGTACCTAGTGGGTGTTGTCTCTGTGGTGAAAATACACAAGAAGAAGGGCAGCCCCTTTAACTGATTTGCTTACTGGAGTAATTTTTGCTTCTACAAAGGTAGCTCTGATTCTGCTATGAGGCCTAACAGTACGTCCTCCACTTTCTTTCCTTCGTTTTCCCTCTGTAGAGTTGGCAGCAGTTGAGTTTGTACTGCTTGAGGTGAAGCTCTAACATCTCGTGCATTTTATTTTAGCACCTCTGTGACAAATTGATGATGTCAAATGTGCAAATAAAGCCCTGGAAGCTGAGAATTTTAAAGAAAATATGTAAATGGAAGAAAACATTTTTGTGTATAATTTAGAATTGCAAATAATCCCTGGTGTTTCACTTCTGCAGCTTTAACTTTTCTACCATGCAAGAAAGTGAGGATCAGATAGGTCAGCGTACAGGCTCAAGATCACAAAACTATGTCAAATACGTAGTCATGAAAACACAGACCAGATTCTTTTGAAGAGCTGGTCTCATGGTTTTACGATTTTTCATTTGCAGTGTGGTTCATCACAGCTGTGTTTTCACAGACCAAGAAAGCAGTAAACATTTGGCTGCCAGTGGTCGCCACCGGCAGTAAAGCAATAGATGTTTACTTTTGTCATAATTTTATAATAAACACCTAGGTAACCCTGAGGTAACTTCAGTTCGTTCTCATGCCTTTCTCTCAATAAGTGTCCTGCTTGAATAGAATCATAGAATCACCAGGTTGGAAAAGACCTCTGAGATCAAGTCCAACCATACCTATCTGCCACTAAACCATATCCTTAAGTACCTCATCTACCCATCTTTTAAACACCTCTAGGGATGGTGTCTCAACCACCTCCCTGGGCAGCCTCTGCCAGTGCCTGGGAACCCTTTCAGTGAAAAATTTTTTCCTTAATGTCCAGTCTGACCCTCCCCTGGTGCCGCTTGAGGCCAACCCCCTTGTCCTATCACCTGCCACTTGGGAGAAGAGCCCAGCTCCCACCTCTGTCCAACCTCCTTTCAGTAGAAGCTGTTGGGGTGTTTAGCCTGGAGAAGAGGAGGCTGAGGGGAGACCTCATTGCTCTCTCCAACTCCCTGAAAGGAGGTTGTGGAGAGGAGGGAGCTGGGCTCTTCTCCCAAGGGACAGGGGACAGGACGAGAGGGAATGGCCTCAAGCTCCACCAGGGGAGGGTCAGGCTGAATATTAGGAAAGAATTTTTCACGGAAAGGGTGATTGGTCCCTGGCAGAGGCTGCCCAGGGAGGGGGTTGAGTCCCCTTCCCTGGAGGGGTTTAAGGGCCGGGTGGACGAGGTGCTGAGGGACATGGGTTAGTGATTGATGGGAATGGTTGGACTCGATGATCTGGTGGGTCTCTTCCAACCTGGTGATTCTGTGATTCTATGAAATTGTAGTGTGAGAGCAGATAGCTGAAGAAGAAACCCAGTGAAATCCAAGAGATTCGGGTGCGCTGCAGTGTGGCAGCCTCCATGGGAAAATGGACAATTGCTCTGCACTTGCTACTTCCAACCACAGCTGCGCTGAGGTCAGGCTGTTTATAGCGGCTCCGAAATGGCCAAGAGGTAAGAATAGGACACAGGGGTTTTTTGTTCATACCAGCTCCTCAGCTTATGTTGACATCTGTTACAGTCTCTCTAATTAAAAACAGAGGAGGGATCATAAATCAGAACTGTGACAGCAAGAAGCTTTTTCCCCCAGCTTGTCAGTGGAAGTGAGTCAGAGCTAAATCTTGTACTGAAATACTACTAGACTGAATTTGAGAGGAGGGTCTTTCTCAAGATACGAAAGATTAGAAAAATAAGCATACACCAAATTAAGAATTTCTTCCTGAAGGTGCTTTGGCATTTCCACAGATCTCAGAATCTGTCGCATCAACTACAGACTGTATTTCATTCAGTAACCATCGTGTTTATGGATAAGGTTCTGCTTTTTTGGTATTTAGGAGAGCTCTTGGCATAGTGGTTTGGATCAGTGGCTGCATTTCCTAAACATTAGCTGCTAGAAACAGGATGTAAAAATTTCCAGTGTCTGTATTTATTTAATCAAGAAAGTATTTTGTCACTATATTTGGCACTTCCAGTACCTGAAGGGGCTGTAAGAAAGGTGGGGAGGGACTGCTTACAAAGTAGAGATAGCAGGGCAACGGGAATAAACTGGAGAGGGGCAGATTTAGACTGGACTTTAGGTGGAATTTCTTCATGCTGAGAGTGGGAGGGACTGGAACAGGTCACCCAGAGCAGGGGTGGCTGCCCCATCCCTGGAGGGGTTCAAGGCCAGGTTGGATGGGGCTTGGAGCCCCTGATCCAGTGGGAGGTGTCCCTGCCCATGGCAGGGGTGGCACTGGATGGGCTTTAAGGTCCCTTCCAACCCAACCCATTTTATGAGTCTCTGATTCTACGTTTTGTTGAACGTTTTCTCATTCTGGTGGCTTTCGAAAGGCGTGCTGTGACACTGGGGGCAAGCAAATCTGAGCCCTACACCATTAAACTCAGCATCCCAGCCCCTGATTTTCTGATTCACCTGTTTGAACACAAAAAGTGTGACCCTGTTTTATGTAAAGATATATTTTTAAAGATTTAATCTAGAAACTCTGCGTGTGTATACGCTTCATGTAACAGTTCTGTGACCGTTTAAATACACGTGAGTGCAGATCCCATTACTGAAGTAGAATGTCTCTGTTTTGACGTTGCCTTGGCCGAAAGGAAGGGCCTTTCTGCTCTTTTGTGTGATGCTGACAGTGTTACTGCTAAACCTGCTTTCCTGGTTCTGCTCAGACGCTGAAGTGAGCAATTTGTTGGTCTGGCAGGCAGACCTCGAAGCCAGAAGCGATTGTGCCAACATCTTACAGACATCAGAGGAGAAATGGGAACTGGATCCCAAGTTAAGCCACACTTCTGGCCCTAATTCTGTAACCTTTTAGCAAATGAAGTCTACGTGTCTGCCTTTTGCTTTAGTGTTTTTGGTGCTGTAGGAATTAAAAGCTTTTCTTTTGAAGATGTGCCACTTAAAAGAACAGGATTTAAGTATTCCAGGTCTGCGTACTAGTCTGCACTTTCAATTACTAACACATGTGTTTTCCTTGCTGTGCTTCTTAGGAAGAAAAGGAGAATATGGTCTGTTCCGTACAGCTTGTAGCTTTGCTCGATAAACTCCTTTCTGCAATATTTGCTGAGAAGTGTGCAAAGGCTCTTAAAAATATTCTGTGTCACAGTGTGACTACGTGATATCCAATCATCCTGTGCATGAGATGCAGAGGAACGTACAGTCCAAGTTGATTGCAATTTGTAGATGTGCCTTAAAAAATATGCTGTATTTTTCTACCCTTCTCCTTCCCGTGGTGTTTTGTTGTCTTTGTATGAGCTACACATTCCAGTTTCAGTATAACTTAGTTTTCTCACTAACAAAGCATTGCCTTTTATATGCTCTGTAACAAAGGCATCTGAGGGTATTTCTTCTGATGCACCTTGTTTACTTGTGAGAAAACTAACCCATGCTAGGCAGGGTTCTAGTTATTTTCACACCAGCACTGAATTCAGTGAGGTTTCATGAATAAAAAGGGAAATTTGTTCCAGAGACTGGGAGCGTGTTGTTGCAGGTTAGCGTATCTTCAGACTTGTTCTAACTGTTTCTTCTAAATGCTTTGCCTTTGTTGTTCATCTAAGACAAGTTTGTAGGTGGGTATACTGAGGAAACAACAGCATTTACAGGAATCTTTTAGATATATTAGCTAATCTTTTACCTAGGGAAGCTGTGGCTGCCCCATCCCTGGAGGGGTTCAAGGCCAGCTTGGGTGGGGCTTGGAGCCCCTGATCCAGTGGGAGGTGTGGAACTGGATGATCTTTAAGATCCCTTCCAGCCCAAACCATTCTATGATTCTATGAAATTAGATCCTTGTAAAAGTTTCTTTTACAAGAATTTTTAATTAAATACTGCTTGCTTTGTAGTCTTTCTCTATTTTACACTGTGCAACTCTCAAAACCATTGTTACTTCCATCCTGCTTTCTTCAAACTGTTTTAAAGAGATTTTTTTTTGTGATTGTACTCTTCATCCAGTTGGTGCGCACAATCTGGTCTTCATTTAAATGTTTTTTCAAGTTTAAGAGTAACCCTCTGACAGTATTAATGTTTTCTATATAAATTAACTGGAATTTCTTTGTGCGAGTTCCTTAACTGTATTTCAGAACACCTCGTAGGACCCTTGGGCAAAGGGACATACGTTGCGGTACAGTCAGATATAGAATTTAGGCCTTACAGCAAAGACCAGTTGCAGCCTGCGAGGTTGAGTTATTCCAGCTCTTGGGTGAGTGACTAAGCTGTGTGCTAAGCAGTGCCCAGAGTTTGGTGGTTTGAGGACTTTGGGCACTCTGCCACCTTGTAAAATCCTTTTGAGTTTATTTGGGCATGGCCAGGGGCTTTCAATTTCTTTTAACTAGAGACTGTGGTTAAAGTGTGTGTTTGGTCTAACTAAACTGAGCAAAGACCAGCCAGGTTGGACGTCCCCGATGTTCCCTAGTGCCTGTCTGTTTGCTTCTCTCTTCCCTGTGGACAGTCCAGCATCAGCAGTAACGGAAACGCATACCGGGTTCCACCACTTTGCGTTCTCCACTTCTGGTACACAAGAGAACTTGTGTGACTTCTCAGACTTTGCATAGAGATGGGATTGGTGGGTGGAAAGGCTTTTAAAAGCAGCAGTTGTGTGAACTGGCTGTTGGGGAAGAGGTGACTGTGAGGGTGGAGAGGTCCTGGCCAAGGTTACCCGGGGAAGAGGTGACTGGTCCATCCCTGGAGGGGTTCAAGGCCAGGTTGGATGGGGCTTGGAGCCCCTGATCCAGTGGGAGGTGTCCCTGCCCATGGCAGGGGTGGGACTGGATGGGCTTTGAGGTCCCTTCCAACCCAAACCATTCTATGATTGTATGATTCCCAAGGCTTCCAGTGTTCCTGAACTCTGTCTGTATGTAGAGTAGATTGTTTTAATTTATCTCTGTGCTGCTGGTTTTCTGTCAGTTGTCTGCTAGTGGTATCTTTAGAGGGGTTTTATTGGAAACCGTGAGCTCATTCATAGAATCATAGAATCCCTAGGTTGGAAGAGACCCACTGGATCATCGAGTCCAACCATTCCTATCAAACACTAAACCATGTCCCTCAGCACCTCGTCCACCCGTCCCTTAAACCCCTTCAGGGAAGGACATACTGAACGGCGTGGCAGCTGCTAGATTGTATGTAAGGATGTTATACAGGCTTGCAAAGGTAACGATGCCTGTTCTGAGGTCAGGAAAGATGCTAGATGAGTTCCACACATGGTTGAGGGTTGGGACCTTGTAAAATACAAGGCTGTATCTGTCACGGAATAGTTGAGGTGAGACTTTTGTGATGGATTAGAAGCTCCTGGTGCAATTCTCGTGCTTTCATCAGGCAGGAGGGTGGCACCAGAAAGAAAATGGGTGTTGTCAGCCCGAGGTGACGGAGTCTCCCAATGCATGATGCACACAACAGTTTCTAGCAGAGTGAGAAGGGAGGGTGCTGTGTCTGCTTTTGGTCATACTCGGTACCTGCACTTTCACCTGGTCAATTCATGTGTAAATGTAAAGTATAAGAAGAATAAACCAACATGGCACGTCTGTAGTAGAAGCTGGTCATATTTATCTCAGTTTCATCCATCTAGCAGTTCAGGCACGAAACAGTGGAAAGCCCAATGTTAATTTGTTCAGGGTCCATGTACGTGTTGATCTTGGGAGTTCAACCATATTAACTTATTGTGTCAAATTGCAGGGGAAGAACTATTTGTTTTTTATTGGTTTTCCCAACTGTGGAAGAGAAAGCTCCTTACCTTTCTCAAAATCCACCAGCAAGTGTGACCCGAGAGATACAAACAAATAGATTTAACTGTTAGCATACACTGGTTCTCTAAGGTGAAAGGCATTGTGTATTATAGAACACAGTTTAACATGGGCAGTTTCTTACACTGACAGCTGTTTGAGCTATAGAAATTCATCTGTGAATCTATAAAAGTTCAGCTTTCAGCTGCATTTGGTTGGGTCTGGATACAACTGGGGGTTATGGTGCTTGGCCTCTGCTTTCATTTTTTTTTTTTAATCAACCAGGAAATCCAACCAATAAAACAATGCAATAATCCTGTCTAAGAGCAATAAACACATGAACCAAAGTTTCCATATCCTGCTATGATAAAAGAGGTGTAGCGACTATTGTTTGAGGGTGATAAATTGCAGTCTTGGTTACCGTGTCGAAATGAGTCTCTGGAGATAAGAATGCAGGAGCTCCTGCAGTGATTCAGAACGGGTGGGATGTGTTTCAGTGATAACCAATACCCATGAAATGGTCTGGATTTTGCAGGGCTTGGTTTGCCTTGGCTGGAAATTTGGCTACAAATACCTAACTCCGAGAGGGATGTGTTTTTCTCTCAGTGTAGCCCATGCCCTTGTACCACCTGCACAGTGGAAAGGTTTCCTGTTCCAGGTCATTTTTAATTACTGGATATCCTGAAAGAAGCAGACACAATTCAGTTGTGGTCAGCGTGGGTAATTTTGGCTCTTGCTTCTGGGTAGTGAAATAATACGTATAGGAGAGCTGAAAGAATTGCAGGGGACTTATGTGTTCTGTGGGAATCAGAGTTTTATGACAGAGCCCTGGAAAAGAACGGGGTGGGGGGAGTGTTATTTGCAAATAAAAACTCGAAGAAGTAATTTATTGGGTAGATTTCAAATTGAGTAATTAATTTGTTTTAAGGACAGCTTTTAAGACGGTTCCAGGGACTAATGGGAATGAACTTGAGTATCGAGTAGATTAAATCCATGTGTCTCAAAAGACACCCACCTTTAAATCAGCAACCAGTAAATCTGAAATGATAGAGGTTGATGTGTTCAAGAGAGAGATGGGTGTTGCTTCAAAATGCAGTCGGCTTTAATTTGAACACAAAGAAGTTCCTGTTGGTGGAAGCATTTCCCTTCAAGGTCAGCAGTCCAAACATGTTGCCAGTGTGAGAGTGGAGTGATGTTTTCAAAGCTTCAAAGCCACTGAAACGCAAAAGTTGAAGACTGCATGAAACAAGTAATAATAATTTAATCAATATTTTAAATAATAATGATCATCAGCAATTTGTTCATTAGCATTAAAGCTGCCCCTCCAGTCAAGCAGCGCCCTCTGTAATTTGTTGTCACTGATTTATTGTTAAAAATGGATTCTGAGTAAATCTCTGATCTTTTAAATAACTTACGGTTGAATCATAGCTTTGATGCTGCACCTGCATGTTGTTCGTCTGGGTTTTTTTCCAAGCTTGAATCACTGAAGAGAGGAAAGATTGGTTAAAAGTGAACATCACAAGAACTTAACAGTTGAAACTGTTGAGAAATTTCTGTACAGCTATTTTCAGCCCAGAAATCTGAATAATGGAGTCTCTGTGCACTGGGATAGTACAACTTTTTGGTTTAATACTTTACAGATTTTTGGAACAAAACGCGACAGAACTGAAAAGCAGCATTTTTTGCTGACCTTGTTGGAAGGCTAATGCTGTTTCTGGGAAATAAGTGAAACAAGCAGTTCTTTGTTGGCAGAAGCAGAGAGAGAGAAGGAGGGGAGCCTAGTCTTTTTTTCTCTGCAGTGTCGTGACTAAGTCAAAACTGTAATATGGCTGGGTTCGTTCTTTTTTTTTTTTAATGCTTTAACTTCTACAGACGTTTGGTTTACATCAGGCTGGGTTGCTGACACCTGACGCGAGCCAGCTCGTATGAATTGAGCTCTGGGCTGCCTATAAACGGAGCAGAGAAAAAGATCACAGCTGCATCCAGACACTTCTGACACTAAAATAATAAAAGTCGGTACAATCAGTTCAGCGCATACGTCAGAAACAATTTACACTTGCATGTTTTGGCTTCTGCAGCTTGCACAGTGTCTTGCCCGCAAAATAATCCTTGCTTAGTAAATATCCAGCAAAGGCATCAGCAGAGAGGTCTTCTGCAATGTCAGAAAACAGGTCGAGGAAAGGGGATTCTCCCCCTCTACTCTGTGAGACCCTACAGGGAGTCCTGTGTTCAGTTGTGGAATCCCCAATGTGAGAAGGACATGAAACTGTTGGAACGGGAAGATTCAGATTAGACATTAGGAAGAAATTCTTCACAAATTCTTCACGGGGAGGCCCTGGCCCAGGTTGCCCAGAGCAGGGGTGGCTGCCCCATCCCTGGAGGGGTTCAAGGCCGGGTTGGATGGGGCTTGGAGACAGTGGGAGGTGTCCCTGGGGGCTGGAACTGGATGGGCGTTGAGGTCCCTTCCAACCCATCCTATTTCATGATTCTATGAAAACCTAATTCACTAGAATATCATTATTAATTTAACAGCAAACAAAGCAATAAAGTATTTTTTTTTCATTTTCATCCAAATGGAAAAAGAAAATTACATGTGTATTAAGTAGCTGTAATTCCATGGACTGCTGTGAAACTGTGGCCACGTAGTCCAGGTCTGGAACTTAGCTCCGTATTTTTACTTGCTTTCATGTGAGCTGGAAAATTGTGTAATGGCTGTTTATTGAAGAGGCTTGTTTCAGTTTGGAAAATAGATTTATTTTTCCCCAAGAGAACTGAAGTCCTGGCTGCCCCAAGTGTGTCTGCTCCAAGGGGGAATCCACACTTGCTGAAGACCAGTTGATTTTCCTTAGTTACCTTTGACCTCGCAGTAGCTGTGTGCTCACGCTGTGGTTGTTCTGGGCTTGGCTGGGACGGAGGTAATTTCATAGCAGCCCTGTGGGGCTGAGTTTTGGGTTTGTGACTACACCAGTGCTGATAAGACACCAGTGTTTTGGCTCTGTCTTGCAGAATGTTGAGCCTTTCTGGTTCCTCCCACTGTTTCCCCTCCACGCTGCAAGGATTCTGGGTGTTCGCAAGGGACTGGGAGGTGACACTGCTGAGCCAGCTGATCTGAATGACCTGAGGAGATATTCCATACCCAAGGGTGCCGTGCTCAGCAATAAAAAGTCAAGGAAATGGGGAGGAAGGGGAGATGTTCGTGGTTACAGCATTTGTCTTCCCAAGTATCCCTTACACGTGCAGAGTACACGCTTCCAGCAAGCGGCTGCCCACTGCTTAAACTGTCTTTATCTCAGCCCACGAGCATCTCTCACTTTTGCTCCTCCAGTTCTCTCCCTGCTCCTGCTGCTGCGGAGGAGGAACGGGGTCACTTGCTGGCTGGTGGGGGCCCGATCCGCTGCAGCAGGACAGCAGCACTTCACAAAGCCTGGGGATGGAGGTGCCGCGGGTTTGCATTCTGCTGCACCATCTGTGCCCATTAAGCCCCAAATCGATGGATTCTCCTTGTGTGCTCACACACACTGTACAGCGCGTGCAGATTTCTGCCTTGTATCCAACTCTCTTCGTAGAGGAACTGTTCAGTTCACCAAGAAGCCCCTTTTCCCCATCTGTCAGGGCTCCAATGGCTACTGCTCTTGGTTGCAGGTTGTGCAGCCCTACTGCCTTATTGTTTCTGAAGCGTCATTCAGTAGGTTTAACTGCTCTGCCAAACTGCAGGCTTTCTGGGCTGCTAGTTCATTTAGGAGGATTACGAGTGCTGCAAATTCCCCGTGGGCACCACCAGTGCCTGTCTGTGCCTCTGGGTGGAACATCACCGTGTTTCCTTTGTGTGCATCGCATGTCTCAACTGTCCCAGCTGCCACTAGGTTTGCAGGGAGCATGGAATCATAGAATCATAGAATAACCAGGTTGGAAGAGACCCACCGGATCATCGAGTCCAATCATTCCCATCAATCACTAACCCATGTCCCTCAGCACCTCGTCCACCCGTCCCTTAAACCCCTCCAGGGAAGGGGACTCAACCCCCTCCCTGGGCAGCCTCTGCCAGTGCCCAATGACCCTTTCTGTGAAGAATTTTTTCCTAATGTCCAGCCTGAATGATCATTTATCATTGGTAGGCTTCCTTTATGTTCCTTGGTGTGGACGTTTCTTTAGGTCTTCTGATTCTTTCAGGTCAGAGTTTCTCAGAGATAATAGCTTTTGACGTAGGAAGATGCACTTTTCCATATAAGCTTCCCTGCATTATGGTGGTATTGTCGTATTTCTTTATCCTGAGAGCGTTATGCAGAGAACCCCAACTCTGAAACTGTCTGAAGGGCCAGGCCAGGTCTGATGATGATCCTCTCAGAGCTGATGCTACTACGCTTCCACAAAATGAAATGGGTGCCTCTGTGCTGCTGTCCTGGGCTACTCCCAGACCTGGGGGTTGAATGGTTGGACTCGATGATCCCGTGGGTCTTTTCCAACCTGGTGATTCTATGAATGCCTCTGGTGAAGTCATGTTGGATGACCCACTGGCACCTTCTGCGATGTTCTCCAGAACACCCGAGTCCGAAAGCACGTTGCAAAGGCGGTTTAGATGTGCCTTCATGCTTTTAACAAGGTCCAGAAGGATTTGTTAGTGTGGACTTTGCACCACCTACAGGTAACAGAGCTGCCTCTGGACCCAGGCTGGCCCTGGATATAGCACAGGACAAATCCACGCTTCTTTGATGCAGTGAGTACTGATCTTCTTAAATAATAATAGAACTAATTTGCACTCTGAACAAACCATTTAGTTAATACTTTGAAAATTCACTGCAATGCACTCCTGGCTTATCTGGAGGATGTCAGTGCTCGATGCTATTCTTAGCATCATAAGCAGGAAGAGCTGTTGTCTTGGGTAAATCAGGAGCCCGCACGGTGCCTTTGGATTGATCCATATCAGAAGCACTGGACGTGCTTGTGCAGTTGCAGGCTTCTGCACTGAAAATGACTGATACCAACAATCACTGCATTTACACAGCACGGGCAGATGCCCAAGGGTATCTCTGGCTCCAAAAACTTGAAAGTGATTCTGTTCCTCAGTCTTTTGCATAGCGTGTAATTGGGGAATTTTCATCTCTTCCTTTACCAAGCTATGTTCTTGGTTAGCCTGTCTCTTAATTCACAGCTCCTTGCACTGGACCCAGTACACTCGTGCAGCACAACTGGCTGCTACTGTTTTATTCATTTTCCTGGATGTTTCACTTAGATTTTCCCATCTTTGTATTGCTGGCTTTTAGTGTGATGCCCCGGTCACAGGCACATGGATGCTTGTTTATATACAACCTCAAGTTGCACCAGGGGAAGTTAAGATTGGACATTAGGAAACATTTCTTCACCAAAAGGGTTGTGGAGCCCTGGCAGAGGCTGTGCAGGGAGATGGTGGAATCTCCATCCCTGGAGGCATTCAAAAGACAGGTGGATGAAGTGCTCAGGGATCTGGTTTAGTAGTGGACTCGATGATCTCAAGGGTCTTTTCCAACCAAGTGATTGTATGATTCTGTGTTTCAAGCTCAAGGGTTTCTACCCATTTTAGGCTGGACATTAGGAAAAAATTCTTCAAGGAAAGGGTCATGGGGCAGTGGCAGAGGCTGCCCAGGGAGGGGGTTGAGTCACCTTCCCTGGAGGGGTTTAAGGGACGGGTGGACGAGGTGCTGAGGGACACGGTTTAGTGATTGATGGGAATGGTTGGACTCGATGATCCGGTGGGTCTCTTCCAACCTGGTGATTCTGTGATTCTATGATTCATCTTGGGTGCACAGCCTGTCTTTGGCCTCGTGGCTTATCCCGTGGGAGTGTTTCCAACGGGAGATGATACGCTGTGTTTCATACGGCCCCAGCTGCAGCAGCCCCTGGGAAGCCGGTGGGCGGCACGTTTCAGAAGTCTGGAGGACCGTTTGGCCAGGCTGCTTTGCGGAGAACACGTTCCACATGCCATCACGTGTGAACTGCTGAGATAGAAAAGCCCTAAAACTTCACACATTAACTGAAGGCTTGCTCATAATAACTTCAGTGCCTTTCGGTGGAACCAATGCCTGAGTACTTGCAAATCTGCCATGATTTAATTACTCTTCAGCTGGTTCCCAGACTCGCCTGTTTTATTACTGTACATGTGGCATTTTGACCCTTAGGATACATTTTTAGAGCAGCTGAATGCAGCAGTTGTTGTGGGAAGTGCTGCAGGATGCCCCAGTTTTTTGTTTCATTTTGTTTTCTACAACACATAAAAAAAGAATCACTTAACAGCCTTGTGATTTATACTTTTCTTATTTCCAATTAATATTTGGTTTGAGCTAGGTTACATTAAATTAATGTGCATTGAATGTGTGCATATACACCCCTAAAAACTAGATTTAACTTCACAGAAGTACACCACGTGCATCCTAAATGTGCTTATGGGACACTATCGTGATTGCACTCAAGAATAATTCAAGTGGAATTATATTTCTATGCAGGTGGTGGGATCAAAACCTGGGCCTTAGCTTCTGTGTGTTTGTAAGCTGGTTTTGAATGATATTAAAAGCTCAGGGAGACGTATTCCTCAACATTTTCATATTGTATGGTTTTGGTCTTCTTGCATGTATAATTTAGCTGTGATACAATATGGATACGGATCTGCTGATGAAGAAGAAGAGAGTGTTTGTATAGAAAAAGCAACAAATAGCTATGACAAATAGTGCTGTAATTCATGCCGTAGCCCTGAGTGTATCCCAGACACACCACACAGACTATTAATCTTCACTTAACTTTGCCTGTTTCTATCATTTGCATGTGCTGCTTAGATAAAAGCAATTTTATTGTGGAGAACTCGCTATATTGTGATAATCCTTCAGCCAGCCTGGATTCTTAGCATGGTTGTTCTATTCACTCAGACACTGACATGCCAGAAATTTAGGCACAGGCTTATGCATACAAGAAGAGTAAAATTCCTGCCTAAGAGCTTATGGTCCTGGCAGTTTAACACCAGATTTACACTAATAAAATTTATATTTATGGTTGGACTCGATGATCTGGTGGGTCTCTTCCAACCTGGTGATTCTATGATTCTATGATATAATTGTACTTATAATCTTACTATTTTAATGCAAATAAGACTAGATTATCTACATCTTAAAAATGTGATAGGAATGGTTGGACTCGATGATCCGGTGGGTCTCTTCCAACCTGGTTATTCTATGATTCTATATTGTTTTCCCATTATGAGAGTGGTTTGATTTCCACACCCAGCTCTGATTCCTACCTTTCCCCTCTCAACACTGTGTCTTGCTAACCCCTCTGGGTTTTTACCACCAAAAAGTTACTGATCAGTGCTGGCTTTGGGCTGTTTTTCCTGCAACCAGTTTATTTTTCCCACCTGGACTCCCACATTGGTTGCACATAAGCACTTCTGTGGCTACCCAATTACTTTTGTTGGGAACTGATCTAGCTGGAAAGTATCTTCTTTTTCTCCCTGGGCAATTTTTAGTTTGCTGTGTGGCCACAGAAATGCTTTTGCCAGCTCAGTAAAGGCATGTGGGCAGGAACGAAGCAGCTGGGGGTAGAAGAGGTGGTAAACGGCAACGCTCTGGTTTCATGTGGAAGCTTGATGTCATTTGTGTGGATACAGCTGTTTGTGGACCACACAGGCACTGAATCCGTGGAAAGTTTATATTACTGCAGGGCGGCTTTTAAGATGGTTTATTTCTTAAGATGGATTTGCTGCTGAAGCTAGAATATCATGCTGCTGCACTCTCAAATGGTTCCGTGGTCCTTACATGCTGGACCTGCATGATGCTGGATCACCCAGAAGGAAGAGTTTGGTCCAGATCTGATGCGACCACATGTAAATATTTCTGTCAAATGAAGCAGGGCAGAATTCATAGAATCATAGAATCATGGAATAACCAGGTTGGAAGAAACCTGCCAGATCACTGAGTCCAACCATTCCTATCAAACACTAAACCCTCAGCACCTTGTCCACCCGTCCCTTAAACCCCTCCAGGGAAGGGGACTCAACCCCCTCCCTGGGCAGCCTCTGCCAGGTACCAATGACCCTTTCTGTGAAGAACTTTTTCCTAATGTTCAGCCTGACCCTCCCCTGGTGGAGCTTGAGGCCATTCCCTCTCGTCCTGTCCCCTGTCCCTTGGGAGAAGAGCCCAGCTCCCTCCTCTCCACAACCTCCTCTCAGGGAGTTGGAGAGAGCAATGAGGTCTCCCCTCAGGAGACTCAAAAATACAAAAAAAATATTCAAAAATAAAAAGGAGGTACAGGCAGAGGCTATGCAGTTTCCCTCCTCTCTCTCGTTTTACCTTCTGTTTTTTTCCAACAAATTACTAAGAGGGAGACATTTCTAGAGAGAAGGGGGGGTCTCATTCCATGACCAAGCGACAGCAGCACCCTGAATACAGGACGGCCGAGGCCTTTCGGAAGGAATGGCAATTGTTTGTTCAGAAGGGTCAGAGACATCAGCCAAGAAAAGCTGGCAGCGGTTCTCACTGCTTTGCTTTTAGTTATGAATGTGGTGTGGATTCAACTGAATTCTCTTTTCCTTGCATTTCACCTGCTTTGAAAGAGTAAATGAAAGTATATTAAGGACATTATAGAATCATAGAATCACCAGGTTGGAAGAGACCCACTAGATCATCGAGTCCAACCATTCTAATAACTTTATACATGTGTCCTAGGCTCTCTGTCATCTTAAGGTACAATTCTCCTTAACCAGCCACCATGTATTTTCTTTCCCACAGTCATGAACCACCAGCACCAAATAGCACCCAGCACAGCCATGTCGCAGCAAAATCGTCCTCCCCAGACTCCTCAGGCAGGGCTGTTGAACTTACCCAGTGCCCTGACTGCGCAGCAACAGCAGCAGCAGAAGCTGAGGCTCCAGAGAATCCAGATGGAGAGGGAGCGAATTAGGATGCGTCAGGAGGAGCTACTGCGGCAGGTAACACCAAGGATACTCCTTTATTTTGTTCTAGAGCCTTTAGTTCAATGCATCTAAATTTTTTCCAGGTACAATGAGTAGCTCTGTTACATTTTGTCGAGATCAAACGTTGTTTTAGATAAGGGTAACAAAAAATAATAGAACATTTCAATTTTTTGCTCTAAATTAACACTGGGCAGAACACAGAATGGCCATCTGTCAGGAGTTACAGACCTAGTGTCTTTCTTCCCAGCTTAACAGTAGTGTAAGGAACAAATTCTGTTCCACGTCTGTTTATAATATAATCTAGAACAACTATCACTGATTAATTCTCAGTTTAACTTGATTTTTGTAGCAGACCCTGTTCATGCTTCACTGAAGATAAAGGCAGAACATCTGCAGTTGTTCTTGACTCTGATCCCAGCTCTGTCATTTGCACCCTTTGCCTTTGAATTAAAATAAAATCACATTCACATCTTACATGGATAGAATCATAGAGTAGTTTGGGTTGGAAATGATCTCACAGCCCATCTAGTTCCAACCCCTCTGTGATGGGCAGAGACACCTTCCACTAGATCACCTGTGCCAGTGTCTCACCACTCTCGCCATGAAGAAATTCCTCCTTACATCTACTCTAAATCTGCCCTTCTCTAGTTTATAGCCATTGCTATAGCTCTGATTTGAAGACGTTCCAGAGATGGTTCTTTGTGGATATTTTGTTTATTCTATTTCTTAAATTTCAGCTCTGTACAATGACTCGTCTCGTACAAAATAGATCTGTAACTTCCTTTACACTGCTTTAAGGAAAGATAAAGTGTTAGCAATTGTGTTTCTTCTGGTACAGACAACACCACTGGTGATGTTGTGTGTTGCATGACATATTAATCAGCTTCCTTAGAGAAAGTCAACAACCTGTTTCCTTCTGGAAAGTGTGAACAAAGTTAGTTTTATCAAGAATAAGATCATTATTGGTTGCTTTGTAAATGCTGCAGTTGCAGTTCTAAGTACTTTTAAATATGATAGGACGAGAGGGAATGGCCTCAAGCTCTGCCAGGGGAGGTTCAGGCTGAACATTAGGAGGAAATTTTTCACGGAAAGGGTCATCGGGCACTGGCAGAGGCTGCCCAGGGAGGGGGTTGAGTCCCCTTCCCTGGAGGGGTTTAAGGGACGGGTGGACGAGGTGCTGAGGGACATGGGTTAGTGACTGATGGGAATGGTTGGACTCGATGATCCGGTGGGTCTCTTCCAACCTGGTGATTCTATGATTCTATATCAGAGCTGAATTTGGCTTTTATGTTTCAGACCTGGAGGTGTACAGACAGCAATGTATTGTGTCCATGTTCAGTTTCTGTTAGCCTTAATTTTGGGTGGTTTCAGTAGGATAATGGCACCAGGCGCTGTGTCTGAACAGCCCAGTCCTGCTGTCCGTCTTCATCGATCGACAAGGGAGCTGAGACAAGGAGCCCACATGCAGGTGCCTCTTGTGTGCCCAGCGGACACCTGAGCAAGAGGAATCCCAGTTCCTCTGGGTTTGGGGCAGGCGTGGGAGGGAGCTCAGTCCCCTTCGAACCCCAGGACTGCAAACCCCCAAATGAGATGTATCTATTGAATAATCTGCAGGGGTAAGGAGATCCTGTGTGTGCAGAACCGTGGTCAAGGTGATGGTCTCCAACTGAGCAGTGATCTCAAGTCTTTTGCTTACCTTCTCCTTCCCTATCAAGGGCTCAGAACATAGTAGAGATGGGTGTGGGAAGAGTGGGGATATCTGGTATGAGCTTAGTCATAATTGTCATTGTGTTAATAACATGGTTAGTTATTTTTACTCTCTTTGGCTCTGTTCTTGCTTCAGGACAAGAGCAAATTAAGCTTCAAAACAGTTGTGCCACTAACAGGAGGGCTGGTTACCCGCTCTGCTGACTCTGTTTTACTTTGAAACTAATACATGCACAGCACTCTGCAGCTGTGCCGTACTTAATCAGGCCTCCAGCTCACTGCGCCCGGTACCCCCCTGCTGCTGGGGGGCTGGTTGGAGCTCTGCAGGACACGATCGCTTTGCATTACTAACATTTTCAGAACTGGGGCGGCTCTTGAGGAACGATGTGTTTTCCACCCAAGGAGAGCAAGATGCAAAATCCATCCCTCCTAACAGAGCTTGGTGAACCTCCTGCCAGTAACCTGAGCACTCCTGAGCCCTGGCAGCTGAGAGGAATGCGACGGATCCCTCTGGAGTCAGTTCACATCCAGTTCCTCCTGCCCTGACCCTTCACTGCTGCTTTTGCTTTTCTAGTGTAACCTGTCCAAGGGAAAAATGCTGAGTAAGTGCGCACACTGCTGCAAGCAACTGCAGAGAGGGGAGGAATTCTTTTGGTGGGTCGCAAACCTCCTTGCAGCCTGGCAGCAGCTGCTGGCTCCCCACAACCGTTCCCGGCTGCGGCTGCTCGGGTGGAGCCGCACACCCAGCCGGCAGGAATACGCAGTTCTGGAAGCTCGTTGCTTAGGGAGTTTGCTTCCTTCTTTGTCCTCCTTCTCGTTTAGCTGCCTGGAGGAGAAGGACCTGGGGGTGTTGGTTGACAGCGACTGAACATGAGCCAGCAGTGGCCCAGGTGGCCAAGAAGGCCAATGGCATCTTGGCTTGGATCAGAAACGGCGTGACCAGCAGGTCCAGGGAGGTTCTTCTCCCTCTGGACTCGGCACTGGTGAGACCGCTCCTCGAATACTGTGTTCAGTTCTGGGCCCCTCACCACAAGAAGGATGTTGAGGCTCTGGAGCGAGTCCAGAGAAGAGCAACGAAGCTGGTGAGGGGGCTGGAGAACAGGCCTTATGAGGAACGGCTGAGAGAGCTGGGGGTGTTTAGCCTGGAGAAGAGGAGGCTGAGGGGAGACCTCATTGCTCTCTCCAACTCCCTGAAAGGAGGTTGTGGAGAGGAGGGAGCTGGGCTCTTCTCCCAAGGGACAGGGGACAGGACGAGAGGGAATGGCCTCAAGCTCCACCAGGGGAGGTTCAGGCTGAACATTAGGAAAAAATTTTTCATGGAAAGGGTCATTGGTCCCTGGCAGAGGCTGCCCAGGGAGGGGGTTGAGTCCCCTTCCCTGGAGGGGTTTAAGGGACGGGTGGACGAGGCGCTGAGGGACATGGGTTAGTGACTGATGGTAATTGTTGACTCGATGATCCGGTGGGTCTCTTCCAACCTGGTGATTCTATGATTCTATGGAAAAAGTTTTGTGCTAGCATTTGAATGTAATATTTCCCTTCATTAACAAGAAAAAGCTGAGTCAACTGGGTAAAAAAAAAAAAACAGACACGGTATTATTTTATTAAGGTCTTATGATATTTGTTTGGAACATCCCTGTGGAGCCAAACAACTTTTGTAAAGAGCTCTGTACCACTAGATGTCATGGTTGGTTCACAGAGCTAATGCTAGAAGAATTTGTCTTTCCAGAAGAGTCCTGAAACAAGTTTCCTTTGGCTCTAATTGCTTGTTTGTCATCCTAAAGGCAATGTACGTCAGACAGGTCATTAGGCAGATGCTAAATATTAGGCACAAGGTTTTTTCCAAAGATTCTTGGGTCAAAGTCAGTGGTTTTCTTCTAACATGTTAAGTGCTTTATGGTCGCAGGTGATATTCTTCTGCTTTGGTACATATCAAACCGTGTCATCTAGTAGCAACCCACATAGTTTCGTACCTGATTTTGCTCTCCTCTGCACCAGTTTAAACCGAGAGCAATTTCATGATTGGAGTTCATGATCTGCATCTCGTGATGGTTGGACTTGATGATCCGATGGGTCTTTTCCAACCTGGTGATTCTATGATTCTGTGATTCTAAGGCTAGTTTGGACAGGCAGACACACTCTCTCGTTTAGTGTGAAGCTGATTAGAAAGTCCTCAAATACATCTGCCCATGAGCTGAACCACGGGACTGGCTTCCAGCTATGAGAGCAGCTGGATGGTAGATTCTGCAGTGTTTGAGCCAGCACAGCGGGGATGAAGCGTGCTGTCTGTCTACAGCATGGTTTTCTTCACACCTTGGTCAACAAATTATCATTAGTTATGCTGTATGGGATTAATTTCCTAAGGAAGAAGGTGGGTATGTATTATGTGTTCATTTGTGACATGACTGCAGTACTTCTGAGCTGTTGGAATAACCCTTCCCTTGTATTTATTTGCCTTTTCAGGAAGCTGCTCTGTGCAGACAACTTCCCATGGACTCGGAGAGCATGGCCCCAGTTCAGACGGCTGTGAATACACCTGCCATGACACAAGACATGAGGCCTATTGCAAATAACGGATCCGATCCTTTCTTGAACAGGCAAGTTCACGTCTTCTTCATTAGGCAATTGATTCTGTTGCCCTCTCTACATGTTTAAAGCTGTCTCTCTAAAGTAGTTCCCTATATTGATGTTGCTAGTACTTACTGTGAACAGGGGTTATAGCCGAGTGGCTGACCTGAAATCTTTCAGTTTATACTTAAGGAAGAAATCTTGAAGTCAAACAAATGGTAGCAGCAGTTTTAATTATACAGTGGGTGTGTGTAGAAGTCTCTAGGGAGAAGGAGTAGTTAGCTAATATAAATAAACTCAGTGTTTTTAGGCTATCAATCAGAACTGGGTTTGTCTAGAGTTATATATACGTAGAATCATGGAATAGTTTGCGTTGGAAGGGACCTTAAAGATCATCTAGTTTCAATCCCCCTGGGATGAACAGGGACACCTCCCACTGGATCAGGCTGTCCAAGCCCCATCCAACCTGGGCTTGAACCCCTCCAGGGATGGGGCAGCCACAGCTTCCCTGAGCTACCTGTCCCAGTGTCTCCCCACCTTCATCGTAAAGAAATTCTTCCTTATGTCTAGCCTAAATCTGCCCCTCTGTAGTTTGTACCCATTCCCTCTCATCCTATCACTCCAAACCTTTGTGAACAGTCCCTCCCCAGCTTCCAGTTACTTTACATTTGGGCTGATGTAACACGACAACATCAGTGGCCACCAGTTGAGAATGAAGCTTAATGACTCAGTATTTAATATCTAACTTACTGTGCTGGTTTTTTTCAAACGCTGTGATCAGGGATTATGTCTGACAGAACATCTTTACTGAGTTTTTTTTCCTATTTCAATTTATAGCGGGCCATACCATTCCAGGGAACAGAGTACAGACAGTGGCTTGGGATTAGGATGCTACAGTATACCAACAACTCCTGAGGATTTCCTCAGCAACGTGGATGAGATGGATACAGGTAGAATTTAGCTTAAAATGTAATGATAATAATAACTTTGTGTTATAACTAGAAATGTTTTATAATTGCATAACCAAACAGTAATTTCTCGCTTTCCCATGCAAGAGAACAGACTTAGACTGTGGGGGAAAATGCCAAAAATCTGCTTAATGCCTAGAAGGTTCTCAGCTTTAACTTGGGTCCGGATTCTACCTTTTTACCTTAGACTGATATTAAACAAAATAAGTACAAGTTGGAAAATTTGAGCCTTAATTTGTGTTTTCATACCATAGTCCAAGGTAGGAGGAGTAAAAACACCTCATCTTGGGTTATATTCTTGGTACAAACCACTGCGTTTCCTAACTCTGGGAAATCAGTCTTGTTAGTGGTTCTTACAATGGCAAAGTTGGATTTGCCTTCAAACAGAATGTATTTAGCTAGTTCAGGATTTGATACGTATTTATTTTTATACCTGTGTCCTCACGGTGTTTAAAATACTGAAATGAATTACTAGGAAATGAACGAGATTTTTTCCAGATAGTGAAACTCTCAGCACTTCTTCACCTGAACTCCTTTTGAAGTCACCAGAAGTTCTAGATGATGCAAAGAGTGAAAGGTTTTTCTGTTACCGATTTTCATGCTCGTTGTTGTTTATTTATGAAAAAAAAGCAATATAATATTGCAGGGCTAAATTGTTGTAAACCACTTTTTTCCATTGCACCCTGTGGACAGCATTGACCCTCGTGCAGAGAGTAGGAGAGAGGATTTGCCTAAGACTCAATTGCGTTGCTGCTTGTGCAGAGTAGTGACCTTTGAACAATTGCACTTCGCAAGTGGAAGGTCAGAGGCTGATTACTCTGAACACTGCTGCAAAGAGCCTTTTGTGCTTTTGAGAGCAAAGCAAGGATATGGAATTAACTTCTCTGAGATTATCCATTCTGCTGGGAAATATGGTTTTGAGGTAAAGTTTATAGAGGATAGGAAAACTCACAAGTGCTTATGGGAAAGGAGGAGTCTAATGTTTCTATCAGTTGTGTTCTTTTAAATTACCCACAAGAAGAGTTTAGTATTTCAAAAGTTCTTTTTTACTTTTCCTAGGAGAAACCATAGCACAGACAACAATGAACATCAATCCTCAACAAACACGCTTCCCTGATTTCCTCGATTGTCTTCCAGGAACAAATGTTGACCTTGGGACTCTAGAGTCAGAAGACTTGATCCCTATTCTCAACGATGTGGAGTCAGTACTTAACAAAAACGAGCCCTTCCTTACCTGGCTGTAATCGTTCAATGCTGATTCAGCTGTTGCTGAATACAGTTCAACATTTCTTTTTCTTCTTGAGATGGAGGTACAACCTCTGCAAATCCTCAAGAGATAACGACTTACTGCCTTAATGACTTTCATTGCATCATCTTTATGGTCAGTTTAATCTCTGCCTGGATTTGATTGACACTAACTTAAATATAGAATACCTATATATAAAAATACATATAGGCATATATATTTCTTCTTCTATAAGAGAAAGCACACTACTTTACACTTTTGTACTCTTCTTTACCTTTTCAGACCAGGCAGAACCATTTTGCTTGAGGGACAGGAGGTGGGTGGTGGTTGTGCCTGTCCCTGACTGATCTCCTGGGCATCAATTACCATCACAAACCCTTTGTGAATCACAAACACTAACTCCTAGATTACTTGGTTTAAAAAATGTGCATGCCCAGCATCGGGCCAGGAGAGCAGTTTTATTATTCCGTTTATGACAATAGTATCAGAAGCCTTTTTTTCAACTTACTTAAGCTTTAAAAATCTTCATTCTTGTTAGAACTGTGCTGTATGGAGTGTAGATTAAATCTGATCCATGTCAGCCACAATATTTCTCATGATGGATTTGTAAAGGCACAAACAGTGCTATTGAAGCTTCTTTTTTTTCAGTATATTACTGTATAGTTGTTGGAAAATAAGGTCTTCCAATCTGAAAGTACCAGAATTGTTTAGCAACATTTTTAAACTACAGTACTGTTGCAAAATAAACCAGCCTGGTACTGACTGCTGCCTTGGAAAAATGTATTATAAACAAGCATTTTTTTAAAAAAATCTTAGATTTTGATGTTATATTAAGCACTACAATTTTGTAACTTAATACGTGAACAAATGATTTTTTATACATATAAAATCTATGGCGAAAAATGCAAAAACATGCTTTTCAAATCAGGTCTGAAAAATATGGCACAACTTGTTAATGTCATGTAGTGGGGAAAAAAATCGCTTATAGTGTTTTCAATCACATTTTTAACTGACAATGTCAAAATACATGTAGTTGTATACATGGAAATGGTGGTAACTTTATCAGGGCGATGCTGAAGCAGCATTGTAATTGTCTGGTAAAGCTGCTTCTTTCTTAAGTCTTTCACTGATTGTAGTGGGTGTGCAGGACACGGGGCGTGTTCTGTGTTTTTCTACCTATTGTGTATCCTACAGATACTTCTTTTTTATCAGAGGTTTGGGACTGAGAAAGCATCAAGGACATTAAGCTTGCAGTTCCCCTGAAATGCAAATGAAGTCCTAAAATTCTTAAATATTTTGAAATTATATTATTTATAATCTATGAGTTTAAGCTTTTTATATTGAAAAAAAATGTGTCTTTTTATGAAAGGCAGAAAAACTTTTCTCTAAGCTTAATCCAGGCTGTGTAGAGAGAGGAAGAGATGTAGCACTCGGTGTAAACGTGTGTTTGCTGGCTCTGATGACACTTAACAAGATCGTACCGGTGCACTGGAATATCAATCACTAAAGACTTTTCTCCATCTGGTTGGGTGAAGGTAGGTGAAAAGGTCGGAGAGAAAGTGGTGGGAATATGGAGTAGGTTTGGAAGACAAATGTAGCTCCTTGCCGGAAAGGGTGGCTGCAGATAGGGATACACAGAAATGAATCACCAGTGTTCAGTAAAGAACATAAGAATAGAAATGAATGCAATAAACCACCCTGTCGGTGCTGAACTACTGGGTGTGTGTGGTATCAGGAGATGGAAAATAATAATAAAAAATAAAGCACACGCCCCAAAATATTGAAAAAAAAAAAAGATGGAAGGCAAAGACCTGCAGTCTTGAAGTTTTATTACATAGGGAAAAGGAGCTCTTATGTTTTGGTTTGGTTTAATAGCAAATGAGATGTGACTGCGGAGTTGTGTCTGAACAGAATTTAATTGCTGAATGGGCATTGTGTTTCTTTTATGCTTTTGGATGGGTTATTTGTTAGTTTTTTTTAATTATTCTTGCTAGTTCTAATTGTTGAGAGAGCAGAAATCTCATTTCAGCAAACAGGGGACCGGGCAGGGCTGACTGATATAACTGTAATTATGATTAATCTTTCCCATTTAAGGACTTCCTAAATGAAAAACAGATGGTCCTACGGCTTTGTTCTTTAGGATGAGAACTGGAGGTTCTTTGGCATCTGATTGTGATGCCGACTGGTAAGACCAGCTCCTCAGCACTGGTGCTAGAACCGTCGGCTGCAGAGCCGAGCGCTGGGGTGACCCGGTCGATACTGCTCATCGTTAGATTCTGTTTAGAAAAATACAGTTAGTTTATTTGCTGATGAGTCTGTACTATAGTAAATTTAAGTTTCGTCATAATAAAAGGGCTGATCAGGTTCTCAGCTGGCGTGGATTAGCTAAGCTGTGCTGACTTCTCTTCGCCTACCATGATGTTTAGCAGAATTGTGAAGCTACAAACATGACTCCTCTTTCATTGATGTTTCAGGTGGTTAAGTGTCTTGGTTCAAAGACCCTAGAGAGATAAAAACCCCCAGAAACTGTGTTTCCATATTACTTGAGTAATAAACCAGCAGCAGATTTGGAGGAGGGTGCTAATGTGAAATACTTCCAGTGCCAAACAACTGCCAGACTCTTTGGTTAGATCTTTACTTGGTCATGAATCAAGTCATGGTTAAGTTGAAAGTGATTCTTTATACAATAAGCTGCTCAGTTTTGTCACGAAGAGGACATATCAGTTGTGTGCAGCAACCACAAAATCTATCTTTTAAAGTTCTCTTTTTTTTTTTTTTAAAGTTTCTGGCTTTAAACAGGCAGAACTTTTTAAGTATTCAAAGCATATGTAGTTCTTATGACACTAAATTTATTGTGACACTATTTCACTGTACTGTTTCAGGTTTTGAGCAATTACTTTTACTAAATGTACATTGTCTGCTTGTAGTACAAGTAGAATAAAGGCGCCAGCTGGATGGTGTTGCTGTTGCCCATCACTAAGGGCGGCGTACGTAAGCCTTGGTGATACAGGAGTAGTGGGATGATGTTAATAACAGTTTGTATTCTGGTAATACTGCTGGGACATAATTTGGGGAGGGATTGGGTTTGGCTTTTTGACAACAGATGCTGTTTGGGGGAAGGATTTCAATGGCTTTTAGATACAGAAAAATATAGGTGTTCAAATAAACCTGTTTCCTAATATGCTACATCCATGTATGTGCTAGTACTTTAACTTTTTTATTTACTTTTTTTTCCATTTTGATATATGATGTGTGTGAGCATTTTGTTTTTAATTTCAAATACCTTGCAACAGATTGTATGTATCAAAAGCAATCGGATCAAACTGTTGTATCCAGGGTTTGATTCTGGGTTTTTAATTTCTTTTGTCTTGTACATGAAAAAAAAATATAAATGGACATAAATATTTCAGATGCAGATTGGTTTATTAAATTGTTTCCTTTTTTTTTCCTCTGGAGGATCTTAGTTTGTGCTTCCCAGGGATCCGTATAATGCTGCTTGGAATAAAGGGACAGATGTGCTGTTTGTGTAAAAGGCATACATTTTGAATTAAATGATTAGCACTTAGCACATGAAATGGGTTATTTTGCCATTATGTTTCAGTTTATTAGTCATTATAGCTGTAAGTGATGGTTACAGCTTCACTCACAAGCACACACCTGAAATAACAACAAAAATGGTTTTAAACGGGAAGGAAATATAAGGCTTTTAGAAACATATATAAAAAATAGAAAGTTCTTAAATTGCAGTGGGATAACCGTAAGCGTTTGCCGTTGTTTGCCTGGTTGCTGGTTACACCATGGGTGGCGTAGAAGCCGTGACGAGGGAATTAAAATTGGACTGAGGCAATGAGCATTCAAGACTAGATTAGAAAGCATCCTTCCCTCCTGGCTGAGTGATGTCTGCTACTTCCTAAGTTTAGAAACAAACCTTTCGCAAAGGGTTGAGGGTTTGATAGTGCATCGTTCCCCGACGACGTGGTTAATGTGTCTGCTCGTTGCAGCCTGTGCATTGGAGACAGACAATAAAGAGTTCCAACTGTGCACAGCTGAGCCGTGCGGGGCACCAGTTGTGCCAGCCCGAAGCTGAATTGCGTGGGGTCAAAGTCACAGGTGCCCGCTCCACATCTTGTCATCTGCGTTGTGGAATAACCCGTGAGTTTCTGTCTGTGTAAACACAGCTGAGATGATGCCGTGCGACGGCAAAATTGCTGTGCTCGCAGCACCTCAGTAAACCAGTCACCCAGCAGCTGGTTTTCATGGGTGAATAATGATATTTCAGGTAACATATATATCTCTGAAGTTTTACAAATCATAGAATCATAGAATAACCAGGTTGGAAGAGACCCACCAGATCATTGAGTCCAACCATTCCTATCAAATCATCGAGTCCAACCATTCCTATCAAATGCTACTATACTTTCCCCTCAGGCTACTAGGATGTCTGTGTCTGTGTTACAGCTGATATTTGTGTGCACTGCAACTGAGAGCGGTGTTCCAGTTGGTCAGGACTACTGAGATCAGGTTCTACATTTTCAGTTCTCCCTGTTTGTGCTTCTTCTCTTGGCCATCACCTTTCTGTGGAAAAACATTTTCACAGAAAGGGTCGTTGGTCCCTGGCAGAGGCTGCCCAGGGAGGCGGTTGAGTCCCCTTCCCTGGAGGGGTTTAAGGGACGGGTGGACGAGGCGCTGAGGGACACGGTTTAGTGATTGATGGGAATGGTTGGACTCGATGATCTGGTGGGTCTCTTCCAACCTGGTTATTCTATGTTTCTATGATTCTCTCTTTTTACCTTTGACTCCTTTCCCAAGAGTACCACTGGCCCATGTTACCTTTCACTATTAAAAGAACCTGTGATTAGTCTCTGTCCTTGATTTTACTGGACACTTTGCTCAGTAAAAACACGGAGAGCCATCTCCAGGTGCTGCAGAGCTGACACTGGTGTGTGCCAAGTGTGATTCTCTGGAAATTAAATGCTTGGGGAGAGCCTCAGATGTTAATCATAACTGAATGGATCGGGGAACACTCTTATTTAAATTGCTAAATCAACTGAGAGGCTGGTTTCAGTTCATTTGTGCTTGTTGAACACACCCAAGGCCAAGGTGCAAATGCAGCTCAGATCGATGAAACGTGTGTGCCGTGTCTCATTATCTGCTATATCTCAGTTTGTGTTAGGAAATCACCGTGTAGCTGGGCAGCTTCGAAGCATTGACTGATGAGGCACCCGTTGTTTTTAATTGTATTTTTTCATCCCACATCTCCCACAAAGATTCATGCATTCTGTTTATTAATTTATCAAAACTGTACCCTAGGCAGCTCCCCGTCCTGTCGTTGAACGCTGATGAGAAACATTCCATATTCCCAAAGGCTTCATATAAATAAACCAAGACAAGTGGGAGATGAGGTGGAGGACAGCTGCTAACCCCAGATGAAAGAATAGATGTGAGATGGTTGCATCAGTGGGTGGTGGAATGAAGGGTCCCCTCAAACTGCCCAGCAATGCGGTAGAACAGATGGGAGAGGCAGCTGTTTCTAAAGAGGGGGCTTATAATTTCTTTTATTATCTTGCACGCTGTGTCACTGCTTTGCTTTTATTAATGTAACTCTTGATACCTAGATCAAGCTATTTAACATTTTTTGCATATTGCTCACCGGCTTTTGGTGCTTCTGAATGCTTTGAGTTCTTCAATGTACTTCAAATGCATTTTCTGAAAGAACGCAGAATTGTTATTTCAGTCAGAAAATTTTAAAGAGGAGATGTAGCACATAGATTTATGAACTAGAAGTCTTTAGACATCCAGTCTGGCAAGTTGGTCTGTGAAAATTTGGTTTGGGTATTTCTAAAGAAGCAGATCAGTTAAACAGAATCCCTCAAACTTCTCCAATCTCTCTTATTTCCTCCTGGATTTCTGTGGTGTCTGAGATGGCTCCTAACGCCTCAGACCAGGGATTTACGGCGTTTTCACCTGTCCTTTGGCCCTCTCCCTCCCGGCTGAACTCACCCGCCTGACAGGCACAGTCAGGAAAAGAGACCTCACCCTGAGATTCATTGATCTGTTTTTGTAACAGAGACTCTCTTTACAGAGAACATTTTAATCACAGCAGTTCTGGAGGAGAGAAGTCCTCACTTTTCCACGTAACGTAAACGTGGACTTGAAAGAAGTTAGACTTGTGATACAAAAATAAATTACAAAAATAAATAGGAATGTGAGAGTTTTATTTCACTTATTTTATTCCATGACAAGGGCTTTTGAGAAGGCTGGAAAGGGAGTCAGGGCTTCATAACATTAGTGGGGGGAAGTGCCCTTCATTCTCATCTTCTTAGCCAGAGACGATGCATCTGAGGGCTGCTTTGTGGAACGGGTGCAAGAGGGAGCCTCCCAAGATAAGGAGGGTTGTCTGCAATACTCCTTTAGACGGTTCCGTCACCCTGGAAGAATGAAAACATGGAGGTAATTTCATAGAATCATTGAATAGTTTGGGTTGGAAGGGACCTTAAAGGTCATCCAGTTCCAACCACCTGCCACTGGATCAGGGACTCCAACCCCATCCAACCTGGCCTTGAACCCCTCCAGGGATGGGGCAGCCACAACTTCCCTGGGAAACCTGTTCCAGTGCCTCACTACTCTCATTGTGAAGAAATTCCTCCTTACGTCTAGTCTCAATCTGCCCCTCTCCAGTTTATCCCCATTGCCCCTCGTCCTATCACTACAATCCTTTGTAAAAAATCCCTCCCCAGCTTTATAGTAAGCTTTCTTGTAATTTAGTGGCTGCTATTTCTGACTTTTAAAGGTTTTTATTATTTCCCAGTAGGCGTGGGAATCTGTCAAATAACCATCAATATGAACTGAGATCGTATTTTCAGTGCCTTGGCCATTCTGTAAGGTCTCAGCCGTACCTCAGGAAACATAATCATGGCACTGAACAAAGGCTGGGTTAGTTTTCCCGACTCTCAGCTATCTCAGTGGATACGTAGTGACCATCTAGACACAAAACAATGAAAGGAAACCCTCGGTTGCTCACCCCACAACACCCGCAGCATTTGCAGTCCCCGCAGATTGTTCCGAAGAGGCCGTTGACCACTTGAATGCCGCAGAGCACCACTTGGATCCCACTCATGATGAGCAGCAAGGAGAAGAGAGTCAGGTTCCACGGGACAATGTTTTCAGGTGACTGACACGTGTCCCACAGTGTGTGGTTGGAGAGGTAATCCCTGGAGGAGAAAAGAAGAGTTTGAAGAAGATGACATTAGCTTGCAGAGAGGGGCTCTGTGCTGGCTGACAAGTTGTCGCTGTTGTGATGCTTTGGTAGCTTCAGGACTGCGAGAAAGAATTCCTGTTATCACACTGCTGCTACATATCTAGAATGCGATTTCCTTTGAATTTCTAGATCAGTTGAAACGACTGATTAGAAAAGACAAAGCTTCAGACGGGAACAATTGGAGGTGAGTGAGTGTGAGGTATAACTGAACATTTTCTGATATTTTGGGTAGGAGAGATCTTACAAACACCGAGCAGGTGTTTGTCCATGCCAGTGTCTTCTGTTGAAGGAATTTTTGCTGCTGATGTTTTGGTTCTTTGCTGAATCATAGAATCATCATAGAATCATCATAGAATCATAGAATCACCAGGTTGGAAGAGACCCACTGGATCACCGAGTCCAACCATTCCCATCAGTCACTAATCCATGTCCCTCAGCACCTTGTCCACCCGTCCCTTAAACCCCTCCAGGGAAGGTGACTCAACCCCCTCCCTGGGCAGCCTCTACCAGTGCCCAATGACCCTTTCTGTGAAATATTTTTTCCTGAATGAAGCGGTGCCTACGTCTGGCAGCATGTGAGACACCACAGAGGTTCCCCTGCAGGGTCTCCTTGGGATTGGGCACCTTCTGTAGCTCCTTCTTGGCTGAAACCTGAGCATGGGGTGGGTGTATGTGTGACTTGGGGGGGGGGTGTCTACACCTAAATATTTGCCTTGATATATTCTATTACATATAATGAAAACAAAACACGTGCGTTATCAAAACACAATAAAAGATGGATGGACTTGATTTTCCTATCAAAACTTCACATGCTAGAGGACCGGTCACCTCCTGCCCACTGAGGAGAACAACCTTTGCTGCTCCAGATGCTTCGTCTAAAGAACAGCAGGATTAGGTAAAAGTATTTTTCATCATTTTTACCTCACATTTTGATTTAATTGTGAACTGCTTAACCGCTCACTGTATTTCCTCTGCATATTCGTAATGCTGCTTTGTTTTCATTCTTGTCAAGCGATTCCTCAACAGCAACTAAAACTGTGTTTGAGACAGAGCCAATTTTTCCATGTTATCCCAGAATCAGACCAAAGCCGTTGGTTTCCTACCCTCTCTGGCCCATAAACAAATCATGTGTAACACACACCACCAAACCTCTTTTTTTTTCTTTTCAACCTGAACTATAGATTCGTGGTGTATTATGCAACGCTGCGAGGTCACTTGACGGCATTAAAGATTCTCAAGTGATAGGGGATTTACTGCACCCCTTGTCGATCTGTCCTGCTCTCCTTGGTAACGCGTCATAACCTTTGTTCTGTTGGACCTTCTGCCCTGAGCAACTGGGTTGCTAGGGCTTCACGTTCCTCACACCAGCTCTCTGGGAGTGATAAATACACCCCACAGCAAAGGTGTTTGAGCTGTGGAGGGTGAGGAACAGACAACTTCCATAGCCAAGGCAAAATGACCCCTTGAGACTAATTATTTGAATACTGTCAGATTTTAATATAGGATGTCACTGCTCTTCATCTGAAGGGGCTACAGGAAAGCTGGGGAGGGACTGTTTACAAAGGCTTGGAGTGATAGGTTGAGGAGCAATGGGGATAAACTGGAGAGGGGCAGATTTAGACTGGATATAAGGAGGAATTTCTTCCCTGTGAGAATGGTGTGGCTGCCCCATCCCTGGAGGGGTTCAAGGCCAGGTTGGATGGGGCTTGGAGCCCCTGATCCAGTGGGAGGTGTCCCTGCCCATGGCAGGGGTGGGACTGGATGGGCTTTGGGGTCCCTTCCAACCCAAACTATTCTATGATTCTATGATCTAGGTGGAATTCATCCCTGTATACTGCTTATCATCCCAAGCATAACCTAGAAAGCTCTGAAGTTTTCTTTATTTGCTCCTTCGAAACTCGGTAGCTTTGATCGTACTCGCTAATTCTCTACATCTGTGCTCTTGTACCCTGTTAAGAGTTGTTGTGCATTGCTGACTATTACAAGATTTTGTGGTTTAGGCAAACTCTAATTCCCACTTTTATACAATTGATTTGGAAGTTAAATCATATCACAAATGTAAAACATGTATAACTTTTTTTTTTCTGATTGTTTTGTCTTACCCATCCTGGAAAGGGTAAGTCCACTCTTTTCCAGTGAAGCATTTAGGGCCTCTGTTTATGGCTACTGCTGACGAAACAAAGCAGTATCCAGCTCCCAGAACTCCAACTGCAGCAAATATTATTGAGGAAAACATCTGATAAAGAGAAAAAACATGTTATTTTTGTTCTTGTTCAAACAACGAAATGCCCCTTATTAATGTGAATGTACATTCCTTCAATTCAGCTCAAATTGTCAAAACAGCCTAATCCTGAACAGCTGAAACACATTCGTTTCCAATTATATAATAAATGTAGCACACATACCAACCCTGGTTTTTGAGAAGCTATAAGAGAATTAGCACCGTTTGCCTGAAGATGAAAGAGGTCAATGTGGACACAGTAGATGGCACTCCTCCCCTTTGGACAGTATTTATCTGATGGACCTTGTTGTTGTTCAAGGTCCTGGATTTCACTGAAGTGAAATCTGTCTCAAGATTATAAGCAGGGCTGAAGTCATCTTGGACCACTCAAGGCATTAAAAACAAAACCCTGCTGTACTCTTTGCAGGTTAGCTTCGGTATCTTTGTCATATTTGGAACAAGTAATTATATTTTTCCTTCCCGAGTCTCCCCCTAAGGTTTCATATTCGTATACTTTATCTCCTCGAAGGTCTTTGCCATCTTTAGCTCTAACAGTGCAACTGGAGTGGATTGGAAAGGATGTCTTTATTGTTCTGCCTTTCCATTACAGCATTTTCACATATACTGACACGTAATTAAATGATGGCTTTAAATTGGAGGGGGGAAGATTTAGATTAGACGTTTGGAAGCAATTCTTCACAATGAGGGTAGCCAGGGAAGTGGTGGCTGCCCCATCCCTGGAGGTGTTGAAGGCCAGGTTGGATGGGGATTTGAACAGCCTGGTCCAGGGGGAGGTATCCCTGCCCATGGCAGGGGTGGTGGAATTAGATGATTTTAAGTTCCCTTCCAACCCAGACCATTCTATGATAATCCAAAAACTAATACCCTGCTTGAATTTTGAATTACATGTAGCCATAATGGTTTGTACGTAGAAGTACTGTATTTTTTTGATTAAAATTATATAAGTGGAGGGGGAAAAACTGTGTATGTTCAGGTCTGTGAGCTTTTATTCATGAGACTCTTGCTTGGAGTATTGACATGCATTTTTGTGTTGATATATGTGATGGGGCTAACTTAAATGTTATCTTTATGTAATAGACAATGTAATAAGAGACAAGAAAAATTCAGTTCCCAGTCATGCCAGCAGGTCAGAACAAATTCTTTTCCCAGTAAGGCCAGCAGGACTCTTGTAGCACCATCTTGGACGTGGTTTAGTGGCAGATAGGAATGGTTGGACACGATGATCTAAGCTCTTTTCCAACCTAGTGATTCTCTGATTCTATGTACTTGGGACTTGCGACTGCCTTGATACTCCCAGCATCTCAGTGAGCTGCAGTCTAACATGAGTTGGTGAGGTTCTGAGCTGCAGGACGGTGGTCACTGTCTGGACACCCCCTGCAGAAAGGGCTGAGCCTTCCACCGGGACCACCACGCGCTCCGTGCCGCTGCCTTTGCACAGCAGCGAAGCGGTTCTCACTGGGTCCTTGCTGAGCTACTCGTGGTCCTCAAAACTACACTGAGATGTGCCCAGTGCTAACAGAAAATTGACAGTGTGGTGGGGTAATGACAAATATGTGGATCCATTTCCTGCCTCTCGAAGTTCTACCTGCTTTGTGGGGATTGCATGAAGAAAGCATCAAAGAGAGGGGGGTTTAGGGAAGGCTCCTTGTTAACCTCACAGCCATAATTCTTTGCCCTATCTGATTTTTCCTTTTTTTCTTTTTCAATTGAAAACATGTTCCTTTGTAAAAAACAGTTGAATGATCCACTTGAGCCAAACTATTTCTTTGAAAACAACAGACTTTCCTAGTAGAAATGCATCTATTTTTTCTCTAATCTCATTTTTAAACTAAAATGCTTGGAATATTTACTAGTCTCTGAAGGTTTCTACATGAAACTTTTCACTTCCAGTGTGAAAGGAAGCTATAAATTCAAAGCAGAGCCTGATCTACCCAGCTTTAAGCAGGTGGTTGGATTAGGCGACCTCCTGAGGTCTCTTCCAACCTGAAATTTCCTATGAACCTAGTGAGATACTCACAGCCCATCGTGTGGGTCTGCAGTCAGTGGGCAATGTTGTGCTCACCCACCAGATTTTTTTTAAATAATTTTTTTTAAATAATTTTTTTTAAAAAAAAAGTGAAGAGAGAACTGTTCTGCTCTGCAAAACAGAGTGCAGATCTTTCAGAAAATAGTATTAATTGTGATAGCGGCTGTAAGTAACTTGTGATGGCAAAATACAGCGAGGCGGTGCAGATCTGGCACCCGTTATGACATCAAAGGCGTAAAACCAGTAATGCAGCCAGTTTTTTCTACCTTCCAGCTCTCAGGCAATCAGCATCTGTCTGGTCTCAGTGCCTTGAGCAGAACATACATATATATCATATCAGGAATAATTTAGCTTTTCCTTTTTTCCATGATTGCTCTCACTTACCGCAAACCTCTTTCCACAGCTCTCATTCCCACAGCATCCACAGCAATCATTGTTCTTAAGGCCCAAAAATACCAAGGCAGGGAACAACATCTACCAACAACAGAAATACAGTTTGAATTGGGATCAATTCCAGTTACATCTGCTTTTAAATGCAATAGTCCTGTTCCACCCCCCCTTATCACTAAGGTTGCAGCTGGATGATCTTCGAGGTCCCTTCCAACCCAACCCATTCTATGAAAACTGTTGGATGATTTGTTTATCAAAGGAGAATTTGCAGTGTTGGAACCTGCCTTTGAGGTACAGAGGGAATTCAACCATGCAAAGTCGTGGATTGGGCTGGGGGGAAAGGTGGGAATGTCTGAATTTCTATACTCACCGCTACACCAGATCCCAAGATCCCTGCGAAGTACCAAACCTCATCTGTAATGTGTAGATGGTCGTCAACCACTTTTCCTCCAGGGAAAAATAACAAGATGTTAGCGAGGGTGCAGAGCACGGCAAGGGGGAGAAGAGTGGTTCCCAGGCACTTGGCACAGCCTCCCGTGCACATGGTTTTGTAAAGAAATGACAAACGCAGAGGAAAAAAATCTCTCAGTTGTTCTCAGAACTGCTTAAAAAAGGGAGCTTCTCGGAGTGCTTTATGAAATCCAGTTTCTGCTGTGCCTTTAGAGGAGCCGAGCGTGTTGAATGCTCCCTTCGGAGATGTTGCTGTGGTCTATCAGAAGGGCAGCGCGCCGGTTTTATTTATACGTTCGCAGCCGTGATGTCGATTTTCTGAGAGTCCGTAAATGAAATTACGTTCAGTGCAGCCTCATTTTACTATGACAACCAATAACCCCTGTTAATATTTTACTCATGCGGATGAGCCACTTCATTATCTGGGCTCGGGTCAGGGGTAGGTAGCCGCCTTAGTTTCTAGATCATGGTTTTCACAACACACAGTCCTTCACACTACAAAACACTTCTTTGTAAGGACTGACATGAGAGCACGTAACAAATCAGCTGGTGTTAGTAACACTTGTGCGTGACAGAAAATTCTAATGAATTTTATTTTCTTTGGGAAAGTCAAGCAGGTCGAGAATTTCTTCACCATGAGAGTGGGGAGGTGCTGGAAGAGGTTTCCCAGGGAAGCTGTGGCTGCCCCATCCCTGGAGGGGTTCAAGGCCAGGTTGGATGGGGCTTGGAGCCCCTGATCCAGTGGGAGGTGTCCCTGCCCGTGGCAGGGGGTGTGGAACTGGATGATCATTAAGGTCTCTCCCAACCCAAATTATTCTATGATTCTATGATTCATTATTTTGAAGCCCTCAGAAAATGCATCGGTTTGCGACGGGTACTGGATTGCTCTGGAAGCAGGACTTTGCGGCTGGTATCTCTCAATCAAAGCGAATTATCAAAGTTTCAGTGGACTTGCTCCTAATGTTATTTTCTGTTCTCTAAGAATCATGTGTTCCATAAAGCCTAGCACTTCATCTGTGCTGCATGTGGCAGGCAGACTCCAGAGCTCAAGCAGAGCCTCGCAGGCTTAGCATGCAACATGGAATTCAAGGAAATACCTCTTGTGATGCAGGCTCTGCAGCTCTTTCACAGATACTGGATACATTCCTGTTTTGACTTCATATGTTACCCTGCAAAACTTGTGTTAGGCTGATTTTTGCACCAATCTTCCTTCTTAACAAACAGTGATAGATGCAATTCCGTCGCCATACCTGTGTGGACCTGGGAATTCCACCTATTTTGAGATGAACAATTTTCCACTTTGCTCAAAGGGTAAAGCTCAAAAAATTTTCATTCCAATTTGAAATAAGCCTTCTTTTAAAGATGCTTGGGGCTTTGTTTTGATCCCTGTAGTGGATCTCTGCTGAATCCTCAAAGACAGGCATCTCAGAAACATCTACAATTTTACCTTGTACAACCACAAAATCCCATGAAGTACAAATGTATCTCTTTTCCACCCTAGCTGATCTAGAACCACAGTAGAAACCAATCTGGTTCACGTAGAGATTCATTTCACACCTGAATACGCCAGACCCATAGTTCAGTCCTACTCAATTTCTTCCACACAGTTAAGGTGGCCTTTATAAAAATGCAGAGCAAACAAAAAACCCAACCAAAATGAACTCTCCAAAACTGCTCTTAAAGAATTTTCCTTTGATAGAATGATAGAAGCATAGAATAGTTTGGGTTGGAAGGGACCTTAAAGCATATCCGGTTCAAACCCCCATGCCACTAGACCAGGCTGTTTCAAGCCCCATCCAACCTGGCCTTGAACACCTCCAGGGATGGGGCAGCCACCCCTGCTCTGGGAAACTTATTTGAGTGCCTCCCCACTCTCATCATGAAGAAATTCTTCCTTGTGTCTGGTCTAAATCTGCCCCTCTCCAGTTTATACCCATTCCCCCCAGTCCCATCACTCCAAGCCTTTGTGAACAGCCCCTCCCCAGCTTTCTTGTAGCCCCTTCAGGCACTGGAAGGTCGCTCTAAGGTCTCCTCGGAGCTTTCTCTTCTCCAGGCTGAACAACCCCAACTTTCTCAGCCTGTCCTCATGCAGAAGGTGCTCCAGCCCTCGGATCATCCTTGTAGCCTCCTCTGCACCCGTTCCAACAGCTCCATCTCCTTCTTATGCTGAGGATTCCAGACCTGGACACAGGGCTCCAGTTGAGGTCTCACAAGAGAGGAATAGAGCGGCAGAATCGACTCCTTCGCATAGGTGGGAGTTTATTTACTCTGGTGGGGTCATATCCTTTTGTTTCATGACCTGTCTGCTGGGCGCTGACTTCGTGCCGTTGCACTTTGGCATGAAACACCGTTTATGAATCACACACGAGGATGAGAGGCGAACATTTTGTCGTTCATTTAGCGACACATCTGACCTGCCTGTGTCATTCATTCAGCTGCAGCACATGGGCTTCTCCAGGTAAATTATGTGGAATTTTTTGTGTCTAACGATGACATTTGCGGGTGTATAAAATTTGCATATAAGCACGGTTCAGTGGCAATAGCTCTCATTTGGCATTCTGACTTTAACAAGAACCTGAATGAAAGGTCTTGCAGGAGGCAACTTTCTGTTGGATACGTACATATCGGAGATGAAATCAGTTGGGTTTAGATAAGTTTTTTTGGTTATTAACTAGTTGATAAGTTATTTCTGTTGCAGTTGCATTTTCATAGTCCAAATTCTTCTTACACGTCATGAGATGGTTCTCTAATTGCAACAGCAGATAAACCAGATGAGACATTACAGGCTGATAAAGATATACATCCTCAAACCTGGCAAAGTTCTTGGGTTGCAGCAGAATGAGTTAGAAATGCTCTTATTTCTAACAGTCCTCTTTGCTGAAATGCTGTCGTATGATGAAGATGAATCAAAACCTGATCGTATCTTCCATAGACTTCCATCTTCCATGTGGCATATGCTACATTTTAGGGTGACACACACAAGTTTTGGGTTAAAAGGAGAATGTTTCATATCATATGTACTTAAGCTCATTCAGTAAAGAACGACAAGAAATTATTGTGTGTTAAGAAGACCAGAGGATGGTTCCTTTCCGAGGAGAACTCCTAGAACAAACACGTCTGTAGTGCTGATGTCTGTGTTGTGGAGCGGACTTGTGATTCCTCAGAAAATCACACTATTGCACTTTGTAAAAAGCGTTTTTTTTTTTATTCAGGTATATAGTAAGACAAATTTTGAGTGGCTTCTCAAGTTTGTATATAATGCAACATGATGATCTGGTGGGTCTTTTCCAACCTGGTGATTCAATGATTCTTGAAAACTCTCTGTGCTTCACCTGATGTGTTAAATGGGGTCTCATGATGTTCCCAGTGCATAGAGAGCATCTGCGAGTTGGCTCCCAGTTATAGCATAACAACCCAGTAACAGGCATAGGGAAAATAATTGCTGTAGCTGGAACGTAAATTATATTTGGCTTTCTTTTCCTCTTCTTTATCAGTCTAGAATGTGTTTTTTTTGCACTTGTGAATCCTAGCTTGTAGTAAGGGGAAAAGATTTAAATTGTAATGCATCCAGCACCCTGCCATCCTGATTTACCGCAAGTGGCTCCAAGATAGATGCTTCTACCAGGCTTTTGCCAGGCTTTCAAGCTGAGCTTCACAACAACCCTGCTCTTTCCCTTTTACTCCACTCACCAGCATTGTCAGAACCACAGAAACCCAGCCAGACTCCTCTCTTCAACTATTATTCTTATTTATGGATGGACTTTTTGAACTACTGCCAACCTTTGTGTGAGGGTTTAAGTTACAATTAATCATCATCAGGGATGACTTAAGGGAAGAGGCATCCAGTCTGAGCTGTAAAACAAAACTCAGATTGACTCAAATCTTTTTCCAGGGAAAAACTGAGTGACTCGCACGCCCAGTTCCTCTCAAAGGGAGGAACCTTCTGTTCCACCCTGCATTTTCCAGCTCTGGCCCTCTATCTAGGAGGAGGACCAGTGAGCCCATTGTCAAGCATTAGCCACAACAGCTTGTCCTTCAATAAAAACTCCACCACAGAGGTTCCAAGGGCTGGGGTGGAGCTGGTCTTTGAATGTTCTGTCATCCTGTCCTGTTCAACAGCATTTTCCTAGCAATTGTGGAGTCATGATGGAAGACACTCCTTTCTTGCGTGCTGTGACAGGGTGTTTCCTTCTCTCCTCACGTCCTAAGTCATACAGAGTCCATACTGTGCAGAGAAAGGTGAAATGATGTATTTTCCCATGGAGAAATAATAGGAATGGGAAGTCTCTCAGATAGCTTTGGTAGTTTCAGGAGGATGTAAGCAGTGGTGTTATCAATTTTTTGCCTCGTTTCTTAAAACACAGACAAGCAATGGTCTGCAAACTATGTAGAGACTGAGAAATGACAGGAACAGATAGTTTGATAAATACAAAGGATAAATATAAATACAGTTACATGCCTTGTGGTTATGTATAAACCTATACAGTGCAAGGGAGCTGGTAGCTGTAAACCAGAAAGTTCAATAATCGTAAGCAGTGATCCTGAAGCAGAACCAGATGTAGCATAGATGGTAACCTGAAAAGTAAAGTGAATTTTCCTGGATGCGTCATACACGAGTTGTCCATCCTTTTCACAGTACGTAGGCTACTCCCCTGAGATACCACCAGTACTATTATCAAAAGAAGCTGCAATTTTATGGCGCTGCGGATTTCTTGGTGATCTGATTTTGGTTTTGTTGATGTAGATGAACGGGGCTTAGTGTGTTTTTTAATGTATCTATTAATTTTTAATTGTAGATAGGTGTGTCTTGATCAGTCAATGACTGAACTCCTTAAATGGTTATGACCGAACATCATGAGCTCTTGCTCTTGTGATTTGTGCAGCTGCTTCCATATCCTAAACATGGTTTGAGTATCTGAAGCTTCATAAGCTTCTGTGAGAAGTACTGACCATGTCTCCAGTTAAGCCAGGAAGGATTATTTTGCTACAGATCAATGGGTTGGATTGGATTTACAGTAGCGTAGCTGGAACTGGGTCTGTTCAAGCCTCTGCTACTGCACATAAATGTGTGTGTGTGTTTATATACCTCATATATACAGTGACAGAGTGATCTCAAGCAAGAAATACAGGAGGGATGTCCTGCTTAAAATCACTCTGAACACACTTAATGCAGAGTTGTATTGCCTTGCGTGTCGTGTGGTTCCACTGAGGGGGAGGCTGGGAAACTGTGGACAAAGTTCCTGCACTTGGAAGAGAGAACAAAGAAGAATGAGCCGTCTCCCTTTGTGTTGCCCCAGTTTTCATTGCAGAGAAGGGTCGTATTAGCCCAAGATCTCCTTTGGAGAACATGGGAAAGCCCTGTGGCTCTGATATCAATGTAATGAATCCAGGAGATGTCCAGGGGCTTAGCCCGTGCTGCTCTTCCCTAATGGCTCAGAGCCACTCCTCTGTGAAATGTGTGGATACAGGTTGCATGTTGGACTTCCCTCCTGGCTTCGAGGCCAGTTTCCCCAGTATCTGGTTTGGCCTTTGCCTCTTCCTGACATTTCTGTTCAGATAAGAGCTTGTGACAGATGTGATCTGGCCTGGGTGGCATTTTAAGGTGCACGTTGATATTTCTGTGAATACAGAAAAGCAAAGCATGCCAGGGAAGAGTTTTTAAGAGAAGGGGGCTGGAAGGCATGTTAGAACTATACCAAGCCTGCAGTGGAAATTTATGCAGAGCTGCTTTGCTTTTACTCTGAAAAAATACCTTTCATCTTTCTTTCTAGACTCGGAGGAGATGGGAAAAAGGGAGAATTAGTTCCTAATTTCTGCTGTTTGCTTGTGTTGCTGATAAACAACATTGCCCATACACTAGCTCTTCAACACTATGTGGGTTCCTGGGGTCCTGAAGTGTGAGCTGCACATCAGCCAAACCAAGCATCTCTCTCTGGTTGCATCCCTGCTGGTTGGCTTCGTATCCTCCATTCCTGATGTTCAGGTGAATTGTTCACACGCTCCATGGAAATGACACGATCGTGCCCCACTGGCTCTTGTGCTTCTCCCACTCATCTTTCTGTAAGGGATGTGACTACCTTAAAAGCATCTTTGTTCTAAAATCCCTTATGTGGAAATGGTTCCTGTGTCATAGAGAAAAATAATGGGCTTTGGTTTGCAGGAGAGAATTCCTTTGGTGTAAAAGATGCTAATCTTACATTATGATATTGATAGTTGGAATATCTGGGTGGTAAAGGTAGGTTCAGTTTTACCTCAGGATCACCTGTCTGAATGAGGGCTATTCTCATCATGCATTGTAAATTCCTGATTGTGTAGGGAGGCAGAGTGAAGAAAGGTTGTTTCTCCTGTGGAAATGGAACTGGATGATTCCTGTTTCCATTTTGGATCAAATTTGAAAGATTGTTACGGTTTTGAATTTGTTCAAATTTAAGAATTGCTGTGGATCACCTCTTCCAAGCTGTATGTCTCATGGGCAGCTTTTAATTGTCAATAAGAAGGCTATTATTGTACTTCATTCATTTTAATCCTTTTGGTGTGAGACTGGGATGCTTAATGCCTCATATTTATCTTACTCATAACTATAAACATGCTTCCAGCTGGTTAGTCCGTCTCCCAGACCGATTTCACTGGGAACATTTGTTAAGAATGGGGTCAGAGTCCATGTTTGCACATAATTTCCTCTTTGGCTGTTTATTTAACTAGTCTCTGCTTGAATTCTATTCCAAAGAGAGATTTTTCATGACCAAAAAGTATTTTCTTCCACCCTGAACTCCTCTGATAGCAAGAATCAAGAAGCTGTAAACGAAGCAGCCTGTTCGGTTTTTAGCTTTTGGATGCCTAGAACTCACAATTGTGACCTTTTCTTTGTTTCTCCAGAAGAAATAAAACATTTAATTTTCACTTATACCTCATCCTCATGGGCAACCTGTGGCTACGTGTCTGAGGCTTTACCTGCAGTGAATTTATTCCCTGGTCGCTGCTAGCAGGGAGCAGAATCTGAGCAGTTTGCCTTTGCGTTATTGTCGTTCATTGATCTCTCAGTTAACAAATAAATTAAAAAATGAGGCGGATCATGCAAGAGTAAGTCTAATTTCTCACCAACCCTCTGTATTTGTATTCTTCTTTTTGTTTGTATTCTTCTTTTTGTGAACCAGCTGCACAGGTATGAAATCTTGGGAGTTTTGTGACTTGTATGCTATTTGTTATCAGCCTCGTGCTATCCAAAGAAAAGCCCCTGGAGACAAGGACGTGACATGCTGTTGCTGTTATCAGACTATTACTGTTTCTATTTAGCTTGGATTCCTTGGCTAGAGTTCTGGAGGGAGGATGGGTCACCCCCTACGCCTTCTCCCACCCTCTTTGCCCCTTCAGTTCTTTCTTTGCTGTTCCAGGTTGGAGAAGCTCGCCCTGTTCCTGTGTTCAGAGCACTTTTCCTCTCCCACCCTCCACCAAATCACCTGGCAATCATGAAATTTGCATTAGGTGCAGCGACAAATTGGTTGCTCTGTAAACAGACACCCAGATGATCTAAAACATACAAACCATTTTGTGTCACATACTATTTGCAGCTGGTAGTTCTCAATTTGTTGTTCAATTTTGCCAGAGTAAGAGTAGAATTATAGTGCTGGTAACAGCATCTACTCACTTCAAATGAAGGGAGGAAATTCTTCACAATGAGGGAATACGGTAACTACTTCACACATTTGTCTTTTATTATGCTCTACACTTAGAATTTTCTTTCATTTCCTGAGATTTGACATGGAACATCTCATTTTTGTCAGCGTAGGCACTGAAAACATTCTCAATATATTTTTTCTGAAAGAATTTGACAGCCTGGATTTCAGAAGTGAAAAGAAATGTTAAAATTGTCTTATAAATCAGATCTTTTTGTTTCAAAACAAGCCAGAAAAATCTTTATTGCTTTTTTTTAAGAAACAAGTTATATTTAGTTTCATCACGGTTTAGCCGTGACCACAAAAAAAGAAGTTTAACAAGTGATGTCTAAGTTTTATAGATGGACCTTCACCTGTGTGCACAATGTGGATGCAAATCGCGAGTTCCTTTCCACCTCTTCAGTTTAAATTCTATCATGAAGTATAAAAAAGTGGTGCAAGTGTACATGCTGCTGTATTTCTCACTAAACCTGGAATATAGAAGAAAGGAAGAGCGGCTGTGTTTTTCTTGTTGTGTCATTGAAATGATACCAGCTACACTTCATGAGAGGAGAAATGGTTTTGCCCTAAATAGGTTAATTAATGGAGGTTTTGCAGCAGCCTCTGTTAAATTGGTTTTATTTCCATGGCAACTCTTTCTGCTTCCTGGATAACTTCATTTCAGTAAACGTAAGACTGAGTTGAGTGGACGATGGGCCCCTCTGTGTACTAATATGTGGGCAAGTACAATAAATTTCCACATCATGAACAGATAAATATAGGCACTTAACCTTGTTGTGCAGGGAATGTAATGTTAAGGGTTGCTGAGAACCAAATGTCAGCGAAAATAAATAGGTAATTGAGGGTGAGAGCCTATTGATAGTGGCAGTTCATCCATGCTAGAAGCACACCCAGGGCCTCAGCTGTGGGAAACAATGCATTGTTTTTTACTTTTCTTTCTTTCTGCTGTGAAACTTTATTGTGTTTAGTAGTGTGACCAGAGCTAGGTAACAATTTGTTCTATAAAAAACCCTCTTACTCCTGCTTCTGCTTCCAATTTGAAGTTGGGTACCATGCACTTAGGAGACCCAGAGAGAAGTTTGCCAGGACACAGTTTATTTCGGGAATATATCCTGTATGGGTCTAAGCTTTTGTTTTATTTCTCTGAAGGCATGGGAGCAAACCTGTTCGAATGCACAAGACTTGGTTGTTTCATAAAACCACAAGAACTGCAACCACAGGGTTGGTTGCAAAAGTTATTTCTTTTTTCAAACAGCAAAATAAAATTCTGATCTTTCTCCCACGTGCCTTTCCTCTCAAAACTATAATGTAGCATGTCTTAGGATAATTTCTGTCCTTAGGCTTCATTTGTTAAACTTGTTTTTTTTTTGTAAATGGTTAAAATTGTGGTCAGAGTTGACTCACCTTGGCTAGATTCGTTATCGCTTGTGTTAATATTTAATGGTGTGGTACCAGGCTGTACCCTGTTACTTTCAGAACACTCCCATATTGTTCTGAGAGATAATGCATCTCCTGCTTTAATATCGGGTATCGGGGATAGAGGATACTGCGTGGCCTCAAGGACCCGCTGCCTCCGCTGCATCTGGCTTTGCGTAAAGGCTCTGATGGATCCTAACAGTGCAAACGTCATGATTCCAAAAGCCTGACTGGGGTCTTGTTTGTCTTGATTAGTAAAAAGTTAAAAATAAATTTGATTAGGGGAGGAGGGGAAAGAATTAAATTAGAAACGATCATAGACTCATAGAATAGTTTGGGTTGGAAGGGAACTTAAAGATCATCCAGTCCCACCCCTGCCATGGGCAGGGACACCTCCCACTGGATCAGGGGCTCCAAGCCCCATCCAACCTGGCCTTGAGCCCCTCCAGGGATGGGGCAGCCACCCCTGCTCTGGGCAACCTGGGCCAGGTCCTCCCCACCTTCATGGTAAAGAAATTCCTCCTTATGTCTAGTCTAGATCTGCCCCTCTCCAGTTTATCCCCATTGCCCCTCGTCCTATCACTCCAAGCCTTTGTAAACAGCCCCTCCCCAGCTTTCCTGGAGCCCCTTTCAGCACTGGAAGCTGCTCTAAGGTCTTCTTGGAGCCTTCTCTTCTCCAGGCTGAACAACCCCAGCTCTCTCCACCTGTCCTCGTATCCTCGATAGTGTCCTGTATGTCATTATGAAAAATACGCTGACCCTTTTGAAGTTGCCCTGAGGTCAAGGGACTGCAGCAGCCCTTAGACTTCATGTTCCACTTTTTTCATGTCTTTCTTTTAAGCTGTCCTTCCCCTACATGTCCTACATCTCAGCTGCACCTCTCAGCTGAGCTGCTTGCTGCTGCTGCTTCCCCGCTCTTGGTCTCTGCCTCTCCTGCATCTTCCCTGGCCCTTGCCGATAGCCGTGCTTGCTCAACAAACCACAGTCCTTCTGTGAGTGAGAGAGGAGAGGAAACGACCTCAAGTTGATTCAGAGCACGTTCAGATTAGATATTAGGAAATAAATCTTCACAGAAAGGTTTCTTGGTCCCTGTCAGAGGCTGCACAGGGAGGTGGTGGAGTCCCCATCCCTGGAGGGGTTTAACAGATGGGTGGATGAGGTGCTCAAGGTTCTAGTTTAGTCGTGGACAGGGACGGTTGGACTTAATGATCTCACAGGTCTTTTCCAGCCAAATGATTTTATGCCACCTATAGGGGAAGTACCTAAGAAAACAACTTCTGTGCTGCAGAAACAGGGATCTGGAGAAGCACCACAATGATTTACAGGCTCTTAACCTCTTCGACAGGTAGCTAAGCTGCTTCAATTTCTCCTCGTTCTCCCTTTATGTTTTTTAGCACGTCAACAAGAGGACAGCAAGTGCAATACCCAGAGAGAGGAGCAGCAGAGCTCAGGCTCCTCTCTGTGGCCACACACGCAGCTTGGCCGCTGGCTTGTGTCCACCTAGGCTTCCACCCACCCAAGAAGAGGAGACGCGGCTCTGGCTCATTGGGAACAATCCTCATTCGTCTGTGCAGAGGATCAAGGGACTTTTCTGGCTGAAAACTAGTTGTTTGTTCACTTTGGTTTCATTTCCACCACTGAGCTAGATTTTATCCGTGTTAGTCCTCTGATCTGGTCCAAGCAAAGCTGCAGGAATGCCAGGACCAATGTTGGGGAAGAATCAGAGCTGCAAGTAGAGGATGGGGCTGAATCCCCAGCAGCAATTTGCAGTTAGATCAATTTAATTCAGCTGCACCTTGAGACTGTGGTGGGCTTTTCCACACAGTAGTCAGTAACTTTAATGCATTATGGGTGGTTATTTTCATTAAGATAACTTTCCCCAGTCATGTTCACTTAGTCTCTGTGAGTTTAAGACAAACCAGGCAACGCTGGCTGGGCTTGTTCTGCACAGGAGGTCTGAATCTGGCCTAATTAACAAGATGCTTCATTAGGAGGAAGTTGCTGACCCTGGTGGAATTGAGCTGCTTTGAAATACCAATGAGAGCCGGGTGCCTGCAGGGGTGTGCTGAGCTGCTCCCAGCTCTTGCTCACAGGAGAAATCCTTGGATGAGTTCAGTGCAATTTGTTCCCACTGCTGTTCCAGAGGGTGGGAGTGAAGCCCATCGTGTGTGCTGATGGTGGAAATATGTAAGTTGTGGTGTTCTCAAGAGACTCTTTCTACCCTTCTGCTGTTCCGAATGTCTCTGTGTGGTGTGACTGGGGTAAAAATCCATGAGCAGCCCCCTTTGCTTGCCCTACCCCCTGCTCAGCTGGTGGGCAATCACAGGGTGATGTTCTCTGCTCTAGGAAAGGTCATCCTCATGCCACAGTTCAGATGGATTGTACCTCAACTCACCATCATAGAATCACCAAGCTGGAAAAGACCTTTGAGATCATTGAGTCCAACCATACCTCTCTGCCACTAAACCATATCCTTAGGCACCTCATCTACTTTTCTTTTAAATACCTCTAGGGGTGGTGACTTCACCACCTTCCTGGGCAGCCTCTGCCAGTGCCTGATGACCCTTTTGGTGAAAAATATTTTCCTAGTGTCTGATCTGAACCTCCCCTGGCTTGAGGCCATTGCCCTATCGCCTGTCACTGGAGACAAGAGCCCAGCACCCACCTCTCCACAACCTCCTTTCAGGGAGTTGTAGAGAGTGATGAGGTCTCCCCTCAGCCTCCTCTTCTCCAGGCTAAACACCCCCAGCTCCCTAAGCTGCATCTTGTAAGGGTTGATCTCCAGACACTTCACCAGCTTTTTTGTTCTTCTCTGGATGAGCTTCAGGACCTCAACATCCCTCTTGTAGGGAAGGTTCCACAGTTGGAGTTGCTCTCTGTTAAAATGCGTATCAGCATTGGGTTTAACAAAATTCATGCTAGATGTGGGTTAACAGCAGTTTGCTTTGAAAACACAAAAACTTACTGCAGAGAGGTCTCCTGCCTTGGTTTGCTTAATGTAGAGGTATCTCCTTGTTTCTGGTTTCCCTTTTGGACTGATTTTTGAAACCAAGAATGGATTTACGTATGTGGTGCTAAGGGTTTCTTCTAATAGTTTCAAGCTCTGTGTGTGTAAATTGCTTTTTATTGGTGTATATTTGTGAACAAATAGTCATTTGTAGGTAATCCCTACATCATTTAGAGCACCTGCAAATAACTGTTTCCAAATTTAATCATAGAATCACAGAGTAACCAGGTTGGAAGAGACCCACCGGATCATCGAGTCCAACCATAAGTTTTCTTGCTCTTTTCTTTGAGGGGAAATTAAAACGTTTGGGTTTTTTAATGGTGAATATATATGAATATATTTCAAACATCAGTAAACCTTATAGTTGTAGCAAGTGGCTTCTTTTAGAACATCATCAATATATGTAATAATACCACTCCAGTTTGTGCTTAATTGACCTGGCAGAGGGTTCTCCTCAGCTTCTCTGACTGTCACCACCCTGACCTCACGCAAGTGTTTCAGCTGCTGTCACACCCTTGCCTTTTTGAGTAAAAGTATTGTATACTCTTGCAATTTAATTATCTATAATAACTCAAAGCCACCTGACCTGCTATATGAAGTGTCATCCTAACACAATGAGGTCTCTATCCACAGCTTCATTTTTGTATTCTACTGCTTTTACTGACTTACCCGTCTCTTTAATTTGAGTCTAGAGTTCATCCTATAAATTTGACAACATCATTGAAATGTGCTAAGCCATTTTATGTGTGTTTGTACACAGGAGAGAATTGCCATTTCTCCAGAATGGAAGAGCAGGTGAAGCTCTGCTTTCATCTTTTCTCACGTGCTCAGAGCCACCTTCTGCTCCCAGGTAGAGCTGGGGGCTCCCAGGCAGAGCACATCTGCGCTTTGAATTTGTCCTATTTTTTAATGGCATGCTTTTCTTAGTTTTTTATCTGTCTTTAAATGGAATTCACTGATGTGTGTGACTGTTTTCGTCCCTTTTCCTTAGTGTTTTATTAATAAACCATCCCACAAAGCATCACAAACTAGTGTAAACGTTAGAATCTCCCCGACTTTCTGTCATATAGGCTGTATTCCTTCTTTGCAACCAGGTTCAGTTTAAGGATAATGCTGTCAAATGTGGATTTCTAAAATTAGTCACCTATAATTTCTCACCCATAATTTCTATTCTGGCGAGAGAGTAAGTGACCTGGATTTCAAGGTGCTGAATATCCCAGTAGGCAAATTGAAATCTGTGGAAGTTTGGTGCGTGAACCAACTTTCAGTGTGAACAGCAAGCTGGAGTAGTTCCATCTTCTCCAAGAAACTCTTGTAGACCTCACACAGAAATCTTCCTCTCATCCCCAACACCTCCGTGGTTAGTTATGTTAGTAGTTTCTTGCTTCTCATGCTGGCTCCACTCTCTCTCAGCCTGTCCTCGTATGGGAGGTTCTCCAGCCCCTGGATCATCCTTGTAGCCTCCTCTGGACCTGTTCCAACAGCTCCATCTCCTTCTTATGGTGAGGATTCCAGAACTGGACACAATAATCCAGATAAGGTCTCACAAGAGAGGAGTATTATGCACAGAAAAGCAAAGTTGCATGCTTAATTTCTTGCTGATTACACAGTTGATCTTTGCCCAGTTCTACTTCCTAATATTTCTCATGCTTCTGAAAACTTGTGTAGCTCTGTTTTATACTGAGACAATATAATGAAATGATTGTTGGCGGGGGAAAGAGAAGGTTTGTATTCTTGCTGTGGAAGATGTTACTGTTTGCATTGTCTCGGCAGGTAGGTCAGCATCCTCTGCACACCCACCTGTTAGATACAGCAACCTGTAATCCTATAATGCTTCTTACTCCCGAGAGCAAGCGTTGAGACTAATCCAGGGCTTACAGGAAAAAGTTATTAGTCAGTCTCAGTGGCACACCCATGGCCTGTTGAGAAATATTTTTAGAAAGAATTCCACAGTGTGGCTCACAGACACTGTTTTTAAACACCTGGCTGCCCCCCTCCCCATCCTTGAAGCCTTTACTCGAGGAAACGTTTTAATTACATCAATGGGAGTTGTGCCCAAGTTGAGCAACAGAGAACAGACTCTGAGGAGTAATGTGCTACCTATTAGGCTACTGAATTTCCTATTTCCAAAGCAGGAAAATCCATGTGCTGAGTAATACAAGCTGAAACATCCAGGTATGTTGCAGCGTTGGAAGCAGACAGAAAGATTTACAGGTATTTTGTAGACTTAGCAAGATAGAATCATAGAATAGTTTGGGTTAGAAGGGACCTTAAAGATAATCTAGCTCCAACCCCTCTGCCGTGGGCTGGGACACCTCCCAATGGATCAGGGGCTCCAAGCCCCATCCAACCTGGCCTTGAACCCCTCCAGGGATGGGGCAGCCACCACTGCTCTGGGCAACTTGTTCCAGTGCCTCACCACTCTCATCATGAAGAGATTCCTCCTTATGTCTAGCCTAAACCTCCCCTCTCCAGTTTATACCCATTGCCCCTCATCCTATCACTCCAAGCCTTTGGGAACGGTCCCTCCCATGCAGGGATCACCCAGGGGCCATAAACGCAGTATCAGCAGCATGTTTCCCTCAGGCAGTGGGGAGAGGAGAGGACCTCCCTTCAGTTGAAGACATTTCAGCTCTCCCAGGGGCTCTGCTGCTTTCTCTGGCAAACATTCAGACCCTGAATTTCTGCCCCAAATTGAGAGTTCAGTGTGGCAGGAACCGCACCGGCATGCGGAGGGGAAAGTGGAAGGTGAACCCGCAAACGGGTGAACATTGCAGTGAAGCTCTGCAAACACGCTCCACGTGGCTCTGCTTCCCACGGGTCAGCCGGCAGCCTTGGACTTTATACTTATATTGCCCAGAGCAGGGGTGGCTGCCCCATCCCTGGAGGGGTCCAAGGCCAGGTTGGATGGGGCTTGGAGCCCCTGATCCAGTGGGAGGTGTCCCTGCCCATGGCAGCGCTGGAACAGGATGGGCTTTGAGGTCCCTTCCAACCCAAACCATTCTATGATCCTACTTAATGATTTTGGCTTTTTTTTTAGTGTATTTGAAGGGCAGAAATGAAATATTGAAGGCTGATGGAATTTGCAGTCTGATCACATTCAGTAAAGTTTGTGCTTAGCAAGATCTTGTAGCTAGAAGTCACCTTAATATTTTATACAATGCCAACCTTACTGAAAGAAAATGAAGAAAGCCTTATGAGCGCAGAAATTGCTCATGAAGGAACTGAAATTCCCATGTGTTTAAGTACCAGGCTGTGTTAGTCTGTTTGTGTGTACCTTAGATAGCTGTGTTTACTTTTGTTTATGGGCAGGATTGTGTTTGAACTTAGCCACACACCAGTTATAAAGTTGAAATGCCTGGTTGTTATAGGCATTAAATGCCTATAAGAGGACTTTGGCTCCATCCAGTACTTTGTCTTTCATATGATAACACCTGTCATGTCAAAGTGTCCATCTGAAACTTGATGCATCACATTTATTTCTTAAGTATGGCTTATGCTACCAATTTGGAGTTACTCTACTTAAATTTTCTCAAATACAAGGGGTCTAGCCTGATCCAGCCCTTTGCTTTAATAAAGCAAATATGAATTAGGATCGTATTTTTCATTTGTCTGTATGAATACATCCTCTAGACAGTTCACAATACAGAGTGAGTTACATCTTCTAGGTATGGAGTGGCTTGTTTGGTTTTTTACCGAGCCAGAATTTTTGTGTGCTGAACTTGATTGTTTTCTGCATTTCAGAGCAGTAAGAAATCTAGTTCTGAATGTGTCTTGCTGCTAGAATTGAGAGAGCTTATTGTGGGGGATCCCTCAGGCAATGCCAGCTCGTTTATCAGGTCCAAGTGCTCGGGTTTGGGCACGGGACTGGTTCCAGATGGCTGAGGTTTTATGCTTCAGGTGAGAAAACGTTTCCTGATAGAACATGTCCTATTGCTTGTGAAGATTCTTGGAGATGATCATCAGAATCTTTGAGGTCTTGATGTGCCTGGTGGAGGAACATGACCATGAAATAGTTGGCTATGGGACCGACAGCTGTTTTAAGGGCCAGATGACAGCAATAATTCAGCGCAATCGTTGCACGTTGTTAGATGGACTTCAGAGTTCCAATTTAAAGGATGATAGCAAAGGTTGATGGAAGCATGAGAGTGCAGTTTAGGAAATCATTGTTCAAGAGTCTTGTCTGATTTGCTCTCCTGATTGCATTGTATGGGATCCAATTGCTCCTGATGCGGAGAGATTTGCAAGCAAATACACCGTGCTGCAATATCAGTCATGACAACATGAAAGACATGTTAGTTATAAACACTAAATTTTGCATTTTACTGCTATGTAGTCAACATGTAGATTGTTCCTAGCCAAGCGGTAGTCTTTTGGATGTTTTCTGCCTATTGCTACAGGGAAGGAGAATCAGAAAACTGACACCCTTCAAGCCTGAAGACGTTCTGCGCATCTTATCTGGCTATAAACTGGAGAGGGGTGGATTTAGACTAGACATTAGGAAGAATTTCTTCACGATGAGGGTGGGGAGGCCCTGGCCCAGGTTGCCCAGAGCAGGGGTGGCTGCCCCATCCCTGGAGGTGTTCAAGGCTAGGCTGGATGGGGCTTGGAGCCCCTGATCCAGTGGGAGGTGTCTCTGCCCATGGTGGGGGTGGGACTGGATGGACTTTGAGGTCCTTCCAACCCAAACCGTTCTATGATTCTATGATCATTCTGGTTTTCTGGTTCACACACCCAGTGTAGAAAAAAGTAAGCTTATTGTGCAGTGATGGTAGTGCTTCAGGCTTAACTTTTGGAAGAACGTCACCCTTTTAGGGATACAGAATGCAAACCTGTGCACAAATACTACAGTCCAAGGGAAACAAACACTTTTTGGCCCTTTTGCACGGCTGAGGCTTCACCTACAGGCTGAGACAGAAATAGGGTTTGTTTGTCTTCTGTCCTATTTTTATCATAATAACGTTGTTGCAGGAAGTAATGAATGCTGGCTACGTTATGGTTTTCATATGTCACCAGAAAACAGGTTTTTTGAAGTGGTTTTTTGACATTACAGTAGCATTGTAAGCCTAGGATCAATAATTGCTGTTCTTAAGCAAGGTTTATGGGCTCTTCAGAGAGAGCAATTGCTGTACACTCATTTAGTGGTAGCTCTGCCCTGATTGGAAGCTTTTGAATCTCTGAGCTGGTTGGTTAAGTGTCAAAAATACTTTTGTTGTGTCATTGCTGACTCCTTAGGTGAATATTATTACTAATAAATTAAGTCTTCTCTATATGTGTCAGTGTGTTGTTGCACACAAGTTTGGACACTTGCTTCAAGCTGATTTCTTCTACGGTTCGGATCAGTTTTCTGTCTCTTGGTGGTGTTGGAGATGGCAAATAAGCATGTGTGTGTGTTCTAGCAGAGTAAGGAGTGATTGGCTTTGTATTCAGTGATCTATCTCACGGCAACAGGTGTTTGCTCCTCCTCAGAAGTAGCTCATTACTTCATCCAAGGAGCTGTCATGTAATTAATAGTGGTAATGTGGAAACTTTCTTCTCACTGGAGCCAGAAGGCCATGGACACCAAGGATTTCAGGGGAGCAGTTTCCTCTTGTGACTGCCCAGGTGGAGTTTGTAGATCGACATGTGCTCATTAGATGAGGACAATTATAGCTGCGACGTGGTGTTTTTGTGGATGATGGCTGGAAAATGAGGAATATATCACTTGGGCACTGAGAAATGGATGGGTGTTTCTCCACTTGATTAAAGGGAAGTCGTGGGTCACCAGGAGGTCTGCCTGAACATCTGGCCCAGAGCCATCCCCTTGGTTTAGCTAAACGGGGACTGTGTATTCATCACACATCTCCAGCACTTGTGTGAGCCACTGTTTGTCTCTGTGAGCAGTAACCTACGAAACAGCAGGAGAACAACAAATGACAATAACTTGTAAGGGAGGACAAATGTGAACTCATAATCTGTCTTGATATGCATGTTGTGTTGCCCAGTCATAGAATCACAGAATAGTTTGGGTTGGAAGAGACCTTAAAGAGCATCTTGTTCCAACCTCCCTGCCATGGGCAGGGACACCTCCCACTGGATCAGGCTGCCCAAAGCCCCATCCAACGTTGCCTTGAACCCCTCCAGGGATGGGGCAGCCACAGCTTCCCTGGACAAACTGGGCCAGTCCCGCACCACTCTCATGGTGAAGAAATCCCTCCTTATGTCTAGTCTCAATCTGCCTCTCTCCAGTTTATCCCCATTGCCCCTCATCCTATCACCACAAGCCTTTACGAACAGCCCCTTCCCAGCTTTCTTGTTCCCCCTTCAGGTACTGGAAGGTCGCTCTAAGGTCTTCTTGGAGCCTTCTCTTCTCCAGGCTGAGCAACCCCAACTCTCTCAGCCTGTCCTTGTATGGGAGATGTTCCAGCCCTCGGATCATCTTTGTAGCCTTCTCTGGACCCATTCCAACAGCTCAAAATCAGTTCTGCTACAACCTTGTCTAGCACCTCCGCCCTAAGCCAGAATCCTGAAGTGATTCATCATAATCAACAGAACGTTTGTAGTGATAGGGTGATGGGCAATGGGTATAAACTGGAGATGTGGTGTCTGCCCTATCCCTGGAGGTGTTCAAGGCCATGTTGAATGGGGCTTGATCAGCCTGATCCAGTGGGAGGTGTCCCTGCCCATGGCAGGGGGGTAGGAACTAGATGATCTTTAAAGTCCCTTCCAACCCAAACTATTCTATGGTTCTATGACTTTTAGTTGGTATTCTTTGACCAGGACAGACATCAGAGCTACAGGAATAGTCCTGTGGGAAACTGGAGTTCCCCATGGGCCATGGGGAAGCACCTGCGAGTGAGTAAGAAGTTGTCTTACATCTTTAAGTGCAAACACTGCAATTCTTGTATAAAAGGCACAAACCCCAATTGTGCTTCTGTTTACCGTAGCGTAAATTCTGCCACCTCATGGTGCTGGAGCATGTCACGAATTGGAGTTTGGCCCCAGGCTGATGAGAAGTTCAGGTTTGGCTAATGAGGTTTGGTACTGGATGATCTTTAAGGTCTTTTGTGACCCAAACCATTCTGTGATTCTATGATACTGCTCCTCTGGGCCAGTTTCAGCAGTGAAAACTTGACAATGCATTCCAAAAATCCACTGCTGTTCACTTTGCCAAGCAGCAAAACTAAGTTTTATGAAGCAAACAGGCATGAGAAATAAATAAACTTAAGATTTTTGTAATCCATATGATTACATAGGAGAGATCTGAACTCCTATTGTATTGTTGGGGGTGACTGCAGTGCCCCACATGCTTGATAATGTACAGAATTGATTTGAAATATAGGAAGATCGAGACTATGTGAAATTTATTTCCAATCAAGTGTTTAGTAAGCAATTATACAGATTATAAATAGAACGGATTTTAAATCTGCTTCCCTGTGGCCACACGTATGGTGTGGTTGTTGGAGGGGCAGTGGTTTGAGTTTTTTTAGCGTAACACAATAAAGGGAGTTTTCAGTCGAGCAGCCGTCTCCTTCTGCAGAGGAAACCTGCAGGATGATGTTTATGCTTGTTTTAGTCATCGGAGGTGAAGTGCACAATAATGCTAAGCCTGTGTTTCTACAATTAGAGGATATTTCTCATGGTGAAGGAAGTCTCCAAGGTCAACGGCTACAATACCCGGAGAAGTTACATCACAAACCCACATCTGCACGAGGCTGTTCTCTTTTCCTTCCACACCCCTTTTTTAGTGTGTGTATGTGCTCTCTCTCAGCTGAAGTGTTGCTCACATCACTTCCAAGGATACGAGGGATTTGGACTGGACTTCTGTTTACAGTGTCATCTAGCTATTAAAAAAAACCGAACCTCACACACCCTGCAAGCAAAAAACCTGAATAAATATTCACACACCCCCAGATAACTGAAAAAAAAAATCTCTGTACTGTTTTCTAATATGCTCTACATTCCTAAACCAAAAAATATGGTTGGACTCGATGATCCGGTGGGTCTTTTCCAACCTGGTGATTCTATGAAAGTTGATTTGTCTAGCTACTGTTTTTGCGATAGGAATTACATTGTACGGTGATGATGGCAGCAGCGGCACCTCCTGGATCTCATCTCAGCCTGTGTCTGTCTTACCTTCTGTCATGGTAGTGGTGGTTGTGGCAGCTCATCCCTCTGTGATGAGCTCTGTGCATGGGAAGGAGGAAGCTTTTGGCTATTTTAGCAAAATTTGCATGAGGGAAGAGAATCCTCTAGATCCTAATTTTTCCTGTTAACTTTATATTTCCATTTATTATGCAAGTTGATGTTACTGGTACAGACAACACAGTTTGGAAACCGCTGGTGTAATAAATTTCTGTTTGGGGTTTTTCTTTTTTTTTTATTTCTATACAAGAAATTTCAGCGTAAGGATTGCATTCCCTAATCATATTTTTGAAGAAGATTCTTTTCATCAGTGTTTGCTTGGTTTAGCTCCAGCACATGGCTGTTAATCTAAATTCAGCTTGACTTATAATAGTGAGAATAAGGACACTCCTTAGAAGCCTACCTGCCCATTTTATTTGTTTTTCACCTTCCTGATGAGGTTTGCTCTTATTCCAACAACAGGATAGCAAAGCGAGTGGTTGCTCTACATACTCCTCGTTACTGAAGACCTTATTTTATTTATACACCAGACTCTGAGTCAATGCTGTTGAAGTCAGACGAGTCTTTCTCTGGCTTGGAGTTGTTCTGAATCAGTCTATAAACCTAAAAATTAAAGCTGCTCCTAACAAAGAAAACAAACCCTTTTTCCTTCAGTTCCTAACAGAACTTGTGTTGTGGTTTTTAGCCTGTTGTTCATGTCTAGTCATGTTCACTGGTGACCATTCCATGCATCATCCATTAGGGTGAAATTACCTTCCTCGGTTGCGTTTGGTTTGACAGCAATTATTGCATTTAAGAAGGGTGGTGGCGTTCTGCCATCCGCTCCCTCGCTCTGCAATTGGGAATGGTGGTTACGAAGAGGTGTAAACGTCATCCAGGTAGCTAGGTTACCCCGAGTATTTAAAGAGGCGAGAAGAAAGGCTGATCTTCTTTTAGGCGCGGACAGGTGTGACAGAAGTTGAATTGGACTAGTGAGAGAAGGATTTTTCAAAGCTGAGAACATGTGTTTCGGAGCGCGCACCAGGTGTATCGGTTGCAAGTTGCTCATCCTTGCCTTGATCAGCATCATCGCAAATATTTTACTTTATTTTCCTAATGGTGAAACAAGATACGCTTCAGAGCATCGTCTCGGCAAATACGTCGAGTGCCTTCATGGCATTCTAGGTGGAGGCATTTTGGTAAGTAATGGGCTAGTGGTTTCTTTCAAGTTTATGTTGGAGATACTTGGTATTAATGTTTCTTTACCATTTATGCTAATGTATTGATCATATCTCTTATCTGCAGGAATCTCTGGACTTGTACCAGACTAAATTAGCTATATTACCCCATAGGTGTTATTAGTTACTTATCTATAACATTATGCCACTTTAGAACCAAGAAAGTCATAGGGTCTAGGGTGCAGAATCCAAATGCAAAACTGGAACCAAGCCTCTCAGTGGGTCATGGTTTGTGTAAAGGGTTAACTCTTACATTTCTGTTATTATTGAATCCTTCTCCTTTTATATCCTTAGATAACATTTAGTTGCATTTCCTTAATTCCTGTTATCTGAGATGCTTACAGTTATTTCTCTGCCTTAGCTCTTTATTTGGAGGAATCGAGTGGCCGTTGTCAAAGCTTTGTATTCGAGTGACAGCAAAGGGTGAAGATTTGAGTGTGTTTGTCACAGGAAATTGTTAATCCGAAACTACTCTTTCCTGCCTTTTCAACTTTGTAGACCATGTTGTAGCATATTTAAGTTCCCTGACTCTAGGCTTCCTTTTTCACTCACTTTTAAAAGTGCTGCTTAGAAATAGGCTACAGATCTTCATGGTTTTCTTAGGTACTCCTAGGTGCAGAGTCTTTATAAGCACAAACTGTTATTAAGTCCTGTTAGTGCTAAAGGGAAATTCTCTCTTTATACAACCCTGCTCCTTCTTGATTTTGCGCTAAAAGCTCTGGAGTATGGATGACTTGTTTCTTACAGAGAATTTCTGCTTTGTTACTTTGCATTTCTGTCCCTGGAAGCTGGTTGTAAAAACCTACGAAAAGCTAGATGTCTGTGGTGAGATGTTTGCCTGAGTGGGGTGAAGGAATTCTAGACTTTCTACCCTGCTCAGACTGGTTTGTCACACAGGCAGTGATAATGCTTCAGTAACTAATGTATTTGTAGTAGTTGGGTTTTTAACCAATAATTGAAAGACTTATCTTGTGGTAGAAAGTGAGGGCATTTTTTTGCAAAGCATTTTATTTGCAGGATACAGCCTTTAATGTGAATAAAAACTTCAGATGTTGAAGTCCTTTAAATGTTAGCAATACCTCAGCAGGCTCTTCATCGACAGGCTCTCTACACTCTTAAGAGAAAAGAGAAATGTGCCTGTCCTGGTGATGTCGCTGCTGCTATTGGGAGATGCCTACTGTGTAAAACTGAACAAGTCCGACACACTACCCCCATTCCCCCACCAAGAAGCAATGTAAATGAGATTCATTATGTTTTATCTGTCCTGTCTGTGCGGCAAAAGAGGACGATGTGGTTTGTTTGCTCCCTACCTAGGTGCTCATTCCAGCTGCAGTATTCATTGGGCTCCACCGCGATGACCGCTGTGGGTGCTTTGGCCACGCCGACTGCGGGAAAAGCTGCGCGGTAAGAGAGTCTTTACGTTCCAGTCTGAGAAAATCCCAAAGACAAGGTGATTGTTCAGTTAAAAGTTCATGTCTGTTTGCTGTGCAGATGCTGTCCTCAGTTCTGGCAGCCGTGATTGGGCTCATTGGTTCTGGATACTGCATAATCATTTCAGCGCTGGGCTTGTCTCATGGACCATATTGTTCTACTCACCCAGAAAGACAGTGGATCTATCCTTTCACTGAATCCTCTGGAGGGTAAGTTGTCCATCCAGGAGGATGTTGTATCTCCCCCTGTGTACCCTTGATCTTCATTCCAGTGCCCTTCAGCAATATCCAGGAACCATGCACCAAGACCCATTCCCAAGTTTATGCTTCGCAATCACCAAGACCTAAATAGATGGTGCCAGCTACCCACCCTGCTAGAGTTCTAAATCCAAAGCGGTACAAATCCTCTGTCCTACAAAAAGGGATCTGAACTTGTTTATATAGGTAATAATATCTATATAAGACATATATAATTCATGTCTAGGAGCATCTCTAACATAAAATTCAATGTTTGGGGAATCTGAGAGTTTTACAAACTATGAATAGTGGTTGTTAGAAAATTTGTCCCGTTGTGTAGGAATCGGTTTTGTGATGCTTCCTTCTGAAGTTGCTTTATACCAGTGTAACTTCATTAGTTACAATGGCACAGAACTTTTCTAAATAAAAATAGAAAAGGTTTATAAAAATCTTCTTTGTATGCTGCAGGGTGGGGAGGGCCAGAAGTTCTTCATTATCCCTAATTAGAGTTCTCCAGCAAGCAAAGCCTTGTTAGCTGAGTTGTATGCTATTTCTCATTAATCTCCACAAATCCTATAGGTTGGAAGAGGATTTGGTTTGGATCGTGATGTGCTTTTACAATGTCTGTGTGTGGTTGGCAACCTCGGGGCTGATTCTGGTAACAGTTTACGACTGATGCCAGACAGTTTGAGTACTAAGAAGCCACACAGAGCTCCTTCACAGCAAAGGGTTTGAATTTTACAATTCTGTTGCACCTCTCTCAAGAGGGGCTGTTCCTTCTTGTCCCCAACTGTGACTGAATATAGAAGATTCTGCAGTTCTTTTGAGAAATAGTATTGCTCTTTCAGATTTCTTGAACTTCTGTCTCACTTTAATCAGTGATAGAAGATTCTGCCTTTACAGCTTAGATTTTTTTTTTTAACAGAAATTAAGACCTAAAAATATCTCATTGATCATTCAACATGTTCTTAAACAGAACAAACTTTGCAAAGAATAAACGATTGCCTTTTCTTTTCCCACTTACAATGATTATCCTTGATGCAGTTACAGACTAGATGTAGTCTGGTTCTAGAGTGTGGTAAGCATCTTACTCTGTCACAATGTTAATATCTTTTTAATTGCTGTGTGCAGGTACTTGTTTGAGTACAGCAAGTGGTCTGAATGTCAAGAACCTCATAACATCGTGCATTGGAACGTCACCCTCTTCTCCATCCTCCTTGTCGTGGGAGTAATAGAGTTCATTCTGTGCTTCATACAGATAATCAATGGCATTCTTGGAGGGTTGTGTGGGTTGTGCTGCAGTCATGAGGAGGTAAGCCCTTTGGAGCCGTAAGCATGCTTCCCAGATGAACACAAAATGCTCTTGCTAGTGATGTTACTGTGGAGCAGCTATTATGTTAGATATTCTTAAGCAACGACTCAGTGTGCAACTGCTTTAGATCCACGTTGTGTTGAGCATTTTCATGTAGTGCTTGACCATGTGCTTTCAGTCCCAGTGAATTTAGTCTGCATAGGAACTGGAAGGCTTTTTCCCATGTGGTCATCAGCATCACAGAGATGATACAACTGAAACACAGATGTCCTGGTGGTGCTTTTTCATAGATTCTGTGATTCTATTACTGTCTTCAGTCCTATCTTCCACGCTGTAACTGCAGTATAAAAGAGCTGTGTTATGGTTCTCTAAATATTGTCTGGTTAATTTTAGGTCTTATATACAATATTGAAATTCTTAATGTGTGTTTCTTTCTGTTCTCCCCACAGGCATACGCTTGCTAGAAACCAGATGATGTGTTGACGTCGGTGCATGTGTGGTATATTAAGTATTTTGTGGGGTTTTTATATCCCATGCATACTAAAACGTGCATTGTTTGTTGTCAGGCTGTGCTGTTGCTATTGATTTATCTGACTTTGGGCCAGGATTTGTTGTTGGAGTCATGTGCAGGTTGTCCGTTAACGTCTCTGTATCTAAAGGCAAAATGTATCCTGAGTATCTTTGATAATTTCATAGAAACGTTTGGTTGGAAAAGACCTTTGAGATCATAGAGTTCAACCATCCCTGTCCACTACTGAACCAGATCCCTGAGCACCTCACCCAACTGTCTGTTAAACAGCTCTGGGGATGGGGACTCCATCACCTCCCTGGGCAGCCTCAGCCAGTGCATGATGACCCTTTTGGTGAAGAAATTTTTCCTGATGTCCAGTCTGAACGTCCCCTGGCACAACATGAGGCCATTCCCTCTCATCCTGTCTCCTGTCCCTTGGGAGAAGAGACCAACACCCCCCTCTCTACAACTTCCTTTCAGAGATTTGTAGGTAGAGATAAGGTCTCCCCTTTCTTCTGGACTAAACAACCCCAGGTCCCTCAACTGCTCCTCATAAGACACGTTCCCCAGCTCCTTCACTTCTCTGGATGCATTCCAGCACCTCAGTGTCCTTGTAGTGAGGGACCCAAAACTGAACCCAGGATTTGAGGTGCCCCTTCACCAGTGCTGAGCGCAGAGGAAGGATGACCTCCCCGCCCCTGCTGGCCAAACTGTTTCTGATGCAGACCAGGATGTTGTTGAGTTTCTTGGCCACCTGGGCCACTGCTGGCTCATGTTCAGCCGCTGTCGGCCAGTAACTCCAGGGCTTTTTCCACCAGGCAGCTTCCCAGCCATCCTACCCCAAGCCTCTCGCACTGCGTGGGGTTATTGTGAACCAAGTGGAGGAACCCAGCACTTGGCTTTGTTGAACCTCATACCACTGGCTGCAGCCCATTGGTCTACCCTGCCTCTGTAGAGCCTCCCTTTCCTCAAGAAAATCAGCATTTCTGCCCAGCTTGGTGTCATCTGCAAAATGAGGGTATGCTCAACCCCGTCATCCAGACCATTGATAATGATGTTAAATGGAACTGGCCCCAAGAACAGAACTATTCCCTCTTAGTACAGACAACTGGCTGAGCACACCACTAAAGATGTGGGTTTATTTTGTGTTTTGTTGTTTTTTTTTTTCTCCTTACTACTGCAAAAAAAAAATCTCTGTACTTTATGGTGCTTTCCCAATAAAGTTGCACTTTCATTCTGATGTTGGAAGGAACACAAACCCAGCCTAGTCTGGCCCAGATTAAACGAATACTCAGCTAGAGAAAAACAAAAAAGCAGTAAAATGTGGATGATGGAGGGCAGATACGTGCAATTCAACTTTTCAGGACTTTTCTGGACTTCTCCCGTATTTCACAAATAAAGATTTGTATTAAAAGCACCCAGCAGGTGTCAGTGATTCTTTCCCTGCCCAGGCTGAATCATGGCTTTGCTGGTGTTACAGTGAGTGGCAGTGGTGACGGGAGAATGAGGATATAAAGCTCTCAGGTTATAACCTACTTTTCCTCTCCAGCAGGCTCTGTCAGAGTGGGAATGGGAACTGCTTCACTGCGTGGTTTAGATCATTTACCTGAGCCAGGCAACAAGGAAATGATAGTCCAATGACAGCTCTGTGAGCGATACAGCTGTGTACGTGGAGTCTTAGTCCTGGGTCTGGACTAGAAGTTCATTGCTGATGGTCCTTCCAAGGTCCAGAGGGAGGTTCCCGTGTAGCTGAGCTGCTGTGTTCTGTCTTCTGCTACTCTCCCAAGGAGAGTTCACCTCCCAGCGAAGTAGGCAGAGTCTGGAGACAAAACAAAATGTGGGTTTGGGTCCTGCTTTTTTTGCCTCAGTGTTGAGAAACTACAGTTCAAATTCAGATCAGCAGTGATTGATTAATTTGAAATATTTGTCTTCGCCAGTAAGCAGCCTGGAGGCAATATTCTGAGATCCTGTGCAAGAACCTCTGAAGTGTGGCTTGTAGGATGATACAGCGAGATGTTCTATCACAAGGTAAAGTAAATCTGAACGATGCGCTGCCAGCAGCATGCTGGTTGGGTCAGTTTGCTGCTGGGAATTGCAGTGAAAAACAAAGAAATGAGGCTGATTGCCATTATTGCTCAGTTGAGGAGCTTAATGGTTGATGACATCTTTGAAAACAGGTAAGGTAGAACCATAGAATAGTTTGGGTTGGAAGGGACCTCAAAGCCCATCCAGTCCCACCCCTGCCATGGGCAGGGACACCTCCCACTGGATCAGGGGCTCCAAGCTCCATCCAACCTGGCCTTGAACGTCTCTAAGGATGGGGCAGCCAGAACCTTGAGGCGTATCCATCCTCACAGCCAGGTCTGTCCAGTGCAAATATATAGCTGAAAGAAACAAATCAACCATAAAAATGAAATCACACACAATTCCACAGAAAAAAACCTTCTAGATGGGAAAAGCTTTGTTTAGAATTGGACGCGATGATCCGGTGGGTCTCTTCCAACCTGGTTTTTCTGTGATTCTGTGAATCTGAGGACGTCTGCCTCTTGCAATACTATTTATTCATAAATAAGTATGTAGAAGTAGCTGAGTGCAGTCTTTAATATTTTTTCTTCTTGTTGTGTTTGTCTGTGCCTTGCCCTGCTATGGCAGGGAGGAAAATACACGTGTGCATGTGCGTTAGCAGCAAGGAATTTGTGTGTGTGGTGTGCTCTGGTGTCTTTGCACACAAAGAAGCACTGTTTGAAAAAGGATCTGCAAGTTTAGATTGTGTGGCATGAGAGGAGGAGGAAGACAGGTTGGTGATAGAATAGGGTATAAGTTGCGCACAACTTATGGATTTTTGCCTTTACGCTTGCATAATTGTTACTTCTTCCTGATACATGCAACTAATTAAAGAACTGAAACAGATTTAGAAATTCTAATGGACAGAATGAGTACAGCTTAGAATTTAAACTTTACCTTGGATCTGTGTGGCACTAAGGCACAACGTCAATGCTCGCTGTTTACGTTATCTTTTAAAATACCTGTCGAATTTTTTTTTGCCCTGTGTGTAAGACTGTTTTGGGAGTTTTCATCGTAGAGAAATGATTGGTTTAGGTTAAATTCACTTCAGTTAGCAGAGAATTCATTCATCCAGAGTAAACATGGCTTTTCGGTAAGAGGCTTGGCATCAGCTCACGGATATCGACAGCAACAGGAAAGCAGCTCTTGCAACACTTGGTAAGGGATTTGAGAAACCGAGTGCCACGTTTGCTTAATGCTCAGTATAAAACAGTTGTTTCCTGTTCTAGCAGTATAGCAAAAAACACACCTTGGTTTGGTATTCCCAGAGCTTGGTTTTAATACCCAATAAGTCATGACGTGGACTGTTGTCCTGCAGAAGGAATGCTCTCTCAAGGGTCATTTTCAAGTCAGCTTCTTCTAATCAGAATAAATTACTGCAGGACGTAGCAGCAAATCAGATTATCGACTAGGCTGCTCGCTAGTAATTTTGGTCTTTGCTTTCAGATAAAAAGATTTTAGCTTCTTACGTGACCTTATAGAGACCTTCCAGTACCTGAAGGGGCTACAAGAAAGGTGGGGAGGGGCTGTTCACAAAGGCTTGTGGTGATAGGACGAGGGGCAATGGGGATAAGCTGATCTAGTGGGAGGTGTCCCTGCTCACAACAGGAGGGTTGGAACTAGATGATCTTTCAGGTCCCTTCCAACTCAAGCCATGCTGTCTCTGAGTTTTGTAATCAAAGAATTAGTCCTGGGGCTGTGAAGTGTCTGCATTTTAGCTGAGCTGTTCTCTCTGATCTGTACGGTGCAATGTTATTGATGTGAGTTCTGTCCATCCCAAAGGGAGGTTTGCCACTAATTTCAGTTAGAGAAAGGACAGGAAAATAAAATCATAGAATAACCAGGTTGGAAGAGACCCACCGGATCGAGTCCAACCATTCCTAGTGTTGAGCATAGTGTTCATAGTGATTAGGGAGTAAAGCAGGAAATGTGGGGAGGTCCTCAAAGCTAATGGCTCAGTAGCTCAGAATAAAACCTCATAGAAAAAGAAGGGGAGTAGGAAACAGAGGAGTCGCAGCAGAGGATACATGGAAAACCAGTGTGATCGCACGAGTACCACCATGCTCATTTCCCTGCTTGATCTCGTTTCAAGCAATAGGAAGGAATTTGTTGAAACGTACAACATAAACAGCTTTTATGAGATCATGAGCGAGGGCTCGTGTGCAAAGCCTAGAACAGCTCATGAGGAAACGAGAAATAAAATATGCCATGACATCATGGTTTCTAAAATCAGCCTTCTTGATTTTGATACAGCCCTGATTTTTTTTGTTCTCTGACTGTGACTTTCCTATTGAGTAAACCCTAAGCTGCTTCTTGAGTTACTTTCTGATGACTCACAGGGCACGGAAAGAAGGTTTGGGTTGTACTGCGAGCACTCAAACAGCCCTGGCTCTGCGATACTGGGATGGATGTTTACTTGCTTAGGGAATGATGACACATGAAAATGGGGAAACTGCCCGGGGCTGGCTTTGCACAGTGCAGAGCAGCAGGTAGTTCAAAAAAACCCACAGACCTGTGTAAGAAGTCACGTGGATGTCGGTCAGACCTGTAGCTATGCACGCTCAGCTGGGAGCACAGAGCGAAACAACTGGAGAAGCAGTAAGGTTTGATTCGTGAAACAATCCTGCTGCGTAATGCTGCAGAAAAGACAAATTAATTGATGAGTATGTCCGCCTGGAGGTTTTTAATCAGTGTTATTAGGGCTTCTGTGCTCTCTGCAAAGCGGCTGAGGTTCAGCTTGGTGGTTTTGTGAGGCTGCTCCAAGTCAGCAGCAAGTGTTGGTTCACCCTTTGGTCCGTAACTACCAAGCCCTGGTGTTAATCCTCTGCGATGTGAGGCAGCGTGTGCTTTTCTATACGTAGGCTGGATGTTTTTATCATTTGGCAGCCCCCTTCCCTCTAGAAGGGAGACAATTTGAGCGGCAGCAAGGCTGGGCAAGCTGCCTAATGTCACTGAGTATCTGCAGCCTAACCCGTGTTCTCGGGAGGAGTGCGTTTCTAAGCAGTCCCTAGGAAATGAGACTTCTGAAGTTCCTTCCTGAGTCTGACTTCCAGACATATTTCATTTGGAAGATCACAAAGGAGGATCCCTTAGAAGGGAAACCGCTACTTAAAGACATATGCCTAGAACGGACGATGAGTTTAAAGCGCGATATTCCTCTATTGTTCTGCTAACTGCTAAGCATCTCTGTCTGGAATCATACCCAGTCTTGGTTCCTGCGAATATGAAATGACTGAATCAAGCTGAGGAGGTTAAAACGCTTCTCATACTTAATGCTCTGTGATCTTTCGTTAGCTTTGAAGAGCGAAACTTCTCAAGTTCTTGAGAGATGGCTTTAGAGACATGTGGAAGCTGTTTGAGTTGCCTGCTGATCCCTCTTGCACTTTGGAGTATTGTTGTTAACATCCTATTATATTTCCCTAACGGGAAAGCTTCATATGCTGCCAGTTACCAGCTTCCCAACTTCGTGTGGCATTTTGAAGGGATCTGTTTCTCAGGTGTGCTGGTAAGTGTTGATGCTATGGGCTTGCGATGAATTACTGCTGCGAATAGCATTGTGTTACCGTGCAACAACGGAATCGAGCTAATTGTGTTTCTAAAAAGAATGTGGATTACTGCGGCAAAAACACTGCAGGCAGAAAAAACTCAATCAAACTGAAAAAAATGTTCATATACTGAATGACACGCTATGTGCACTGTTTAATTTAATGTAAGCGATTTTGCAGGGTTGATTTCTTATTGTCCTGTTGGGCTTTTGTTAGTGTGTGATTTATGCTTGTATTATAGAGGCACTATATTGATTTAATCCCCTGTGGAGGTTGAATTAGAGCTCTTTTAGCATAACAAAACGAAACAAAACCTAAAAAAAGCTGCTTATTATTGTTTAGATGTTTTTAAGAGCTGCACGCCTTGAGCATTCAGAGGACTGGGTGGATACAGCTTATGATGCATCAAGTGCCACTGTTGTTAGGCTAAATGCAAAAGGTCATCTCACTGTGATTGGCGCCGTAGGGTTTTCACTGCTACTTTTGTACTATGCTTATCTGTAGGAATAAACTAGCACAGAGTTGCCCACCGTAGCCTGAGACACGGAAAACAGTTAAATGACAGAAAGGCACGCAGGCAATATTTGAAAAGGTCTCATCTGCCCAGCCAAGGTTTTCCTGGGAAGGTGCAGAACTGTGAGAGTTACTAAAACACGAGGCATCCTCTTCAAGTTGTCTAGTCTTCCCAAGGCAGGAAAACCTAATCTTTTTCTAGCAGAGGAAAAAAAAAGTCAGACAGAGAATTTGAACTAAAAAGAATAGTTGAAAATTTGGGGAAAAGCCACAGTGATATTTGTATTTTGAAGCCTTGCATTGGTATTTGCTCTTCTACTTGTGAGCTTGGATTTACTCTTTCAGCTTCTCTCGTATAGCTGTGTCCATCCCAGCTGGGACAGGAGACACCGTGCTCTTGTTTTCAAGTAGAAGAAACAAGTACCGTGACAGCCTAATAAGAACAGTCCACGATGTGCCTTGAATAATTGTGCTTTAAAACCTCAACAGAGCAATACTGATGCAGCCCCTGCCTTCCACAGGCGAAGGAGACTGGATTAATATCTGCAGGAGTCTCACTGACCTTATCCATCCCCTTATAGATCCTCCTGTTGGCAGTGATTCTAATAGCCCTGGAGTGGAGCGTCTTCTATCGGTGCTGCCAGAGTGAGAGCTGTAACAAAACCTACAGGGTGAGTCTGTGCTTTATTTTTGTGTCTAACGGTTGTTCTCGGAGCCTTCCTGCTCCCGTGTTTCCAGCACGTCCTCTGCTTCCGTTCACAAAGAGGGATTTGAAGTCGAGTTGAGAGGTCGCGAAGAGCGGAGCTCCTTCCTTCTGATGCATAAGCAGGGGGAAAGAAAAACAAACAAACAATAAAACCTGACAAAAATGTCCTTGTGAAATAAAACAAGAACGCAGAAGGCCTGGGAGTTTCAATGCTGTGCAGGGAGGGGGTTGAGTCCCCTTCCCTGGAGGTTTAAGGGATGGGTGGATGAGGTGCTGAGGGACATGGGTTAGTGATTGATGGGAATGGTTGGACTCGATGATCCCATAGGTCTTTTCCAACCTGGGAATTCTATGATTCTACGAAGTGCCACAACTAACTGGCTTTATCCCCTTGCTTCTGTTATTTGGAAGTTATTTTTTCCAGTAATGACTTAATTTACCCTATCGAGGATACAAACGTGCTTAAGGCATGTTGTATTCCTCCAGCATTTTGGGAAACAGGTTTGCTAAAATGCATGTTTAAAAAAAAAAATTCCCCAGACAATATTTAACCAAGAGTTGTGAAACAATCTTAAACTCAGTCTTAATCTTTATTTTTCACGTGTAAGCTTACTATTCTTTACCAGGCCTTTTTCTTTCTGAATTTCAAAGACTGGGACAACCAAATGTGAAATCCATCCCCAAGGCAGTAGCTAAGATGTGTTGAATATATTTTCTGTGGACACTGTCCATATCCCATAATACTCGTCTCTCTTATTTCAGAGTTTTATTTCAATTGTGCTAGCCCTGCTCGGAGTGGCTTTCTCTGGATACAGCCTCATCATTTTTACACTGGGGTTGATCCAAGGCCCTTTCTGCAATTCTTCAAGTGGATGGGATTATATCTTCAAAGACACTGCTGGAGGGTAAGAGACTTCTAGATAATTTTTCTTGTTATTGTTCACCAAAACAATAGCCAAATTCTCTGATTTTTCCACAGATTCTCGAATGCAAAACCCTTACTGTTAAGTGAGGTTTTTCAGCTTCTTTACTGAGAACCAGAATCCCCTAAGAAATGATTTGCCTCCTTGTAAGGAAAGAAAAAATGTAATGAAGATATATTTGAGGAAAAGAAGTATTTTCATTCAGCAGAGTTTGGCAAACCTATGCAGGAGTTATACTGGTGTAATGAAAGTCCGGAGTGTGGCTCCTGAGTATAGGAAGCCCAAAGTTTTTTTGATGTACTGTAGGGAAAATAATGTGTATTTAAATTGAGTTGCCCCCATCACATCTCATTGACTTCACGTGATTGTTTCTCTAACAGGTACCTCACGGATTACCCTGCTTGGTCTCGGTGCACGGAACCTCCGAACATAGTGGAGTGGAACACCATTTTACTTTCTGTCCTCATCGCTCTTAGTGGGCTGCAGCTGATCATCTGTTTTCTCAAAGTGGCTGCTGAGCTGAAACGGACGCTCTGTGGCACCTATTCTGTTTTTGGCCAGGTAACAAAACATCTGAGGTAACTTCCTCAGCATCTCCAAGTCAGTTTAGCTTCAGCGGTTTCTCTCAGTTGAGGACCTATCCTTTTGGTTTATGCATTCTTATTAAGTGGAATTGGGAGAAGAGGGTGATTACTTCCTTCCTTTTTTATTTGCAGGCTAGGATTCTCTGAAAAAGGCAAGAAAACCTTCACTGCTTCCTCTACCCCCAGAAAACAACAGAAATGGCTTCTCCAACATTTACGATGGTAGATTTATGTGCTGCAAAGACAATTGAAACCTTTGTCTTGAATCTTTGTCTCTATTTTAGATGAAATTATTTGAAGAGTTTGGCATCTACAGTTTTTCCACTTGTTTTCTAACCCATCCAGTTAACCCTAAGAGGGACTCCAGTTTTTTTTACCCTCCACCTTGTTCTGGCAACAGGGAGGTTTGAATACCACGGAGCTGCTCTTTTATTGGAATCATATTTTTTGTTTTTAAATAAACTTCTGTAGAACTGCTTTTACATTTTGCTTTCTTTGTTTAGAATATAGTAATATCAGTTGTTCTGAAAGAGCCTGAATCAAAGCCCAGTGGTTCAGGAGGGTTTATTCTCTTGAGAATTAGTGCGTTGGATGAAGCTATGATTTCTAAATGAATAAATCATAGAATCATAGAATAACCAGGTTGGAAGAGACCCACCGGATCATCGAGTCCAACCATTCCTATCAAAAAATTTAGTTACAGACAAAATACAGTGATCACAAAAGGCAGCAGCCTCCTCAATTCTTTCTATTTTGGAAGTTCTTAATGGCACAAGGCAATTACTGAGAGAAGTCCATCAAGTCTTCCTGCAGGAAGGCTTTTAGAAAGACTTCTAGGCCTGCTTGAAAGTTCAGATACACAGCTCTGAAATCAGCTGTGCTAATTAGTACACGTTAATAGCTGCACTGGGCTTCTTTTTATTTTATACTCAGAGGCAAACATTTTCTTTTATTAAGAATTACGTGACTTGAGGGACTATGTGAGAGAACCTTGTGAGTATCCGGTGTTAGCTTATTAATAGTCTTCTAAATTCCCTGACCTTGCTAAAAGGAAGGCTAAGTTCTTGATAATAATCAGATGAAAAAGAATAATCTGGTTTGAATTAGCTCCTAAACAGTCTTTTTAATTTCTAAAAAAAATTATTTCCAGTGGTAATTCAAGGATTCAGAATAAAGTGGGCGCGCGGCTCATGTTGAGCACTCTGGTTTTGAGAGAATGAACACCTGGGGAAGGTGAAGTATGTGCAGATTTGCAGTAATTCATGTATCCCAGTTATATCAGAACAATATTACATCAGCATCTAATATTAAATACCATCAGACATGCAAACCATGCAGTAAATAGGCAGATGTGGGTAATATACTTAGAAAAAATAAAATATCGGTCGTTTAATAGTTTCAAGACAATATTGAGATTTTGCCTTGATATTCCTATATCAGACTGGTTTGAAAACCTGATTTCTTCCTATAGGGTTTGAAGAATGCCTCTGTTCTAATTGCTTAGTTTCTGTTAACTTGCAAGAAGTAATAAAGGAATGGTGTTTAAGAATGGGGCTGGTCTTTTGGGAGATGGTTCAAGGTGACGTGGATGTTCAGAGGTGTACAGTCAAAAGGTGTGATTATAAAATGGGGACTGTTTGCAAAGGCAAAATTGTTTTCCCCTGGGTTTAATATGCATCCTATCATATATCATATTTATATACATTCTTAAGGATTTGTGGATCTTGTTTGCGGACCAAAGGGAAAAAAATCCAATCAACCTGTGCTCCTACCAAACACCTTGGTTGAATCTTGATGATTTTGTGCCTGCAAATCATGGAGCTGTTTATTTTGAAAATGTTGGAAATATTTGAATGAAGGTTTTGGTTCTTTTGTTGAAAAATAGTACGTGTAGGGTAGATGTTCAAAGCAGAAAGCCCCTAGAATTGCTAAATATTCTGGATGTGAATGATGCCGTTTCACTGAAGAGAGTGAACAAGGTATTCTGTTCAGACTCTGGCTCGACCATGGGAAAAATATAGGCTTATCTTTAGGGAAACAGGATGTATTGAGATAGATCTTGCTCTGCTGGATGAGAGTGGTGGGCACGTACCCTGAAGTTATGCCTGCAAGCTCTTACCCCTTTATTTTAATCCTGTACGTGACCTTTCTACTTTTCAATAACTTCTGTCTCTGATCATAGAATGGTTTGGGTTGGGAGGGACTTTAAAGATCATCTAGATCATGGAAAGTCTTGAGCCTGGCAGACAGGAGGTGCAAAGAGCAGCATCAAATGTGACAGCTTTTTCCACAGTAGTATTATTGGTGGCTGTACCTAACCCTTGGCAAGACCTAGCTGCCTTTAAGCCATCCTTTTTTTTTGTGATAGTGTCTTGTGAATTTACATTTCCACTTTACCACAGGCTGGTAGCTCCTATTTTAGTGGTTTAAATCAAAGACAGGCTTGAAATTTAGTTCTTGTTGGACGGATTGATTCTGCAGACCTATTTATCCATAATCCAGATGCTTCCATCTCCATTGCCATGGCCAGACTCAACTGTGACTTGATGGCTCAGCTTTGAAATGGGCAGTTTATTAGTTTGAAATTGGTGGCAAGAGTATTAAAGGCCAACGATGAGTCGCATTGATAAATTTAACAACTTGTTTCATCTTTTGGATGTAAGGCAAAGTTAAACTTGGTCTAATCAGTTCAAATCCTGATTCAACCCTACGTGTATTGTCTTTAACAAGAGGTGCTAGTGGCAAACCAAGATTCCTGGAAGGAATATTTAACTGGCTTGAAATGGAGATGTAGTTGGTGACTGATGGTGGTTGAGGCAACGTAACCACCTGGCTCTCCAGCTGCAGGACACAAGGGCAGAGAGGAGGTGGCCACAGAGCCAGGACGAAGCTCACACCATGAGCATATGAGAAACCGTTTTTAGAAGTGTTCCTCAGCCTGAAGGGCACGTGCTGCCTGCTGAAACCCACACATAAAATACACCTGGAATGAAGATTTGAGTTTATAGACTTCTGTAAGTGAGGAGTTACTGCTGAAATCTGGAAGGAAGAGTTCCAGCATTCTTTGGTCCTCACAGCCAGTGCATTTGGCCAGAGTATTATGATGCTATGCGTGAAACAGGAGTGTCGTTCACTTCGAACACCGTGACTGGAAATAGCTGTAGAGATTCAAGTTTGACCACAAAGAATGGTGAGTAAAGATTTGAAGTAAAATTCCGCGGTGCCCCATCCACCTCTGCATTTTAGGGGGATGTTATTCCTCGTGTAGGTTGAAGTGAGTCTTGCTGAAGTACAATTTCCTCATTGCTAGTTCCTCGTTTGTTAGATGGAAGGTTTTTCCAACATTGCAACAAGATAGGGTGGCAGAGGACAAAGGAAGCTCTCCAGAACTTTAAAGGGTGTTTACCTCCAGAGGTTTGCAGGAGGTCAGGCAGCAGGCTATAAACACATCATTCAGATTAGGGAATTGTGAAATTGCAGGGATTCAACTCAATCTCACTGGAAGCTTTTGTGGAGACTTTTTTATTTTTTTTTGTCAGAATATTCCATTTTTGTTTGTTCCTTTTTTTCTTCAAGGAAAATTTTTGAAGTGAAAGATCAGCTTTATATTTTCAATGCGATTTTGAGGCCTTTCAGCACAGTCACAGCATTTCAGCATCCTCAGTATGAGAAATGAGGTACTGGGGCTTAAAACAATATGGGGATAATCATGACACCAAACAGCAGACTCATAATTTAACCAGTTAAATTAGGTGCTCAGTCTTTCTCTGCCCTGTCTACCAGAGGAGAGAAGCTTCTGCTCTTCAGTCACTCCCTGAAGATAAGAAAATAGGTTTGGGAAGCTCAGCCACCTCTGGGGTTTGAGTTCCTTAAAACAAAAAGATAATAGCACTGTGCTCGGGCACACGAATATCATAAAGTTTGGCTGAAGCGTGATTAAAAGCAGTAATTGAAAAAATCTTGCCTGTCAGAAGTTTTTGGTTTGTATTTAAATAAAAACAATGTGCTCCATCCAACCTGGCTTTGAACCCCTCCAGGGATGGGGCAGCCACCACTGCTCTGGGCATTATATATCCATGCCCACGTGGATATATAATATATATTATATATATATATCCCACATATCCATGAACAACCCTGTTAGCTGAGTGTAAACGAATGATTTTGAATTCAAGTAGCATAAAAGAAGGTGAATGTTTTCCCATTTTTGCCTCAGTTAAATTACAGATGGGACACATGCTGATTTCTCCACGGAAACACTGACCTTCATTGATGGCAAAGGGAAAAAAAAAATAAATCACTCCAGAAATAATTTTGAGCATGTGATGCCAACCTGGGAAACTCCAGAATTTCATCATAGATTCAGTCAGATTTCGAAAACTTGGCTTTGGCTCCAGTCATTTAGACAGAAACAGAATCCTTCATTTAATGCAGATGTGTAGTAAGCTCCAAATGTGAGATTATGAACATCAATATTCTGACAGTACCTGATTTTTTTTTGTATGAATAGAGATTAGAATTGGCAATTTATCTGTATATCTCCCTCTAAAGTTTAGATTTGTGTGTTGTTAAAGAAACTTGTCGTGCTTTAGTTATGTTCTGAATCTTATTCCTCTGTCCAAAGCAAACATAACTCTTCTGATTATTGAGAAGGTGAAGACTGTGATTATTACAGATGTTCTTAAGTTGCCACACAATTAAAAATTTATTTAGAATGAGTGTGAATATGTCAGCACTCAGAAGAGATTTCTTCAAGAACTCCCGAGTGACTGAAGATATGTATTTTTTAATTGAAGCCTTTACAGTTTGCAAGTATAGAGGTGGCTTTGTATGTGTAAAGCTTGAAGCACAACAATATAATGGGTCTATGCTTGAAAGAAAAATGCAACTGCAAACTTCAGTTAGTTGGTTTTTAAACATCCCATGTTTGAGGACCAATTTTGTTCTTAATTTTTTAATGAGATCAGCAGACACAGAACTTGAATAAAGCAAAAGCATAGCCCTCTGCAGTGGGTAATATGTTTAGGTAATGCTAGCAGTTAAGATTATCTGGAGCTCTATACATCTATTATGCTTTTAATCATAGAAAAATGTGGCTCAGCCTGTCTGGTGATAGACTAGGAAGAAGATAACATAAGGAGTTCATTTTGAGGATTGAATTCTGACCCTCATTTCCATTTCAGCAATATTGAAACTGCTTGGAAATGAGATGTAAACACCCCCTTTCTCCATCTGTGAGCAGCCTGTCCTTTTCATCTCTAGCTATCGATGCCACGTTCTTTTCTGAAACTACATTTCCAGGGGAGTCACAGAATCATGGGATGGGTTGGGTTGGAAGGGACCTCAAAGCCCATCCAGTGCCACCCCTGCCATGGGCAGGGACACCTCCCACTGGATCAGGGGCTCCAAGCCCCATCCAACCTGGCCTTGAACCCCTCCAGGGATGGGGCAGCCACCCCTGCTCTGGGCAACCTGGGCCAGTGTTTCCATGGGACCTTTGGTGGTTTAGCCGATCTTATCTACGACCCCATCACTGTGTCAGCTCTTCTCCGCCACCAGCGACCTCAGTCCTCCCTCATCTGGGTCACACCAGCGCGGTGGATGCTGTGCAGAGGGGAGGCAGCAGGGATCTGTAGGTTCAGAAGGAGAAGAGAAACAGAGAAATAGCATCACTCCTAAGTCTGCAGTGCCAGCAGTTGTGTCAGCGCAGAAACAGAGGCACGGAAACCACTGCCAGGCTCAGCTCTTCACATTGCACTTAAAAAGTTGCATCCTTATGCCCCACAGCACAGAAATAACTTTCTCACTAGTATTCAAGCTATAGAGAGAGTGATAGCGCAGGACGTAATTAAGCTTAAATCTGTAAATCCATTTAAACCGACACTGCTTCCAATTCAGCTGCACCATTCACAGCCTGATAACGGTCTAGATGGTAATTTGTGTGATAGAAGGTTGGCAGACACTGAAAGAATTTCTTTGAAGATTATCTGAACTGACGAGGTTACCAGAATCTTTTGTGTACTCTTGACACACAGAGACATTGTGCAACTTTTTATTGTGTTCTCCAAAGCAAACAGGAGCAGGAGGGGGGAGGCAAGGTGGGTGGGAGAGAACATATAAAGGGAAATCGCATGGGCTGCTCTTGTGTTTTTATTTCACATTTTCCACAAGGTTCGTGAACTCAAAATGCAGCTTTTCTTCCTAAGCTGCTTGCTGGCTTCTCGCTGGTGCCAGGCTGGGGCAGTGAACAGGGAGTATTTCATCGGAATTACCGAGACCGAGTGGAACTACGCGCCTGGCAGCACCAATGTCATCTCTGGACAGCCCTTTGCAGACGAAGAGTAAGTGAAATATTTTACCTTGCTTGAGTTTGATTTTGCAGCGCTGTCTGCTTGAGGCACTAGGGACAGACCGAAAACCTGGGGATGGCAGAGAAAGGAGCTGTGCTGGTGCCAGGGGGGTTGCTGTCACAGAGAATTCTGATTTTTTTTCCTGGCTTGCTTGAGAATTGCATTCCAACGCTCTGCCAATTAAAAACATTGGAACGTGTAACGTTTTTTCTTATTGCACTTATTTTTTCTTATTGAACTTATTGCAATTGAATATTTACTAAGTAGCCACTAGGAAAAAAAACCTGAGTGACGAATGATGTTTAATTAGAATGGCTCAGGGTGCTAGTGCTGAAGAGAAGGCTTTTACATTTTGAAATGTAGAACTTTGACAAATTTAAAACCATCCTGCTGGGCACAGGTTTCCTCGTTCGATATTCAGTGCTGGCAGTGGTTGTGTTCACTCGCTGGAGGTGCAGCCGCAGAGCTGGATCTTCCCACGCTGAGAAAAAGAGCTGGGAGGCTGGTTACAAAGCAAGGAGGGTCCCGTGACAAGTGAAGCAGGGTGAGGAGGAGTATGGGGAGGGGAGCACCCTGAAGATGTGCATAATCAGTAAAGAAAACTCAGATATGGAGTTGTGGTCCAGAGGATGATGTAGCCTAGTTGTAAGTTACAAGGATGATGCGAGGACTGGAGCACCTCCTGTACGAGGACAGGCTGAGAGAGTTGGGGTTGTTCAGCCTGGAGAAGAGAAGGCTCCAAGGAGACCTTAGAGCGACCTTCTAGTACCTGAAGGGGCTACAAGAAAGCTGGGGAGGGACTGTTCACAAAGGCTTGGAGTGATAGGATGAGGGGGAACGGGGATAAACTGGAGAGGGGCAGATTTAGACTAGACATAAGGAAGAAATTCTTCACCTCATTTCCCTCCACCTGGATTTGTTCAGTGCTTTTAAAATGAAGTAGGACTGTACTAAAATGAAAACAATGAAAAGAGAAATCAGAAATTAGGGACAATCTCAAAAATACAGTTCTCGTTTAGTCTGTAGGTGAGGGATTAGATTTCTTGCAGTTTGTTTCCCCTACTGAGAGCCAACAACATCTCAGCCATTATCTGCTGCTTCATCAGGAATGAGGTAAAGCAGCCAACCTCTTTTTATTTACTCGCTAACCGAGTTATGTAGGAGATGCTGCCGGTGACTCAGCAGGCTGGGCACTCTGCTAAAGGATGGAAACAGAGCTTCTCCTCTGAAAACTGCAGGGCAGGGTTGTCATACAGCAACCCCCCACTGTTCATTGTGTTTTCACTGCTTTGCTCTGCGCCAACCTGCAGCGTGTTAAACTAATTCCAGTTCTTCCGTGGTTGGATGCCTGAGATGGAGCTGGTCCCTTTTATTGTGCTTTTCGTTTTCACCTTCTCTGATTCTTCCTCTCCTCCTGAACCCTTTAACTACGAGGCTGTGGGAGTACAGAGATTGATATTTATCACAGAGTCCCCATCGAATCATCAAGTTGGAAAAGACCTTTGAAATTATTGAGTCCAGGCAGGGAAAAGCAGAAGAAATGAAGAATGCAGTGTACTTGCTAGAAGGAATACTCTGCAAGTAAATGGTAGCTTGTTACACAGTCTGAGAAAAACTATACAATATTTGCTTCATTATCTTTGTGGCTGAAAACTTCATGCATTCAGTCTTAGAGTAATTGAGCCTTTGCAACTAGGTTTAATGCTCTCAAAAATTCATCAAGTTCTGAATTGGCGTTTTAATTGCACTTCAGTTCTCTGCTTGCCAGGGTGCGAACAATTCCTTCCCCGCGTGTTCTGGGAAATAATTTTCATTTCTGGGCAGCAGTAACTTGCTTGCCAATAGAGCCTTGCTGGGGGTATGGAACCAAGGTGGCTTTCTCGTTGTGTAAGATGAGAAATGGAGAGGCTGCTGAACTTGAGGCAGTGTTGCCCTGTATGGCAGGATGGTCTTCTCCTGGAGCAGACTTACTCCTACAGCTCATCCTCCTGAAACGAGGAGGGGAAAGTGCAGGAGGATTTGTTGCTGCAGAGACTCAAGCGTTTGGGCTGACGGCATCAACCAGTGGTGGCTCCGCTGGTTTGAAAGCCAGTGCTGGGGGTTTCTCTGGCTGTTGTAGTTCATGAATAAGATAAATCTTCTCAGAGACTAAAATATTTAATGAAAGGTACCTGACCCTCAGCACAGGCAAAGTCTGGCTCCAAAGCTGTTCCCAGCTGATAGGGGTCAGGGGTACGTGCTGGCCCCTTGCCTGTGGCTGCTGGGGCTTGGGCAGCACGTCCACAATAGCGGCACGGTTCAGAGGTACTGATCATGGAATCAGAGAATCATTTGGTTGGAAAAGACCTTTGAGCTCATCAAGCCCAACCATCCCTGTCCACTACTAAACCCTGAGCACCTCATCCACCCGTCTGTGAAACCCCTCCAGGGATGGAGACTCCACCACCTCCCTGCGCAGCCTCTGCCAGGGTCCCAGAACCCTTTCTGTGAAGAAATTGTTCCTAATGATTACTCTGAATGTGCTCTGGTACAACCTGAGGCCATTTCCTTTTGTCCTATCACTTATCTCTTGGGAGAAGAGACCAACACCCACCTCACTACGACCTCCTCTCAGGAGCTGCAGACAGTGATAAGGTCTCTCCTCAATCTCCTTTTCCCAAGGCTAAACCACTACCATGTGTATTTTTTATGTAATTTTTTTTTTATGTTTTAATTTCTGTATGGGTTCCTAACTCTGTATGGTAAGAGAGAAGTTTGCTCCCTATCACGTATATAGTTGTGCACAGGACTACAGAGGACTGGGCTTTGGTTTAGACCCCACTAATTAACTGCATTCAAATATAAAATGAATTCAATTCAATGAATAGGATATTCAATTCAATGAATAGGATATAAAATGAATAGGATTTGATAGGAATCGTTGGACTCGATGATCCGGTGGGTCTCTTCCAACCTGGTTATTCTATGATTCTATGATTCTATGAATACGTTTCTGTCTTTTCTTCGCAGGAAGGCTGGAGTCTTCCTAGAACGAGGACCGCATCGGATAGGAAGCACTTACAAGAAGGCCGTCTACACTCAGTACACCAATCATTTATACGATGAGATAGTTGACAAACCTTCCTGGCTGGGTGTTTTAGGCCCTATCGTTAAGGGAGAAGTTGGAGATTCTATTATTATTCACTTGAAAAACTTTGCTTCCAGAAGCTACTCGCTGCATCCCCATGGTGTGAGATACACAAAGGAAAATGAAGGTAAGTTTGAGTCTGGTTTGTGCCAGCATTTATCACGAGTCAATCATTTCCCATCATGTAAGTGATGTTCTCTCATCAAAACGAAGACTGGTCAAATAAATAGAGATTTAAAACAGGACGCAATCAATTTAAAATAGGAACTAAGAAGTTTGGTCATTTTTTCAAGAGAAAAATACAAAGCCAGAAGTGGAATTCAAAAAGAAGGCAATTTTAGATCATTTCCCTTGCCTAGGAGTTTTTACATTTCACCTGAAACGAAAGTTTAAAGGTATATAAGAGATGCAGGTATTGAGGATATCTAAAGGAAAAAAATCAATGCTGCTGTGAAGACGATATTGTTAACATCGATAACTTGCAGTTCCAAATTCTAAATTTATATATATTGCATATCATAGAATTATAGAATGGTTTGGGCTGGAAGGGACCTTAAAGCCCATCCAGTTCCAACCCTTCTGCCATGGGCAGGGACGCCTCCCACTGGACCAGGTTGCTCAATAGGATGGTTCCTCATCCAACTTCTCAAGGTGGAGAAACAGTTACTGCTTAACAATAAATTAATGAGGTAAAAGTCTGAGACACTTTAAGATAATTTGTAGATGGGCTGTTGGGATTAGCAAAGATTTACCCTTACAATATCTGGTCTTGCCATGCCCAGGTGATGGAGGATTTTCCGCACCAGAATACGGCTGCTGAAAGTTTTATTTGTGGTCTTAAAAGCAGTGTGGGAATTGTTGAGAATATAAATCTTTATAAATTTTTCATTAGAAGAATTTATGACGTACCAGCTTAACTTCTAACACACTGCGAAGTTTTTAATTATAATTAATATATGGTGTGACGTAGGCGCATCCTGTGCAAGTGAACAGTGTGTTACGTAGCTACACATGCTCTTTTTGGAACAATGCCTAATTAATTTACTATTGCTGTCATCCCAGTGCCACCCATATTCCTTGAGGATATATGCAATATTCTAGAGCAGTTTCCAGGATTAATATTTAATGAACGTTTTACAAATATTTGAGCTGTTATCTTTTTAGTAGAAGTACATAGTGCCCTCTCAATAAATTGATGACTGAGTTTAACGTAGCATAAATCAAATGGAATTCAGAGGCAAATGAAGAGACTAAAGAGAAGCAAAAGATCTACTCACTCTATATTAAAGAGTTGGGTTTTTTTAACCTTTGTCAGATGTTCAGTCCACATTACTGAAACTTTAAAGCATAGAATCATGGAATCATAGAACACTTTGGGTTGGAAGGAACCTCAAAGATCGTCCAGTTCCACCCCTGCCATGTGCAGGGACACCTTCTACTGGACCAGGGGATCCAAGCGCCATCCAACCTGGCTTTGAACATCTTCAGGGATGGGGCAGCCACCACTTCCCTGGGCAACCTGTGCACCTTGTACCCCTCCCCTGGACCCATTCCAGGACCCAGAAGCATGGCAGGTGCCATCCTAACGCCTTCTTGTGAATGTGTTGTGTTAACGGTGGCTGTGTGATGTTCTTCAGGTGCTTTTTACCCTGACAACACCAAAGATTTGCAGAAGAAAGACGATGCTGTGGAGCCTGGCGGCCAGTACACCTACATATGGGACGTGACGGAAGATCAAGGTCCAGCTAAGGGAGACGCAGACTGCATCACCAGGGTTTACCACTCCCACATAGATGCTCCAAGAGATGTTGCCTCAGGGCTTGTTGGGCCCTTAATAATTTGCAGGAAAGGTAAATAATAAATAAATAAGTAAGTAAAATTACATATGCAAAGTGATTGATGATGGTTATTGATAAATATCAGTGAAATATCTTACTGGAAGAGGAGAAGAATTCTGAAATAGCAGCTTTTCATCTTCTCAACTGGCTGCCTTTCATAGTATAGGAGGGAGTTTTTTTTCGTGTGTGACAGCAAATATGATTTGCAGAATTCTTTGTCCACAAATCCATGACTGAGATGTGTTCATGATAGTAATACAAAAGGGTGAGTAAATACAGATAACAGAAACAGTTTTAAAGTAATTTACTACATGCAATATTTGTTCCTGGTAAAGTTACTTCATAGTATCTATCAAAATTGATTTTTGAGTGTGTCTGTAAGTTTATATGTACCTTCACACTCAAGAAAAGTTGCAAAACATGAAGTAAGAAGTGAGCAGCCCTCCTGATAGTACGTTTAAAACTGGTGAAAAGATAATATCAGTTGCCAAAACCTTTGAATATGACACTTTCTTTTTCAGATACGATTAATAATAGCAGTGATGATAAACACTTTGATGCTGAATTTATCCTTATGTTTTCTGTGATGGATGAAAATCTCAGCTGGTACTTAGAGGATAATATCAGGACATACTGCTCTGACCCTTCCAACGTTGACAAAGATGACGAAGACTTCCAGGAAAGCAATAAAATGCACTGTGAGAGAACATGATATTGTGTTGCTTATCATTGATGTGTTGAAGTAGGATTTTTATGTGTTGTCTCTTTTAAAGATGAACTGTAGAGAAAGTCTTTTTTTAAGCCTTTAAGCCTTTTTTAAGCCTTTAAGTCTTTTTTTTATAATATCACCGTTTAGAAAAATGGGTTTTACTGTAGCGCAACAAAGGAGATGCCTTTGGCCCTGACGTGGATTCCAGAATCACAGCAGGAACTGCTGGTTCTGCCAGTAGGTGTGGAGATCATAGAACCATGGAATCATAGAATAGTTTGGGTTGGAAGGGACCTTAAATATCCTCCAGTTCCAAACCCCTGCCATGGGTAGGAACACCTCCCACTGGATCAGGCTTCTCCAAGTACCATCCAACCTGGCCTTGAACACCTCCAGGGATGGGAAACCTGTTCCAGTGCCTCACCACGCTCATGGTGAAGAAATTCTTCCTTATGTCTAATCTAAATCTGCCCCTCTCCAGTTTGTAGCCACTGCCCCTCATCCTATCACCACAATCCTTAGTGAACAGTCCCTGCCCAGCTTTCTTGTAGGCCTTTCAGATACTGGAAGGTGGCTAATGATGAAATGTATGTCTGATAATGGCTCGCTTTCGAAGATGCAGTTTTGTTTTGAGCCTCTTTCTATATAGAAGAACAGAGCAAAGGTTGAACAACAACTGCTTTTGAAGAAAAGATCCTAAGATCTGTGAAGATAGCTTAAATAAACAACATTTCTTTCAGCAATCAATGGGTACATGTACGGATACCTCCCAAACCTCACAATGTGTGTGGAAGATAAGGTGAAATGGTATCTTTTCGGCATGGGTAATGAAGCTGATATCCATTCAGCCTACTTCCACGGACAGACCTTAATAGAAAGGCATCATCGAGTCGACACCATCAACCTCTTCCCAGCCACCTTTATTGATGCTGTCATGATACCGAGGAGTCCTGGGGAATGGATGCTCAGCTGCCAAGTGAACGACCATATCGAAGGTACAGAATAAACTTCAGTAGCCAAAAATGCCTAGGAGTGCGTTGGATGGGTTGGGGCTTGGAGCCACGTAACTCAAGGAAATTATTGTCTGAATAGGAAATTGTTATCAATTGGCACAGCTGTGCTTCTGTAAGGCTCAACTTTAGATAAACCATAGCATGATGTTGGCTTCTTCCTCAATGCAGTTAGTCACAAATTTCTGCTTGCTAACAAAAATGTTGGGGCTCATTCCCTGTTTGTGGGAGGGGCACAGGACGGGCAGGTTAACTGTGGACAAAGAAATGTTTTGGAAAGTGCATTGACTACTGAGCAGAGATGATCTGCATTTCTCTTCCCTCTATTTTCCTTTATCTCCAGTTAACCAGATGAAATCCAAGCTAATTCTACACTTTTCCAGGATTTACATCTCATTTTCCCATGATCTATATCCATATAAGTGATTTAGAGAAGTAATTTGTCGCAAAATTGGGAAGGAATACAGAGATCAAAATCATTCTCCAAGATTTGAAAATTCTCATATAGAAAGGAGTGTGTTTAACCTAAAAATTCAACCACACAGGGTTGATTATAATAAGTTTTGAAACAGATAACGCATCAAAAGCATCCTGATGTGGTTGAAGCATCCTGGGCAAGAATTAAATCCTACAAATTGGTCTAATCCATAGCTGTAAAAGGGTTGTCTTTATTATATTATTTGTACCTACAGCAAGAAGATTTACTAACAGCTCTTTCCCACAGGATGCAGAGACCCAGGTCTTGGTTAGATTTAGAGGGAAGATGGGAAAATAGCTACTGGAAGCAAGAAAAGAGAAAACAAAGCTTGGTTCCTTCTCCCCACTTATCTCTACATCCTTGTTTTCTTTCCAGGGGGCATGCAGGCTCTTTTTAAAGTAGAAGATTGTAGGAAATCCACAACAGACCACAGTGGGTGTACAAAGACAAGACAGTTCTTCATTGCTGCTGAAGAGATCATCTGGAATTATGGCCCATCTGCAACAAACCGTTTTACAGGAGAAGAACTAATCGCCGACAGGTAAATGCTCCTCATTTAAGAAGCTTTGCTTTCCAAGATGAATTGATATAAACAGGCAAATCAAGGTAAGCCGTACGGTAGATCTGACTTTTAGGCAGAATTTCTCATTGTCTTCACCTCTGCTTAAGTATTAATGCCAGGATAAACATCAGACCAAATTATATCTATTATTTCCCTCACAATCTTACTATAAACTTGGCTGTAATGGTAGTAATTTCACTGGGATGAAGGTGAATTGGATCATCACATGTAGGTAGTGATCTGATGATTCAAACTGATTATTCACAGTTAGAGAACAAAGCCAGGAATTCATGATCAGCTTCTTATCCAAGGAAAATCACCCTAACTGTGTCTTAGCTAGTAAGCAACTTGCATGAGGTAGATTTGCCCTTTGCTCTGTGTGTACATATTTCACACCTGAACCAATTCACTGAATATATTGATTCCTCAGACTTCTCATCCATGAGTTGAAGAATCCTCACCTCCTCCACAAGGCACAAGGCACAGTTCCTTGTTTGAACTGTGCTTACAAAGCATCAAAAGGTCCTTTTTGAAGAGCAAAAGTGTAGACCTGCAAGTGTAAACTGAATCTTCTCACATTCTATTTAGACGTTCCATAGTCTTGGTGTTTATAGCTGTATCTCTTGGAAAATAGAGTTGAGGTTCTGACTGCCTTCGTAAAGCTGAGCATTGTGACTCGAACTGTTTGTATCTCTTGCAATTTCTTTTATGCAGTGAATCTCAAGTATTTTTTGAACAAAGCGAGACAAGAATTGGTGGCTCTTATAAAAAAGCCATTTACAAAGAATACACAGATGGTTCTTTCACCCAGCATAAAGAAAGACTCCCAGAAGAAGAACATCTTGGACTCCTAGGTAAGATATCTAAAATTATTCCATGTCAGAGTATTATGAGAGTAAATTATTGCTTCTGCAGGTCCAGCTCTACTTATCACCTGGCTGCTTCTGACGTGCCTCTGGACTGGGTCTGAGTTTGGTGCTCATGCCTGTAGGTCCCTTTCCTAAGGGAGGAACTGTCCTGTGTGTCACTGGGCCTCCATGAGGAATTGGGAACGGAGCAGTCCGGTTGCTGCTGGGCATGGACCTTGTCTGTGGCCACATGGGTCCAGGAGCAGTTCCTCACACAACGGGAAAAGCAACCAGTCTGACACTGAAAATGCTGGCAAATCAAACTCTCTAAGACTCGTTTTAGAGCTTTAAAAAGCAAGCATCCTTTCTCAAGCCTGGGCAACATGAGGGAGCGATCTCCATCAATCACGTATAGCAAGACAAGAGCTGGGACAGAATGTATTTCCCACTTACATGCCTATGGATAAATTTTTCCAGAAATGATACGCATATTCTATTACATTCTAAGGTCTAATTTTGATGTTATTATGAGCTTCCCAACAATCAAATCACTTGGTAACTTGGAGCTGGCTCCAGCTCTCTGTCTGACCTTGTGTTTGAGATGGGGAAAAGCTGCAGAGGGGATGCCAGGAGAAGACACATCTGTTCCTCATAGATCAGGCTGAACACAAGGTGTTATCATCCTCAAAGAATGAACAATGTCTGGAAAAACACAGTTTGAAAGAAAACGTGCTCTCAGAGGGACATTGTATCTAACTTCCAAAAACAACAATTACTTACATGAAACTTAACTCTACTTTAGCACAAATCAAAGAGATTCCAATTTTTGTAATCATAGAATCACCAGGTTGGAAGAGACCCACCGGATCATCGAGTCCAACCATTCCTATCAAACACTAAACCATGTCCCTTAGCACCTCGTCCACCCGTCCCTTAAACCCCTCCAGGGAAGGGGACTCAACCCCCTCCCTGGGCAGCCTCTGCCAGGGACCAATCACCCTTTCCATGAAATTTTTTTTTCCTGATGTCCAGCCTGACCCTCCCCTGGTGGAGCTTGAGGCCATTCCCTCTCGTCCTGTCCCCTGTCCCTTGGGAGAAGAGCCCAGCACCCTCCTCTCCACAACCTCCTTTCAGGGAGTTGGAGAGAGCAATGAGGTCTCCCCTCAGCCTCCTCTTCTCCAGGCTAAACACCCCCAGCTCTCTCAGCCGTTCCTCATAAGGCCTGTTCTCCAGCCCCTTCACCAGCTTTGTTGCTCTTCTCTGGACTCGCTCCAGAGCCTCAACATCCTCCTTGTGGTGAGGGGCCCAGAACTGAACACAGGATTCGAGGAGCGGTCTCACCAGTGCCGAGTCCAGAGGGAGAAGAACCTCCCTGGCCCTGCTGGTCACACCGTTTCTGATCCAAGCCAAGATGCCATTGGCCTTCTTGGCCACCTGGGCCCCTGCTGGCTCATGTTCAGTCGCTGTCAACCAACACCCCCAGGTCCCTCTCCTCCAGGCAGTTTCCAGCCACTCTTCTCCTAGTCTGTAGCTGCTCAGGGTTGTTGTGCCCCAAGTGCAGGACCTGGCATTTGGCCTTGTTGACCCTCCTGCTGTTGGTCTCAGCCCAGTGGTCCAGCCTGTTCAGATCCCTTCAATGGTAACTACTCCTTGTACGGAGCCGCTGGCTGCTGTAAGCTCATGGTGATCAGCACATCTCTTGCTAGAAACAGCTGGCGATTAGCCCGTGTGCTCTTTCCTAGGACCTGTTATCAAGGCTGAAGTGGGTGATTGCATCAAGGTGACCTTCCGAAACAACGCCAGCCGCCCGTTCAGCGTTCAGCCCCACGGCGTGAGTTACCGCAAGAGCGACGAGGGGGCAGCCTACGGCACCACCTCCAGAGGTGCGACTGCAGTCGGGGACACTGCCAGCACCGCCTGGTGTACCTGTTGATTAATTAATGGTGGCAAAATAAATCTGGTCTTTAGGCGTAATGCCTCATGTTGTCTTCTATAGCAGGTTCCGAATCTCCAGCCTCCCACGTGAGTCCCGGTGCCACGTTTACGTACGAGTGGAACGTGCCAGAAGACGTGGGCCCCACAGACCAAGATCCTGATTGTTTAACCTGGATTTATTACTCGGCGGTGGATGCGGTCAGAGACACCAGCTCTGGCCTCGTGGGTCCTCTCTTGGTGTGCAGGAAAGGAGCTCTGCTTCCTTCTGGGAAACAGGTCAGTCAAAGGAGAAAATTGGAAGCATGGTTGAGCTTGATGATCTGATCGGTCTTTTCCAACCTGGTGATTCTATGACTTGCACTGCAGTATTAAAGACCAAAACACACATTAATTTCCAGAGGTGGCTCCTGCTGGTAGGAAGAGCGTTAGCAGCAGCTACCCAGTCACCAGACAGAGAGATTAGAGGGCTCTGAGATTATCAGAATGAAGTACTGATGTATGCACCTATGCACAAAGATGAGCTCAGGGCTGGAGCCTGGAGAAGAGAAGGCTCTGCGGAGACCTTAGAGCAGCTTCCAGCACTGAAAGGGGCTCTAGGAAAACTGGGGAGGGACTTTTTATAAGGACACATAGTGATAGGACCAGGGGGAATGGCTTTAAATTAGAAGGAGGAAGGTTTAGATTGGACATTAGGAAGAAACTGTTGATGCTGAGGGTGGGGAGGCGCTGGCCCAGGCTGCCCAAACCACTCAGTGATCTATCCTACTTTTTGAACTATGCTCATCGTTATTATGCACATGGAATTTTTTTTTTCCTGATGTTTTCTGTTCACTCCTTTCTGTTTTCCTCTGTGCTGTTTCTTCTCAACAGAAAAATGTGAACGTGGAGTTTTTTCTACTTGCCACAGTATTTGATGAGAATCTGAGCTGGTACTTGGATGACAATATTTTGATGTTTACGCTAAATCCTAATAAAATTGATAAAGATGATGAGGACTTCCAAGAGTCTAACAAAATGCACTGTAAGAAAATTGTGACTTAGACAAATATTTGTTTCTACAATAAGGATTTTACTTTTGTGATCTCATGTTGGAGCCTGGGAAACTACAGAGTTTTGATACTGAGTGTCCAGTGGTACCTGGGAGGCCCAGGTTTGGAAGGCTTTGTACAGGAGTGGGGAGAAAAGATGAGTAACTCAAACTGAAAACCACCTCAGGTTGTCTCTACCATGTGGCTGGAGGGTCTTGCAGGGTATAAAGCAGGATGGTTTGTGCATCCTGCATGCCTGATGGGTATAAAGCAATGGAACTTCTTGTTGGTCAAGTCAGCTGCCTGTGCTTTAGGCATAGAAGAACAGTCAGAAATTGTTTTTAAATAGTTTTATTCTGCTTGAATTTATCCCATCAGCGAAATTAGAGTGTGAAGTATTTTATTATCAATATTTCTGTCAGTCTAAGACACCACGTCACATCCAAAGTGTGGATTGTTTAATTGGTATTGCAGACTTAAGCTAATCAAGGTGGGTTTTGCTTCCTCAAATCTTCTACAGCCATTAACGGTTACATGTACGGAAACCAGCCTGGCCTGGAGATGTGCAAAGGAAGTGTGGTTTCCTGGCATTTGATGGGCGTGGGGTCCGAAGTTGATGTCCATGGGATATACTTCTCAGAAAACACATTCGTAACTAAAGGAACAAGAAGGGACACGGCAAACCTGTTTCCACACACCTTTCTCACAGCTATTATGAAGCCTGATTCTGAAGGTAAATGTCTGGTCTGGTCTGAAGGTAAAATTCTGTTAGTGGTTTAGTAACTACCTATGAACCTTTCATGCTTCCAGCAAGCTTTCAGTCATTGTTATTTTGATCCTTTGGGTGCTAAAACAGTGTTCATGGAATCATAGAATAGTTTGGGTTGGAAGAGACCTTAAAGAATATCCAGTCCCACCCCTGCCATGGACAGGGACACCTCCCACTGGATCAGGTTGCTCTTAGCCCCATCCAACCTGGCCTTGAACCCCTCCAGGGATGGGGCAGCCACCCCTGCTCTGGGCAACCTGAGCCAGGGCCTCACCACATTCATCATGAAGAAATTCCTCTTTCTTCCTTATGTCCAGTCTAAATCTGCCCCTCTCTAGTTTATACCCATTGCCCCTCATCCTATCACTCCAAGCCTTTGTAAACAGTCCCCCCCCAGCTTTCTTGTAGCCCCTTCAGGCACTGGAAGGTTCATAGGACATAAGTTCTTCATGCTAAAGCTTTCATTTTTCTAGCTTCTACGTATGCTAAATTTTATTCCTAGAAGTAGCCATATTACACTAAGAATTGGGATCTTACGTGAGCAATAGCCCGTGTCTCAGTCTCTAAACACTACATCAACTTGGGCAATAGGACCTCAAAATTTACTAGTAACAGATTTTGTCCTCATGTCTTTGTTTCTTATACAACCTCCAGGAGTTTTCGAAGTGTCCTGCCTGACAACAGATCATTACACAGGGGGCATGAAGCAGAACTACGAAGTGAAGCAGTGCCACTGGTGGAATGTGGATGTATCGATGTATTTGCATGAAAAGACTTACTATATTGCAGCCGTGGAAGTCGAATGGGACTATTCTCCTAACAGGACGTGGGAATTCGAGCGGCATCAGTACCATGAGGAAAGGTACTTTGGAATATAGAATCATGGAATGGTTTGGGTTGGAAGGGACCTCAAAGCCCATCCAGTCCCACCCCTGCCATGGGCAGGGACACCTCCCACTGGATCAGGGGCTCCAAGCCCCATCCAACCTGGCCTTGAACCCCTCCAGGGATGGGGCAGCCACCCCACCCTCACAGAAAAACATTTCTCCCTAAGATTTCAAGGGAAGAAAATGCAAAAAAGGAAAGGAGTGACTCACTTCTCTGAATCTTACCCTCCTCCGAGCATTTCTAGGCACGATTTCTTTGCATGTGTAGTTCGAAGGCTTTCTTGAGCTTGTGGTCCTTCTCCAGTAGCGTTGCCATGTAACTGTGAGCCAGGCAGCAGGATGTTCGTGAGATGGTCCAGCCCCTTCTGTGGGGCAGCTGCAGGCTTCCAGGAGTCCTGGATAGTGCATGTGCATTTATTATTTACTGATAGCGGTGCCGTCTTTGATGCAGACTGCTCAAAATGTTAGGTTGTAGACACAACAACTTCTTTGTCCTGATATTTGATGACTTACAATATGTAACAGGTCTCTCTCTCTCTCCCATTTATCTGAGTAAGGTTTGTTTTCACACCTCAGTTTCATTAGTTTATACAAGATAAGCCCGTGATCAAAGCCATTTGCCACAAAGCTTGTTGCCTTGGTGTTTTACTCCCAGCCTTTGAATCTCAATGAGAGGGAAAAGATTGGATCAATTAATCCATGCCAATTAGTAAAAGAGGCTAAACAATGATCTGATGAACTTCTATGTGCTGCACCTGTACAACTTCATTTGAAGTTAAAGCAGGAGACTCTATTGACTTAATTGTATTTTCTTGTTTTCTCTCAGTGGACTATCTCAGAGTTCTAAGCACAAGGAATATGGGCTGTGCTGTTATCAGACTTCTTCCCCCCCCATACTGTCTCCATCCCCTATGATCCCTCACATTTCATTTCTGCAAGGCGCTTAAGCTTTTCAAGTTTTAGGCTTCATTTCAGATCTACAGAAGTCACCGAGGGCTCTGGGTTTTGGGATGCAAGTTGCTGGATGACCTCTTGCAACTTGAAATACCTGCCAGGTGAAGCACTCAGTGGTCTCCCAAATAATCTATAGACTTGGTCTATTTATTGTGGGTTTCTTTAACCTACCAGGTTAAGAGAAACCTCCCAGCTCAACACAACTATTTTCATGTTGAACATACTATAAAATTACTGTTTCCCTGAGCTGGATTTTTGTTTGATAGTTAATTGATAAACTTGCAAAAGATGATGGAAAATACTTGAAGAAACACGTGATATATTCTTGTCTCTCTCTTTTTTTTTTTTTTTTTTTTCCCAGCCCTGGCAATCCATTTTTAAATAAAGGAGACAAATTCATTGGCTCAAAATACAGAAAGGTGGTATATCGTGAGTACACCGATCAGACATTCAGTACCCCCAAAACCAGAGCAGAGGAGCAGCAGCATCTGGAAATTCAAGGTAAAGTCATCATGAACTTCAGTTTTGAAACTAGGAAAAATGCAGTGGAACAAACCAAGAAAATACTGTTTGAATAATGCTGAGTATGAGGGGGAATGGCTCTAAATTGGAAGGGGGAAGATTGAGACTAGACATCAGGAAGAAATTCTTCACAATGAGGGTGGGTAGACCAGGTGAGGTTGGATGGGGCTTGGAGCCCCTGATCCAGTGGGAGGTGTCCCTGCCCATGGCAGGGGTGGGACTGGATGGGCTTTGAGGTCCCTTCCAACCCAAACCATTCCATGATTCTACGGCCACAAAGTGCTTAAACCTATATGGAGTTGTTACTTTTACCACAGTGCTTTCCTTTCAAAATTGCATTGCTTGCTTTACAAGGGAGAAAAACCTTTTGGGGTTGGTGCCCGAACACAAGTCGGTGTTTTCAAAGTCAACATAAAACTGGGCAGCAACATCCAAACTGACTTCAAACACACATTAGGCACTCAGAGCTTTTGAAACTTAGATCTACATCAGCTACTCCTTCCAGCAAATCATAGTGTGTGATATTATCCATGTAGTTTTTAGTTGAATTATAAGCCAATGTTGTTGTGCATTTGAACCCAACAAACTGTCTCACTCTCTGCTTCAATCTTTCGTAAAACCAAGTTAATCTTTCTTTCTGATCCAACAGGGCCACTGCTTATGTCAAATATTGGAGATAAAATTAGAATTGTTTTCAAGAACTTGGCATCCAGACCTTATTCCATACACGCCCACGGAGTGAAAACAGACAGTTCTGTTGTACCTGCAACGAATCCAGGTATGGAAGCGTCTTTCTTCATCTCTAGCTGGTAACATCAAGCCTTCTAGCAAGATTCAGCGAGCTTTTACTTTAGGACAGCGGGAAAGACTTTGTGTGTGTTTGTTTTCACCTCATGTCCTCGAATTTTTGATGCTTTGACAAATATTTCTACAACCCTGATGGCCGTGGTGACCACTGCTCTGTATCCCGGCCCTTGGAGACCAGTCGTTCTTTGATGAAAGCAAACAGATTTGGCTGTGAGGGAGAGCACAGCTGATGCCAGCTGTTATTTCAGAAGTTCCTGTGTGATCTTCACCAAAGATCCGGTTGGTTTTAATCGGTATGATAAACTGGACGGTGCAGCCACACAAAAACATACATTGGCAAGGAGAGTCAGAAGGGAAATAACACAAAGCCAGCCAGTGCAGGAACTGGGGAGAGGAAGCTCAAGACAAATACAAGCTGGAAATGGAGATAATGGCTGTTGCAGGATGACCTCTTATAGGTCAGCACGCAGAAAATGTCCATAATTCATCAAGATTTATTTAATTCAGGTGAAACAAAAACGTACATCTGGAAAATCCCAGCGAGATCCAGTCCTGAGGCAGGAGATTCTCACTGCATCGCATGGGCGTACCACTCCACGGTGGACATCGTTAAGGTCTGTTATTGCTATCGCTCTAAAGGTTCTGTCACGGCTGTGGATGCTTTGGGCGTGATCTAAGTCATTCCCCCTACTGCCTCCCTTTGAATTTCAATGTTTCTTGAATAACACCAAAAAGTCAGGGCAGAAGTTGAAAGCCACAGCCACGTTCTTGCTCTCTGGCTCGTCTGCTCTTGGTATCGATCATGGCTGAGAGAGCTGGGGGTGTTTAGCCTGGAGAAGAGGAGCCTGAGGGGAGACCTCATTGCTCTCTACAACTCCCTGAAAGGAGGTTGTGGAGACAAGGTGCTGAGGGACATGGGTTAGTGATTGATGGGAATGGTTGGACTTGATGATCCGGTGGGTCTCTTCCAGCCTGGTGATTCTATGCTCACCTTGCTTGGGTTTCACTCCTAAAGCTTTGTAGCTTGCTCGGTATCTGATCAGCCGTGTGTGGAAAAACAAACATGCAACCGTGGGACCTAAATCTGCTGGTTTTGTATGAGCACTAATTAACTTGATGTGATTAATAATTTTAATAGAAATTAATGTATTTTTCCCTTCATATATCAACAAACACAAAAAAGTGTCAAGAAGTGTATTTTTTATGGACACCAAGCTCAAAATACCAAAATCAAAAAATAATTGGGAGGTGGGAGGGAGATGAGTAAGAAATTAAAATGGCATAAATGTTTATTTCTAGCAAGACATGAAAAAAGAGGCAGTTACTCTTCATAGTTAATTGAACTTTATCCATATATCCATCTATCCATCTATCCATAACCTTGTTTGTCAGACAGTGGCTACCTTGATCCTCAGATACAGAGAGTTGTAAAAACAGCAAGAGAGGGTTCATGTCCAGCAATAAAAGTGCTTCTGCTTAGTCACATCTTGTAATTCTCTGACTTTTCATTTGTAATTTCAGGACACTTACAGTGGATTGATAGGCACGCTTGTTGTGTGCAATAAGCATTATTTGCCATCGTTTCATACTAAAAAGAAAGTCCAGTTTGCTCTGCTTTTTATGGTTTTTGACGAAAACGAGTCGTGGTACTTGGATGAAAACATTAAAACCTATTCTAAAAACCCACAACTTGTTGACAAAGAGGATGAGGAATTCCTTGAAAGTAATAAAATGCATGGTACGTTTCCCATTTTAGTTACTGCAACTCTAGAAACTCTATAAAATTAAGTTTCTGAAAATACTGCATATAAATCTGACTTTCTCATTCCCTCTGAACTTCCAGTTCCAGGGGGAAGACCTAAAAAACTTGAAAAAAAACTAAATGTCACTCTTTTTTTTTTTTTTAAAAAATATGAAAAAAAAAACCAAGTCCCGTGTTGAAATTTTGAGGACAGAGTAAAACTGAAATTTGAAATTTTGATTTGATGTCAGCAAAAACCTGTTCTGGATTTCTCAGGAAGCCAACGTGCATCCTGAAAGCATGTCCTGGTACTGCAGGGAATGCAGATCTTTGAAAACTGCAAAATTAGCAATGGTTTTTCTATTAGCTATGTTAAATATGGGATGTAATCAGACCCATTCATATCATCTCATCCAATTTTTTTGGTTTTATATGCTATCAAAGCTTGTTTTCTATTGAAGTTTAGAGAGTCACAGGAACACAAAACCTCATTTGTTTTCTCTGTCTTGTTCTTTCCCTCTTTTTAGCCATTAATGGAAAGGTGTTTGGCAATTTGCATGGTCTGACTATGCACGTTGGAGACAAAGTTAGCTGGTATTTGATGGGAATGGGCAACGAGATAGATATCCACACAGCCCACTTCCACGGCCACAGCTTTGACTACAAGGTAAGGGGCCCTTCCCATTTTTTCCTTGCTGTGTTAAAAATGAGAGGCAGATCCCATACCCAGGCCTGTCATCTCTAGTCAAGCCAAATGTTACGACGTTAAGCTCGCTTGTAGTTTGACTGTAAAGTTTTCATGCCCCAAACCTGCATTTGACCAATATACAAGGGAAGAAGTGACTCTCTGCTAGTAGCATTGGTTGACTGGTAACCTCAGCAGCTGCTCTGACAAGGGAATTGTGAATTTTTATGGCTGTGCCAAGATACCAGCTGTAGTTTTGCTTCATGCCCACTTAATTGCTCGTTTATTAACCTTTTAAGCATGCACTGGATGTACCAAGTGGTGCTTCTGTAGCAATGACAGTCTTTGCACTCAACGGTGATTAAGTTTGGTGAGATGATGCATAAAAGGTAGCTTAAATTACCACTATTCGTAAAGCCACGCTGGTTAACCACCGTTTCTTTCTGTCCTGAAGCAAACAGGGGTTTACCGGGCAGACGTCTTCGATCTGTTCCCTGGGACATTTCAAACCGTGGAAATGACCCCCCTGAACCCCGGGACGTGGCTGCTGCACTGTCACGTCACCGACCACATCCACTCGGGCATGGAAGCCACCTACACCGTGCTCCCCAGGGAAAGCAGGAGCTTCTCTACTTCAGGTATGTTCCCTGCGTTTAAAGATGCACGATGGGGCTCACAGGCAGGCGAAGCACACCCAGAACCAGTTTAGGCATCCAGCAACATCTCACGGCTTAGGATTGATGTCTGGAGCCAGAAGGCTGCAAGGCAGCAAGTGCTAAAGGCCTGGATGGTAACTACCTGTTGCTCCAGCTCCTCATCAGTGAAATTAACCTGAGAGATGGTTATTTAAAGAGAATTCTTCACCAGAGTAGTTCTGTACTCAAGAGGTGCCTGTAGTGTCAGACTCCTTTCTCAGTCTGCTTTTAAAACAAGAAGTTGGTTAAAAAAAAGCTGAATTCATCAGTTACAGTACCGAAAAACTACAATAATGCTTTCTTTAGGACAGGATTTAGCGTTACAGACACTGTCACCATGATTTAGCAATATTAAATGGGGAAAAAAATTGAATCTTGAAGAACTTTGAATGTTCTCGTTCCTATGTTGGACTCGATGATCCTATGGATCGAGTCCTATGGTTGGACTCGATGATCCGGTGGGTGTCTTCCAACCTGGTTATTCTGTGATTCTATAAAGTTAACACAGTTTTAAAAGGCTGCTTTCCTGTCCCCAAAAGACAGAGAATAACAGGTCTGCATTGTTGTTAACTGACTGAAAAACAGTGAGGACATTTCAACGTGTGCCTGGATATAAAGATACACACCTATGGAACATACAGGTGCACCTGTACTAAGAGCACAGACTGGAATATTAAACACAGCCTAGTTCTATTTTATAAACCATTCTGATTTATAGAATACATTGTGCCAGACTTGCACAGATAATAAAGAAGTTGACTTAAGAATACACAGATGTTGAAACAGACCTTAACTTGTTGACGCAGCAGGTTGGATCTTTCATCATCAGCCACCTACTGTGTGTTAAAATACACCCTTCAGTCCATTTAAAATCTGCTTTTAAATCTAACTCACCATGCTCAGAATGTATCGGGATCCACTGCTCTCGTTTTGGACTCTCTTGTCCATGTGCACGAACTGTTCTTTTCGTGAAATGCCTGTAACAAAAGCTGTTTTCCCTTTACAGCCCAACAGTTTTTCTTCTCAATCAGCTCACGTGCAAAGCTACAGCAGGAACGCCTAGAATGATGACAATATTTTATCATGGTGATTCCCCAATACCTTCAGTGAAGCATTTCTTGAGAAATCATCTCTCCTGGACAATCCATCTCCATGAAGATTTCATTTGGTGACCCACAGCTAATAAGAGTCAGAGACTGAGACAGCTGAATGGCTATAACAGCTTATAAATGGGTTTTTTTCTGAATAAAAATAGTATCTTACAAGCTAAACATAAACTAGGTGATGGCTAATGCATTTTATTTAACTGCTGAGGAACAGGGAAGAGCCAAATGAAATGTACTTTCCTTTTTTTTCTTCGTTTACATTTGTACATAAGCCTGTGTAACAGCAAAATTTGTTTTAGTTACCAGTCAGGTAGGGTAGTAGTTGTTGCTTGGAAAACAGGAATTTGGTTTTCACTTTATGCATTGGTTCACATTTAAAATATATCTATTATCATCTAATTGAACTACTGACAAACCAGAACAATAGCTCCATGATTTCTGTGGAATTGTTTTATAATTTTATCCAGTCAACACCTTTCAAGACAGTGGGTGATGGACTTGGTCGTAGCAGGAATGCTACACAGGCCAGTTAAACTAATTTTTTCTTTCTCTACTTTAATATATTTTACTTGCCATGTAGAGGGTCTCTTCCAACTGCTTTCTACAGGTTTAAGTCACACGAAACCTTCAGTGAAAACGGATTTCCTAGAGGCAGGGTCAGCTGCTGAGGATCTTAGATGGTTACAGGATCGTGGAGTCATGGTTTTATTTCCAGTAGGCTCTCAAAAACAAAAAATCCACTGCATTCATAAGAAGATCATAAACATTGTGACAGTTTATTATTCCTGAATTCCAGCTGAAGGAACAGAAGAACGTTTTCTGCCCAGCAGAAAGACAAACAGCAGTAGTGCACAAATACAGAAGTTACCTGAGATGCTTACCAGAAAACCTAGAAGAAATTAAGAGTTTTCAGCTGGATTTGTGACCTAGGGATACTTCCAATGCTCATCTACTGGCTGAATACAACGGGAGAAGAGAAAGAACAAGATCCAGCAAGCACACAGTAGTTTGCATCTTCCACTCCCCTTGGGAACACTCCCATTTGTCTCTGATTTATGGCCTTTTTTGTGAATTGCTACAGGGAAAGATCTTCACTGTAACACTTGCATGGTTGAGCAATTGAGACGACAGAGCAGCTGCTGGGGTTTGCCAGCTGGAATCCAAGGGAATGTCTGCCTTGCAGAATGAAGGAAGTGGAGCCCAATTCCACTTGGCAGAGCAAAGCACTTGCTTTTACTCACACAGGTCAACAACTGCCTGAGCTTAAACTCCTTGCCAGGACAGTGACCCAGCCAACTAACACAGAACAAAGACTGGCTCCTTGCTTTACTTTCAGCGAACATCGCGTGTCCATGTGAAGTTTCCAGCTGCCTTGGCTTTAAGTTCACCCCATCAAAGAGATGAGTGAACCTTCAGAACAGCAGAATAACAGTTTTTACCAGTCCCACCACTCTTCCATCATCCCTGGCAGGAATCCTGCCTTGCTGACCTTTGTCAGAGTGCAATAGGATTAGCTGCAGAACTCACTCTCGTTCAGTAGTTGTCATGGAATCATAGAATAATTCTGATTGGAAGAGTAGACTTCCAGGGGTTTAGGTCAACAGCTTCCTCTGACTGCAGTGAAGAAGATGTGGCAGGAAAAAGGCTGCAGTTCCATCCTCTGGCAGAAGATTGAGGAAATCCCTGAGTTCCAGCTCCATTGCAACAACTGATAAAGTTTCTGCTCAGAGCAGGGGACGAAAAACTTGGTTAGGTATTTTAGGTTCGGAACAAAGAAATGAAAAAACACTAACACTGTAGTTACTAATTTAAGTAATTAAATTATCTTAATATTGCAACTGGAATGAAATTTGAGACACACCCATTTAGGAACAAATATAACATTAGGAAATCCCACGAGGAAACTGAAATGATGTCTTATATTAAAACCACACCTCTACCTTGTCTCACCAGGTCTACACGCGGCATTAATGCTTATGAAGAAATCTCTACTCAATTTTCTCTGTAAAAGGGGATGTTCTGCAAGTGGTTTCTCTGCCCAAGCTGTTTAACATTATGTTCTTAAGCAAGAACAGCACAGCTACCACATAAAACCATATTTCACAGGCAAAACCGACAGTAGTAAAACTGTGAACTTTATATATATTATACAGGTTGCTGTGCTCTAGCATCATGTGCTTTATTCAATCTTCTTATTCTGTCAAAACAAGCACACTGACCCCTCAGCTACCCCCCACGTTAGTGACTTTCTACAGACACAGAACAACAGGACTGCATCAACTATCAGGGTCAGTTCCTCCACTTCTAGCAGTGATGCTGTAGTTTTTCAGTCTTTAACCTAACCATCAATACACACTTAAACACCTATGGGGTTCCCAAATGCAGCAGGAGCCTGCTGGCTGTTATTGCTTAGAATAAAACAGTCCCTGAGCCTAGGAAAAAACCCACATTATTATGTGTTACTTCTATTCACTAATTCTTTTAATGTTGTCTCTTCTTGACTTGTATAGAAACAACACAATTCCCAGTTTGTTTCCAATACCAAATGAGTGTCATGGTGCTTATATGAGGTGACACCCTGTACACAGCAAAATCCATGCTAGCGAGCAGAACCCTTGCTGAGCTATTTTACCTGGGACCGGAGAAAAAGGTTATTTTCCAAATTATCACTGCAGTAGTCCTTAGCCTGAACAGAATTTAGTGTGTTAGATGAGGTACAAAGGCTTCTGGAACAGAGTTAAAATCAATCGATTTACCTTTCAGTGATGAAATAAGAACAGGGCAGCCGCTTCCCGTAAGCCGGATTCTCTTGCAAAGCTCAGGAAGCAGCTTGTTCCACCACACAGCCTAAGCCACAAAAAAACCAAACGTGTATGTTAACAAGGACTGCAACGAAGAGGATGAAAGCCCAGCCTCAAACCCACCAAGCCAAGCTCAGCTGGGTACAAAGAACTCCATTAGTTTATCTAATGCCTTGAAAAACAGGGGTTGGACGCGTTGTACTTTACAATTTTTACACTTGAATGTTTTTACACAGTGCCCCCTCGTGCGTCGAGAGAGAAAAGAACACATTTAAGTGTGAATTGAATGTGTATTTGGAGGACCATGTTCTCCTCTCAGCTAGCTTAGCACTAAAATGTCACATATTGTAAAAAAAACTCTGTCAAGGAACGTGGAGTCACACTGTCAAAGAACTCTGAACACTGACCAGTGACAAATTAGCTAGTTTTCCATTTACAGGGGAAAAAGAACACACAGCTCTCCCTTTCCTGATGCACTCTGCCCCCTGAAAAAGACTTTGAATATAAGAAGTTGCAGAAGAAACTAAGGGGAAAAAAAAAGTACTCCGTTAAAGATTTGTGGGGACTGAGTTATGGAATTTCAATGCCAAGCAGGAGGTTCAAAACAAGCGAAGTAATTTACTTTGTCTTCAAGCTGGCTATTTGAGCCATCCAGAGTCCATCTGTACACAAGGGCATTTTAGTTAGAATAAACTCCCAAAAATATGAATAATTTTAAGGGAATTCTCTGGGGCGAGTCCAGAGAAGAGCAACAAAGCTGGTGAGAGGGATGGAGACCAGGCCTTATGAGGAATGGCTGAGAGAGCTGGGGGTGTTTAGCCTGGAGAAGAGGAGGCTGAGGGGAGACCTCATTGCTCTCTCCAACTCCCTGAAAGGAGGTTGTGGAGAGGAGGGAGCTGGGCTCTTCTCCCAAGGGACAGGGGACAGGACGAGAGGGAATGGCCTCAAGCTCCACCAGGGGAGGGTCAGGCTGAACATTAGGAAAAAAATTTTCATGGAAAGGGTGATTGGTCCCTGGCAGAGGCTGCCCAGGGAGGGGGTTGAGTCCCCTTCCCTGGAGGGGTTTAAGGGACGGGTGGACGAGGTGCTGAGGGACATGGGTTAGTGATTCATGGGAATGGTTGGACTCGATGATCTAGTGGGTCTCTTTCACCCTGGGATTCTATGATTCTATGAAGGGAAGTAGCTCACCCGACTGTCTCCTCTCAGCTCGTGCTGAGCATATAACACAGCCACATCCGGACACCTCTGGAGAAGCTGGTCAAGGGCCTCCTCGTGCTTGCCCTGACGGGTATTGCAGAGAACGCGGACGGTGAGGCCGACAGCGCCAGCCTCTGCCAGAGGCTCCAAGACAGGCAGAGCTGAAGCAATATCCACTGACTGACCGCATAAAAGAGACTGGAGACAAGAAGAAAAAGGCTTGTTTGGATTTAAGACAAACTTTGCAAAAAAAATGCCAGCCATTAATTAGAACGGAAGCCCTTACTTATCAGAATAATAATAATAATTTCAGAATAATTCTGAAATAATATTTCCTTTAATAAAAAGGTTGAGTCCCCTTCCCTGGAGGGGTTTAAGGGACGGGTGGACGAGGTGCTGAGGGACATGGGTTAGTGATTGATGGGAATGGTTGGACTCGATGATCCGGTGGGTCTCTTCCAACCTGGTGATTCTATGATTCTATGAAATGTTACTGGAAACTGAGATAGCAAGTTTAGAGTGGACTGCAAAATATCATTGTAATCAACATATCCATGATATTTTTCTCCTTCCATCCTTTCAATGGGCCTTTTAAATCAGATTGGACAGCCTGGGGGAGAAGGAGGAGGGAAGTCCACTAGACAAAGCTGTTCATACATACATAAACATTTGGAGAATGGATCTAAGCTGTCAAAAGAAAGATTTAAGGGTTTCATACCTGCAGTTTTGAGATATCTTCATGGTAACCTCCATCAGACGGAGAGCCCGCTGACATTATGGATGATACCCATGGGAAAATCAACCCATAATGATTACAGGAGTTTATCTAGACAACAAAGAATCACATTGCAATAAAATAAATATTTCTGTTAGTCACAGTTCCATGTGAAACCCTCTACATTTGAAGGAAATTTTACTCTTGGCGAGCATAATTTAGAGTCAAAATTCCTGTTGGAATTATGTTTCCAAGTGTCCCCAGAGAGCAGAATCCCCCAGAACCTGCGATGCCTGTTCGGTAATCACACGCTAACAATTTTCTTTCAGTCTTGCTTCTTTTAGGAGATAAATTGCCCAGTGTTAAACCACTAGGGATAGTATTTGGATAGATTTTGGAGGGACTATGCAGTCATAAAAACTCCCTCCGAGCAGCACACTTACCAGATCCTCAGTTGTTTTCAATGGTTTTGTCTCAGGAAGCTGCTTCTTCAATATTCTCCAAACGTACTGAGCAGTAACCCTCAACAGAAGCTCCTCAAGTATTTCTTCCTGAGAGCACACTACAAGAAGAGCTTCCCAGAAATCCACCAAGAGCTGAGGAGTAGCGTTTTCACTGGTACTACACAACATCTAAGAGCAAAACCAGTAAAACAAAGTCAGCAAGTGAGCACAGACCACAGTAATTAACAGTAGAAGCTGTAAGAAAGAGGAGGAAAAGGTTTCCACTTCTACAACAATCAGAATTTTGGATCCTTTTCTGTCTTGATGTGCTTCTAACAGTTTCACAGCAACAGCCAACACGCCTACAGTAAAGAATATATGGATTTAATCCAAACAAAGTTAATCATTCTAGAGAAAAAAGGTTTTCAGTTTCCCAACCTAAGCAGAGAAAACTTCAGTGACACCAGAATAACTATCCTATTTATCTTTCTTCTCATAAACTGCAGAGCCCTGTTCTTCTTTCAGAAATTTATACAGAACGTCTGAACATTTTAAAGCTTCATATAGAAGTCTGATTCTTTGCAAGTACCTTTCAGTCTGCGAGATTTATTCAAAATGAGCTTATGGAAGTGATTTCTCCAAGTTCTGTTAAATTTCAGGAGCCTTAGGAAGCCAAATTACTAGGAAGCCAGTGAACGGTCTCTGAGATCAGGGTATTCTCCATTCAAATGACAAGGTCAAAACAAAGAACTTAAAGGAATTAACCAGTATTTCTTTCCAGAAGGTCCAGCTCTTGACTCTGTAGTCACCTATCATGACTGGAACATATTCAACCCTCATTTCCCTCTCTCTGGAGCAATGCTGAAGTGCAAATAAAGAGCAACCAAGCCTGCTTTGCCTTACCTGTAACAATATCACTATGAGAAAAACAAGAAACTCACTGATCATAGGCTGACCTTGAAAAAGAGATCTGCTTCTTCCAGTTCAATTTTACTGTTCTCATGTAACGCCACGACGGCAGCCACCAGTAAACCAGGCTGCGTCTCCTTCAGATGAACCGCAAATTCAGTTGGAAGAACAATCCCATCTTTATGCTGCATCAAGAGTTTTGGTTGCCCAATGAAGCCACAAGCCAGTATTGTCTACAAACAGTCAGACAGAAATCAGGAAAAGAGTTAAATCCACATGATCCAACACAGCAAACATGGCATTTCCTCAGGCAGTGAATACAGACAGATGAATGTCCCTGACCACGGCAGGGCGGTTGGAACTAGATGATCTTTAAGGTCCCTTCCAACCCAAACTATTCTATGATTCTATGAAATGAGGGAAAGTCAAGGGGAAGAAGAGAATCTTTTCTACAATTTACAGAACAGCTCTCCAGAGATCAAGCTCCAAACCATGTGCCACAGCAGCGGCTCTGGAGCAACAGGCCATTTGCCTGAATACCAAAAGCATCACGTTGTTGAAATCTGGAGTTGCTGCGCACACAAGAAATACACATTTTGCTATGAAATCCAAGCCATCCAATAGACACGCTGTTTTGAAAAATCACTGGCTGAAACGTCAATAGACGACTTTGCTAAAGGATGATTTTCATTTCTAAAAACAGCCCTGAAGCAATGATCAAACCAGAACCCTTCCAGTGAAGAACTTCTTCCTGATGGCCAATCTAAACCTGCCCTGGCACAACTTGAGGTCGTTTCCTCTCATTCTACCTCCTGCCACTTGGGAGAAGAGCCCAGCACCCACCTCACCACAACCTCCTTTCTGGGAGCTGCAGGGAGCGATGAGATCCCCCCTCAGCCTCCTCTTCTCCAGGCTAAACAACCTCAGCTGCCATAAAAAAGATAGGAAATCGTACAAACCAACTTTGATGTGTGTGCACTGCGGACATTCTGCTTCTAGAGCAATTAGATGAGGGCTGTCTGCATACAGATGGTGTTTTCATGGGCACAGAGAGTATAAATTACAGGTAGAGGGGCACAACTGAAGGAAAAGGAGTGACTGAAAGTTTCTTTTACTGCAAAACACAACCAAAAGCCAAACCTACCGACTGGGGCTTTGCAAAGCATGAATAGCTCACACCGTCAGCAAACTTTACCTCCTTATAGGAGTCCATCTCGTGTTCATACATCGCCCGGTCTCCTATTTTCAGGGCCATAAAGGCCTTAGTAAGCGTCAGCACCACTGAGGGCAGAGTCCTTTCGACTTTCTGAAGATACTTCACAGCTGTCAAAGGACACACGTTCCTCATGCAGGGGCTGCAGAGGATGTGAGGCAGCTGCACAGGGTCAGCAAGGTAGAATATTTGGAGAACTTGATTTGCCAGCTCCTATTAAAAGAAAAGCCATTTGACAGCTCAGATTTTTCCAGATATAGAGCTTCCTACAGCAGGTGAAAATATTACAGGTTTGGGGGTTTGGTTCTTAATAAAAATAGATAAATACAACTTAGCTATCAAACCACAGCACCTCTCTCCTCCCTGCAGATAAAAGTGAAAGATCTCTAACCAGCAGTGATTCCACCCATACTCTGGGTGCCAGGACAACATCCACCACCGCTGTGAATTGGTGAATTTATCAACCTGTACAGTTTGGCAGTGTGCAAAGAAGCAGTTTGGTTACAGAAACTGGAAATTAAAGATATTTGAGGCAGAACTTTAGTAAACCAGGAGTGTCTCTGCGTGTAAGTGGAACCAGATCGTTAACAACATGCATACTCATAGCCAAACCCATCATATGTTGCTTGAAAGCAGCCCAGGGCATCACAGGTGCCACCTGCTACTTTGTCAACAAAACTGGGACAATAAAAACCATGCAATAAAGAACAAGAGTAAGACTAAATAAGCAGCTCAGCATTTTCAAAGGGGATTTAACTAAAATTCGATAATCAGTTCTTAAAATCAGAACTAAATCAATAGATTAAGGAAAAAACCCTTGTTTCTACCTTAGTTAATTCTTCATTTGAGTCTTCATTAAGAGTGTGAGTTAAGTAAAATATAAGTCCTCTCTCATACGTCTGTATTTCATCCCCTTCTGAAACGAGCCTCTTTAAAACTTCGGTCATAGATAAACCTGACATTCTGTAGTAGGGCAAAGCCAGGTGGTAATCCTTTGTGTCAAACCTGGATGCGACAGACAGGAAGGGAAAAAAGAACAAAACCACTAAGGGCAACCCTTTTGCCATCACTGCTTGTAGGAAATAAATAAGACATCAAACAAAGCTGCAGGCACACGAGTAGGATCTGCAATTTCAACCTTCTGCGTTTAATGACAAACTGGATCCTGAAGAGATGACTGGATTCTGCTGTTTTCATAGAATGTAAAGAGTTATATTATAGATGCAATAGTAACATAAAGCAGCAAAGAATGATGGGGTTTCATTTTGAGGTTACATAACTGGAAATAAAAGCTCACCTGTATCACTGACATCTAAAACTTACCTGCTGTAGCAGTCTCCTAGGACGGCACAACTCTCTCTGAATGCTGCTTGCAGCTCTTCTTTCTCCTCTGATGTAAGGACGCTGGGGTCCATCAGAGCTGCTCTGACCAGTAAATGCGCCTCACTGAGAAGATGGATGCAACTCTCCGTTCTTACGTTCTCATAAGTTCTGCTGTAATCCACCTAGGACAGACAGGGGATAGACTTAGGCTGTTGGCAAAAATTCAGAATACACAGGAACGATTCCAACGATGGCAGCAGCCACTTGAAAAAGGATTAGGGGCTGTTCAGGAAAAACACACTACATGGTATTCAGCAACAAAATGCATCAGATTCATTAACAACGTTCATTTTTAGTCACCAAACAACAAAAGCAGGTGCCGAGCGATACCATTTCTCTGTAGAGCTGAATGGTTGACACAGTGTTTATAATGTAGAGATTCCAACCGGGCTCTGACTCAGAATCTGTTCTGGATTTGATGCCATCTGCCTTTCTGGAACTAGAGAGAAGAAAAAGAGACGTGTTGTCAGTGCCTGAATAAACACTACGTGGCCAAAACCACCCTATTCCCTTGATAATTTAAATGCAAATCAGGACTGTACACAGAGCTGTAAATACCATCTCCCCAAAAGACAAAACCTTACAGCATCCTTCGCGTAGGTTTTCTTCTTTCAGTAATATCTTCTGTGTCCGCCTTAGTCAAAAGAATAATATTGTTTTGGAAATGACAGAGGGCTCTTGGTCCTATGAAAAGCTGCATTCTTAACGTGCAGACATCCAGTCCCACAGGCGGACAAGCCTAAAAAGGAAAGGAATCATTCTTTTATTTCAGTTAGTATGTATTTTGAGTCTTTCAATTAAAAAAAATATGAAAAAATGTAACCTTTCTCCAACATCTGATACTAAAAACATTGACTGGCTTCCCTAACTCTGAGCACTTCTTACAAAAACTGGTTTTTCAAGGACACCTGAGAGACAGCAACATCACCAGCCAGAATAAGGGAAAACATTCAGATTTATATAGGAAAACACGGTATCTAGTTTAAAATGTAAGTGATTTTATAGCTTTGGATGGTTTTGAAAACATTCTACTTACAGGCTAGTATTTTAAATGGCAATAACAAATTGTTTCATTGAGACATTTGTAGACCATTAAAATAAAATATGTCATAGATTGGAGTAAAATATTCATTTTGGATGTTATTTTATTGGTCCAGCTAAGAGAAAATAGCAGGATTTCAGAAGGAAACACAAGGAAACTAAGCATCATACTATCCCACTCATTCTTTTAGCAAGATAACGAGAGATGCACCTTCACAGTCGTATCAATGTATGGATCCTCATCACGAGCTGCTGCTGCACTGCACCGTACTGTGAAACACTGCAGGCTCTCGCTACAGGGGAAGAAGAAACCACGACAACGAAAGAAAAGAATAAAGACTTGTCAAAAATCAAGTAGCCAAGACTACAGGGCATCAGGGCTTTTTCCCTTGGAGAAATGCGCCTTGAAGCCTAAACAGGCCCAAAGTGGAGGCCATGAAGGACACAGCAGAGGGGAAAAAGGGGGAAAGAAACCCCAAAACAGCAGCACAGAGAAACGTAATTAACGCTGGGAGCAAAATCATAAATGTATACCTTGTGATGACATGCAGGAACTGCGGAGTGAGAACCGCCTGCTCCGACTTCTCTGAATATTGGTAAGTCGAAATCAGTTCTACTGACTTCCCAATGGAGTAGAGATACCCCACGTGGGGTAAAGAGAAAAAGCAGAAGAGACTCAGCAGCTCTCTCTTGTTCTCAGCTTCCTCGTCAGCCTTTGCAGAACTTCCTAGATATAACAATAAGAAAGGCATTTTCTGTACCTCATCACTCAGAGCTCGGCAATTTCTTTGCAACCCTGGGGCCCCAAAAGATCCAACCAACCTGCCCAGGAGGCAGACAGGTTTGTTAGCAGCTAGTGAAGAGAGAAAGAATCATATAAAGATCCGTGTACAGGTCAGAACAGTGCACAGGTCACAAATTTGTATGTCCTGCTCTCTCACATGGAGGCACGTTCAGACCCTACAGCCCTCTTGAGAAAGGCTGTAGCTCAAAAGAGAGCAGGACAGAGCTGGAGTTACATGGCCAGGAGCTTGTTCTCTTAAACAGCTGCAGCTCCAAGGAGGCTTTGCTACTCAGCAGACAGATACCACCACAACCTGGTCGAGCAGTCAGTAAAGCTGATTGATATCACACAGCTTCACATTCTTCCATTGCCCTGTCGGGGCTCAAAATGTGTATTAGTGACCCCTAACATCTCCAATTCATCCCTTGCAGTTTTAATTAAAGCCTGGCAGAAAGGTAACCCCTATCTTAATCATTATCAAGGTGATAATCACTTCTCCGACTAATTGCCACTGTTGAATAATCATAGAATCATAGAATGACCAGGTTGGAAGAGACCCACCGGATCATCGAGTCCAACCATTCCCATCAAATAATAATGAGAGGCAGCCCAGTGTCTTATAACACTGAGGATAATTTTATTAATGCAATGTAAAGAGTGACTATTTGGGGACGTAAAATGAATCAGAAGAGAACTGAGAAAAGCTGATTTACTCCTCTTTTGGTGTGGTGAACTGATATTTTAGTTCAAGGTTTATGCAGACTTGGAGCAACTTCCAAGACTTCTTTGTTAACAGCAGCTCAGTTTAGATCATTAACAAAGGAGGAAAGACTTATTTAAAAACAAATCCTACAGAAACAGCGTACAGAACAAGATATACAAAGGAGCTCCTTCCTTCCCCAAGTCACCTGTGCCACAGGCCATAATGCATCCATCCCCATCTATCCATCCATCCCCATCTATCTCCATCCATCCCTCCATCTCCATCCATCCCCCCATCTCCATCCATCCCCCCATCTCCATCCATCCCCCCATCTCCATCCATCCCCCCATATCCATCCACCCCTCCATCTCCATCCACCCCTCCATCTCCATCCATCTCCATCCATCCCCACCTACCTGTCTGGTACAGAGGAAGCAACTGAAGCGAGTGCAACTTTGTCTCTTCACAAAACCCAAAAGGCGACTGGTCGGGTGTAAAACGTCTGCAGAAAAGAAATCCCAAAACCCAACAACACGGGCCCTCAATGAGGTTGAGAGAGGGGATCGTCCCACTGGATTCAGCGTTGGGGCAGCCTCACACCTAGAGTGTTGTGGGTGGGTTTGGGCACCTCTATTTAAGGATGGGAAGGTCCTTGAATGCCAGAGGAGGGCAACAAAGCTGGGGAAGGCTGGAAGGCACATCCTGTGAGGAGCGGTGAGGGCTGTGGGTTGGTCTCATTTGGAGAGAAGGAAGCTGAGGGGCAATCTCATTGCTCTCTGCAGCTTTTTGAGAAGGGGATGTGGAGAGGGAAGTGCTGAACTGCTCTCCCTGGGATCCAGGGACAGGGCCCATGAGGATGGTTCCAAGCTGTGTCCATCAGGAGAGGTTCAGACTTGGCATCAGGTAGCATTTCTTTACTGAAAGGATGGTCAGACCCTGGAATGAGCTGCATAGAGAGGGGTTGATGCCCTGTGCCTGCCAGGGTCTAAGAGGCATTTGGACAATGCCCTTAATACCAAACTTTAGCGTTGTGTCAGCCCTGAAGTGCTCAGGCAGCTGGACCAGATGATCATTGATGGTCCTTTTCAACTGAAATAGTCTAATCTATTAAAAAATGGGCTCTCTCTAGTATCATATTATTTCCTCTGCGCAAAGAAACAAATGCTTATAAAACCCCCAGAATTCAAATTCCAAGGTTTTTCTTTCATCAAGACATAAGCCACACCTCATTTGGGTTTCTCATACTAAATTAAGCAGTAAAGGGGAAAATGAATCTGTAATACCTGAAAAGCAGATACCGGACTTGGAAGTGCTTTGTGTCTTCCGTAGGTAACTCCGTGGATTCCAGGGTGACGGGGATCTCGCAGAACTTGCTTTCTTCCCCAAGCAGCTCCACCGGTTTCTGACATATGATGAACTCATCTAACTCAGGCTGCAAATTATGTGTCGAAGGGCCTTCATCTTTCACACCTTAACAATGAAAACGCTACAGTAACTGTTCAAACCACTCCATTCAGCAGTCACGATATGACAAAATATCAAATACTCCAATTGCAGCTACATCGGCTTCCTCAAACCACAGAATTTAGAAAACAGCTATGCTAGAAGGTGAGAACAATCCTTCACTTAGCTCTCAACGCTCTGAATACCTAAGAGTCGAGAGCAAGTGAACTGTTTGTTACACAGCAAGCCCAAGGCAACCTGTGCTGCAAACAGCTGCCCATCAAAATACATTATTATTTGGTTGGAGAGGCTTTAAAAAGGAGAAGACAGCTCTAAGAGAAAGTTGTGTTACCTTACTTGCATGGTTTAGAGATTGGTGGGAATGGTTGGACTCGATGATCCGGTGGGTCTCTTCCAACCTGGTGATTCTATGATTCTAAACTCACTTAAGTTGTTGAAAGCAAATCCAAAGACCACTCGGAGTGTAATCTGAACTCTTTTAGTAATAAAAACAACTAGGGGCAGGATGCCATTATCCCAGTTAAGATCCAGCTTCACTCAATGAAGAACATTCCAGTTTGTATCTTCCCCATCTGACAAGTTCTATTTACCTTTCCATTTCTTCTAGGTATGGTGTCCACTTCTAAAAGATCGCCCTTTTCTGGTTTAAGTTTTCTCCATTAGAAACGGAGGATTTTCCTTAAGTTTGTTGGTGTCCACCTAATATTTTTGGCGAGGTGGGGCTTGGTTACATAGGGATTGATTTCTTGCAATACAGGGGAAAGGAATCCACTGAGTAAAGTTACTCCTGGATCTCAAGGACCCTAAGGCCAGTCCCCAGACAAGACAAAGGACTAAAAAAGGAGAATTTGCCAAGACTGTGTTTATGCAGGTTCTGTTTTTCTGAACACAGTGCTCTGAGCGGTCACTGCTTTGATTTGGCCCATGGTGGCACCTCAAACCAGGTACCTAGTTCTCAGTCTGTAGAGGCCGCACTATCAAAGCGCCTGCAGAACGATTTCAGCGTTACCTCCAAACGCAGGTGGTACAACTTTTTGTGTACTAGAATGACAGGCTGAAAGAGTTGGGGTTGTTCAGCCTGGAGAAGAGACCTTACAGCTCCAGGGAGACCTTAGAGCAGCTTCCAGTACATGAAGGGGCTCCAGGAAAGCTGAGGAGAGACTTTTTCCAAGAGTCTGGAGTGATAGGATGAGGGGCAATGGCTTTAAATTGGAAGGGGGAAGATTTAGATGAGATATTAGGAAGAAAATCTTCATTATGAGGGTGATGAGGTCCTGGAACAAGTTGCCCAGAGCAGGGGCAGCTGCCCCATCCTTGGAGGGGTTCCAGGCCAGGTTGGATGGGGCTTGGAGCCCCTGATCCAGTGGGAGGTGTCCCTGCCCATGGCAGGGGGCTGGAACTGAATAGGCTTTAAGATCCCTTCCAACTTAAACCATTCTATGATTCTACGATTATCCAGCTGAGATGAGCTGGAAATTCTTGCTGAAGGTCAGTGACTTTGAGAAGTACAGCAATCAGTGAGCAGATAATTAGAAATTCAAGTATCTAATCTCTGGACTTACCTCCACCTCCAGGCTTTTCCAGCGCGCTGACTCGATGTGTGCCGCGCTCTGTCCCATCTGCACTTTCCTGGTCCACTTCCAGCTTCAGGATCAGAACATCCAGCTCTGTTGCTACGGCGATATGTCCGGCACAAAACGCCACTTCAGCAGGAACGAGGTTATCGATGTGTAAAATTAAGGAGCGTTCGAAGTCTAACACAGTCAAATTCTCGTTTATGACCCGGTATTTCAAGGAGAACAGGACCAGCTTATTCTTGCAGCCCACGAGAAGATCTCCGGTTACAGGACAGCAGGAAATGCACAGTGGAGGATCCGAGAGCGGCATCTCCACGATGGACATCTGATCTTTCAGGGCTTCGCTGTAGGACTCTTCCACCTTGTGACCAACCATCCGCACGCAGACACGAGTGCTCCCCGCGGACATGCATCTCCAGTTGACGTACGCCCTCAGGAAAGTGGCTTTGCCTTTTTCTTCAATGGTCACCAGATAGTCTCCTGCAAAGCAAGCAGCAGCGCCGACCGCTCAATAAAGAACAGAGGATGCAGGGTTTGAGCTCTTCGCCCGCTGCAGTTGATTACAAAGAGCAGCCCTGTGAGCCGAGCACAACCACAAAGCCACGGATAAAATCATACAATCATTAGGTTGAAAAAGACCTTAGAGATCGTCAACTTCAACCGTAGATTGGATGAAAAGAATAGATTTATTCCCATTACCCAATAACGCAGAGCAGCTCCAAAACAGCACCCGGGGAAAGGGAACGCAACCTGGAACGCAGGCACCGCAGAGCTCAGGCCTTGCTAGAAAGCGTGAGAGCAAACTGCTGCTCTTTCCCCTCTTTATCAGAGGAGAGCAGAGATTTTTGATCTCTCGCACCAGATCTGGAATCTCAACATGTTATCAGGGCTGTGTGATCTAAACCTCGATCCTCAGCTCACGCATAAAGCTCCAAAATCAGTTTTCATGCATTTTTCTCCAATGAAACCCAAAGTGCAGATTTCTCTGCGGGCCAGAACATGCTTCGCACACTATTAAAACCTGGACTTGACACAGCCAGGTCCAGGTTGACTCGGGTGTGGATCCATGGAGCAAGTGGTGACCGCGGATGAGGAGTTTCCCCCCAGAACTCCCAGCAATGAGCAAACGCTTTGCTCTCTGCAGACCCAGCAGAGCCACAGCCCTTCGGAGAACTTGGGCTCCTGGATCCAGATGGGACCCGGGGCAGGAGGAGGGATGCGAATGGGGCAGCGGAGACGGTGGGAAGAGCAGTGAGGGGATGCGCAGACCCCAGCCCGGCCAAAACCCAGACCCTTTCCCCCTGCTCCGCCACAACCTGAACCCTCTCCCCCCCAGCCTAGACCCTTGCCCCACCACAGCCCAGACCTTCTCCCCCAACCCACTGCAGCCCAGACTCTCTCCCCCCAGCCTGGTCCTGTTCTCTCTCTCCTGCAGCCTGGACCCACCCCACCAGAGCCGGGACCCTCTCCCCATGTCCCACCAGAGCCTGGACCCTCTTTCCCATCCTGGACCCTCTTTCCCCATCCCAGACTGCCCCTACCCTCACCCCAGACCTCCTTACCCCATCCCCGACCTCCAGCCCCACCCCAGATACCTTTATCCCCATCCTGGACCCTCTTTCCCCATCCTCAAGCCCCTCACCTCCATCCCGGACCTCCTTTACCTGCACCCTGGACCCCTTTACCCCCATCCCGGACCCCCCTTACTCCTACCCTGGACCTCCAGCCACATCCCAGACGCACCTTACTCCATCCCAGACCCCCTTACCCCATCCTGGACCCCTTTAGCCCCATCCTGGACCCCTTTACTCCCATCCTGGACCTCTTTAGTCCCATCCCGGACCCTTTTACCCAGTCCCAGACCCCTTTACCCCCATCCTGGACTCCTTTACTCCCATCCCAGACCCCTTTACCCCAGCCCGGACCCCCTTACCCCCACCCCGGACCCCCTCATCCCCACACTGGACCCTCACCCCCTATCCCGGACCCCCTCACCCCCATCCTGGATCCTCTTTCCCCATCCCAGACCCCCTTACCCCATCCTGGACCCCTTTACCCGCACCCTGGACCCCTTTATCCCCCAGCGGGGACCTCCAGCCCCATCCTGGACACCCCTTACTCCACGCCGGCCCCCTTTCCCCGCCGTTCCCCGTACCGGCCCTGCTGTGCTCCATGCTCCGCACGGGTCCCAGGGTGGCGAAGGCGCCGAGGGGCTCGGGGCCGTCGGGGCGCAGGGCGAAGGCGTCCAGCCCGCACCCCCCCGCGGCGCTGGCCACCAGCAGGTCCCCGCGGGCGCAGCAGAAGCGCGAGGGCTCCCGGCGGCACGGGACCACCCGCTGCCCCCCGAACGGGTGCAGGTTGTAGAGCTGCACCATGCCGGGGCCGAGCTGGAGGGGCAGCCGGAGCCGCCTCGGAGGAACGAGCCCAAAGGGAACGTTCCGCTTCCCGCTCGGCGTCATCCCGCCCCGCCCCCTGCGGCTTAAAGGAGCGAGGGCGACGTTCGTAGAGAGGGGATGGAAGGGTGGGGAACTGGGGATGCGAGAACCTCGAGGTCCTGCATCTGATTCCAGTGGAGGCTGAGGAATGAGGAGATTGAGAGCAGCCCTGAGGAGAAGGACCTGAAATCCAGAAACCACAGCCCAGAAACCACCCGCGTCCTGGGCTGCATCCCGAGCAGCGAGGCCAGCAGGGAGAGAGGGGAGCCTGCCCCTCTGCTCTGAGAGACCCACCTGGAGCCCTCAGTCCAGTTCTGGAGCCCCCAACATAAGGATATGGATCTGTTGGAATGGGTTCAGGGGAGGCTACAAACATGATTCAAGGGCTGGAGCCCCTCTGCTGTGAAGAGAGAATCGTAGAATAACCAGGTTGGAAGAGACCCACCGGATCATCAAGTCCAACCATTCCTAGCAAACACTAAACCATGTCCCTTAGCACCTCATCCACCCGTGTCTTAAACACCTCCAGGGAGAGGATGAGAGCTGGGCTCGTTGAGCCTGGAGAAAGCTCCAGAGAGACCTTAGAGCAGCTAAAAGACGGGAGATTGACATCAGATCTTATGAAAAAATGTTTTCCTGTGATGGCGAGGAGGCCCTGGCCCAGCTTGCCCAGAGCAGGGGTGGCTGCCCCATCCCTGGAGGGGTTCAAGGCCAGGTTGGATGGGGCTTGGAGCCCCTGATCCAGTGGGAGGTGTCCCTGCCCGTGGCGGGGGTGGGACTGAGTGGGCTTTGGGGTCCCTTCCAACCCAAACCATTCCATGACTCTGATTTATTGTCATGGGCATGTCACTGGGTGCAACCCAACCCTGCACTCCAATGGGCCTTAGCGACTTTCCGCATCAGGAGTGGAGGAAAAACACCAAAGGCAGAACCTTTAAAAAATTTATTTGAAACCAGTCGAACAAGTAAACAGGGCTCTCCAATCCTTTTTTTAATAGCACAAACAAGTTCTATTTCATAAACCCTTCTGATTTGCAGAATACATTTTGCCTCATCTACACAGAGAATAAAGTTGAGAGAGATGTAGATACAGACTTAACTTGCAAAAGGTGCATGTTGGATGTTTCACCATCAACCTTTAAAACTGTATTTGAAAACAACTGAACAAGCAAACAGGGTTCTGCAATTGAACTTTTTCTAAGCTTCAACTGTTTCAATAATCATCTTCTTCAGCCTCCACTTCTGTCGAATCTAAGCCAACTTCTTCATAATCTTTCTCCAGGGCAGCAAGATCTTCCCTGGCTTCTGAAAACTCCCCCTCCTCCATTCCCTCCCCGACGTACCAATGGACAAAGGCACGCTTCGCATACATGAGATCGAATTTGTGGTCGAGGCGAGCCCAGGCTTCAGCAATCGCCGTCGTGTTGCTGAGCATGCAGACAGCTCTCTGCACCTTGGCAAGGTCGCCGCCCGGCACCACAGTTGGGGGCTGGTAGTTAATGCCCACCTGCAAGAAAGCAAAGCACAACCTCCCTTACGAGGGCCAAGGCTTCAAGACTTGCTCCTGTTAGCAAGGCAAAATCACCACCGGTACTAACAAGCACACTGTACTCAGCACTGGTGAGGCCACACCTCAAATCCCAGGTTGTTTTGTTCCCCTCACTCCAAGAAGAATATTGAAGGGCTGGAGCGCATCCAGAGAAGGGAACGTAGCTGGGGAAGGGGCTGGAGAACAAGGGTTCTGAGAGGCAGCTGAGGGACCTGGGGCTGTTTAGTCTGGAGGAGGCTGAGGGGAGACCTCATTGCTGCCTGAAAGGAGGTTGTGGTGAGGTGGGTGCTGGGCTCTTCTCCCCGCCCACAGGTGATGGGAGGAGAGGAAATGGCCTCAAGTTGCACCAGGGCACGTTCAGATTGGACATCAGAAAGAATTTCTTCGCTACAAGGGTTCTCGGTCCCTGGCAGAGGCTGCGCAGGGAGGTGGTGGAGTCCCCATCCCTGGAGGGGTTTGACAGACAGAGGGATGAGGTGCTCAGGGATCTGGTTTAGTTGTGGACAGGGACAGTTAGACCTGCTCTCAAAGGTCTTTTCCAATCAAACAATTGTATTATTCTATGATTCTGCGGACATAACAACAGCATAGAAGGGCTGTTACCTCTGAGCACTGTACAATCCCTAAGAACACAAACGTCAAGCACCTAAAAAGCTGCGTACATACCTTGAACCCAGTGGGGCACCAATCCACAAACTGAATGGTGCGTTTTGTCTTGATGGCGGCAATAGCGGCATTGACGTCTTTGGGAACAACGTCCCCTCTGTACAACACGCAGCAGGCCATGTACTTGCCGTGGCGAGGGTCACACTTGACCATTTGGTTGGCCGGCTCGAAGCACGCGTTGGTAATTTCAGACACTGACAGCTGCTCGTGATAGGCTTTTTCAGCAGAGATGATGGGTGCGTATGTTACCAGGGGGAAATGGATTCGTGGGTAGGGGACAAGGTTAGTCTGAAATTCTGCCAGGTCTACATTGAGGGCTCCATCAAAACGCAGCGAAGCTGTGATGGACGAAACAATCTGCCCAATTAATCGGTTTAAATTGGTGTAAGTAGGACGTTCAATGTCCAGGTTACGGCGACAAATATCGTAAATAGCTTCATTATCGACCATAAAGGCACAATCCGAATGCTCTAGTGTTGTGTGAGTGGTGAGAATGGAGTTGTATGGTTCCACCACGGCAGTGGAAACCTGTGGTGCAGGATAAATGGCAAACTCTAGTTTTGATTTTTTGCCGTAGTCAACAGAGAGCCTCTCCATGAGCAGAGATGTAAACCCTGACCCAGTGCCTCCTCCAAAACTATGAAAGATAAGGAAACCTTGCAGCCCCGTGCACAGATCAGCCTGTAATGGGGGGGGAAAAGCAGGAGGAAAATAAAGTTAGTGACGGTTTTGGAGAAAGCAGTATTCAAATCATCATTCAAAAGCAATTCTTGGTTCTAGATTGTTACAATAACCAGCACTTGTGTAAAGCAGTCTTTTTTCTTGCACACCGTTTTCATCAAGGTATCGGGGCCTCTGCATAACTTTTTCTGAAGAGTATTTTAATACAGAAAAGTTCTTTTATTGTCTTTGATGCCATTTGAACACTACTGTACGTAAGGGCAGCTGTGCGCCACCGTGAGACGTGATTATAAATTACAGCTGGGTTACAGCTTTAGAATCTGTTGATGTTCCCATTCTGGCTTTCAACAAGGATGAATGTGATGTGGAAAACAAAGTTGGTTGAGATCTTTCTGTAATTTTAAATGGAGAGTCACTACTTCACTCTGAATCCTATCATCCTACGCGAGTTTCTCACAACTGAATGTCAAGATAAAAAAAACAGCTAGAGAAACTATTAAAATTGGTAAGCATTTAATCAAAACCTGAGGTTGAGGGCACTAGAAATATTCAGTGGGACATATAATGGCCTGATTCCAACTGGGAATCACAAACAAACACATAAGTATAACAGCATTGTTACACTTGTTCAAGGCTTTTCAAATCTGTATCTGAGGTATCTTTTAAATGTTTCCAAATATTGCTACTTCAAGCCTAAAGTAATGATTTACTGACTGCGTTTTTATTTAACCGGAGGGGAGCAAGGACATAAAAATTTTGTTTTGTTTTAAACAATCAAAATTCTTAAGGAACACCCACAGCAAACTATGATTAGAGCTCGCTAGAGAGCTGTATCAATTATTTTCAGTATGGGCTTGCAGCATGAATGAAAACTCACCAGTTTGCGCGTGCGGTCCAGCACCAGATCAATAATCTCTTTGCCAATGGTATAATGGCCTCTGGCGTAATTATTGGCCGCATCTTCTTTCCCAGTAATGAGCTGCTCAGGATGGAATAACTGTCTGTACATGCCTGCGCGTACTTCATCTACGAAGAAAGAAAACACCGTAACATCAACACCACCTGTGGAGTTCTGGGTGAGCTGCCCAGTGACTATACAGCAAGCACACCCCACTTATTTTGAATAACAATAACCTCACATCTCAAAACGGCATGCACGCACACCTTTTAAAATCCTCTCACAGACAAAAAGACCACAGGGACTCTAGAGGGGATCTTCCTTTTGACACTGAGTTTAAAGCTGGGTACATACCAACTACAGTTGGCTCGAGGTCCAAAAACACTGCTCTGGGAACATGTTTCCCAGCTCCTGTCTCGCTGAAAAAAGTGTTGAATGAATCGTCTCCACCTCCAGAAGTTTTATCACTAGGCATTTGGCCATCAGGCTGGATCCCATGTTCAAGACAATACAACTCCCAACAGGCATTGCCAATCTGAACACCAGCCTGACCAACGTGGATTGAGATGCATTCACGCTGCAAATTCAAAACTGTATTTGTGGTGACAGAGTCATTGAGGAGTGGGGAGGCGGTTTCATAGATGTGTATATATTCTATTACTTTTTAACAATTTTTATCATTATTTCATAAAAACTGTAGTTCTAGTTTCCAACCCACAAGTTTGCCCCTCTCATTTTCCTTTCCCTGGGAGTTGAAGAAGGAAATTGGGAGCCCAGCTGCTCGGTTTTAACTGATAAAACTGGCCAGGTCAGAGCTGAACCACGACATATGGGCTGCTCCTGAGACCGCACCTGGAGTCCTGTGTCCAGTCCTAGAATCCCCAACATAAGCAAGATATGAAACTGTTGGAACAGGTCCAGAGGAGGCCACAAAGATGATGTGCGGGCTGGAGCACCTCTGCTATGGGGACAGGCTGAGAGGGTTGGGGATGTGCAGCCTGGAGAAAGCTCTAGGCAGACCGTAGAGCAGCTCCCAGTACAGCCTGGCCCGGTGGGAGGTGTCCCTGCCTCTTCCCGGCTTCCAGAGCCTTCCCACCGCCCCCCCTCCCCTCTGAATGGTTGCGCCCACCCTACCGATTCCCCCGCCCTCCCCTAATTGGTTGCGCCCATTTCCCCCCCTCCCCCCCCCCCGCGGGGCCCTCCCATTGGCTGTCGCGCACACCCCCTCGCGCTGATTGGTTGCGCCCACTTCCCCCCCCCCCCCCCCCGCCCCGCAGCGCGCGCCGCCGTCACGTTCCTCACCGCGTCCGCCATATTGGCCGCCTCGGGTCCCGTTTCCCCGCCTGGCCCCTCTGCCTCGCTGCCCGCAGGCACCGCGGCTTCTCCGCCCCACCCCCACCCCCGCCCCGCCCGTGTTCCCTCCCACAGCCGCCGAGGCCTCCTGCGTTTCCCCCTTCTGGCCGGACCGCTCCCCGCTCCTCCGGCCTCGCTGAGGCGGCGGTAACACCACGCCCAGCCCCGCCGCCCAGCACGTGCGGGCGAGCGGACGCCGCACCGGCCTCCCGAACGCTCCCCGATCCCGGCCGCGGGGCCCGCTCCCACCATTGTGCCTGGCCAAACCGAGGAGCCGGGCCCGCTCCGCCCGCCGCCACCTCCACAGCCCCGCCGCGGCGCGCGCGCCCCCTCTTAACGGCTCGGCGCGAGCGAGAGCTGCGCGCTGATTGGCTGAGGGCTCCGCGGTCACGTGCTCCCCCCGGGGTTGCCATGCGACCGCGTGCCGGCGCGCTCGCTCCCCATTGGCTGCCGGGCCCAAGGCGGGAGCAGGTGCCGGGCGCTGATTGGCTGCGGGCTCTCCCAGCGGTTGCCACCCACTGCCGCGCTCGCTCCCCATTGGCTGCTGGGAGCGCGCGCAGAGCGCTGATTGGCTACGCCCGCCTCCCTATCCCCCGGTGGGCGGGGCCAACGCAGTCGTTGTGGGGTTTACGGCTTTAAGGTCCCTTCCAGCCCAACCCAGTCTGTGATTTTGAGGTCAAATTGGCCATTTTGGGGTCCCCCAGTCTCACTCTGGGGTCTGTTTCAAGAGCTTGGGCTCTGCAGTGGTGCCTGTGAGCCATGTTCTGCAGGCGTGATCCTCTTCCGCTCTCATCCCGCCCCCTCCCATACCAGCCTTGTCCTGTGCTGCCCAGCACTCAGCTCCAAACCTTTTATTCCTTTTTATTCCCTTTTATTCAAGTTTCCATATGGTTTAAAACTCCACAAATTCCACCCATGTAGATGGATGGAAGCTCCCTGGGAGCTGCCAGTGAATGTTGTCCTAGAGTTTCCACAAAGCCAAATCCCAGCATGATCCCAGTCCTTATCCCATAAAATCCCAGTTTCCATGTGGTCAGTGTCCCCCGCTTCCCTCCGAAGGTCCCTTCTAAAGGGATCCCATCCTGATTCTTTGCTGTCAGCACCTTCAAACTGTTTGGATTGGTACCGGTTAAACTCCCGAGTCACTGCCAAGTGCTCCAGTTGGAGGTGAAGCCATAATCACTTCCAACTTCGAGGAATTACATCTTCCAAGCACTCCCAGTGTGGTTTCCAGGCTGGGTTTCTCTCTCTGAGCAATCACGCAGAGTTCTAGGATGCAGAACAGCCTCTGCTGATCCTGATTCCAACAGAATCCAAGGGCATTTTCAAGCTCTGGGAATGCTTTAAGGGGAAGGGGTGGCAAAAGGGAGGAGAAGACAGGAGCGGCGACCCCAAACCAACAGGATTCCACCCCATAACTACTGCCCTCAGGATAAAATCGGGATCACAAACAATTAATTGTACTTTCGTTATTAATTTATTAAAACTGGTTTAGTTCCTGACTCACAAACCCTTCCCCTTTCCCCAGGAGCGGTAAGAGAACTGGGATCCAACCACTCGCATTTGGCTGCCCATCAGCCAGGCTGGGGTTGAACTGGGTCGGAGACCCACACTATGGGGCAAGAACAACCCACTGTGGGGCAGGCGCCCACTGCTATGGGGCTGGGACCCCCTCTATGGGGCACAAACAACCTGCTGCGGGGCAGGGAACCCCCAAGATCCTGCTACGGGTCGGAGACCCAACGTGTGGATCCAGATACACCCTGGCCCCATTTCAGGGTAAAACTCAGCCCTTTTGGAGCTCCTTCTAAAATGGACATTTATTGGCACCCAGTTCCTGTCTCCTCTCCTCGCTGTGGGGAAAGGACCCCCAGATCCCCGCAGAACCTCCAAGTCCTTCCCTCACTGCAGGTCCCAGACTCCAGATATCCACCTTGACATGGGGCTGGGACCCTCAGATTCTCCCCCTTGCTATGGGTCCTGGACCCCCAGGTCCCCTCTTCACTGTGGGCCCGAGACCCTAAGTGCCCTCCAGATCCCACTGTCAATCCCTCGCTGTGAGGCTTGGGACCCCCAGGTCTCCCCCTCTCTGTGGGTCTCAGATCCCCTCACCATGTGGCCAGGACCCCAAAGCTCCCCCCTTGCCATGGGGATGTGTCTCCCCTTTCTATGGGGCCAGGACTTCCATGTGTGTGTGTCCCACTACAGGTCCTGCACCCTCAAGTTTTCCCCCTTGTGCTGGGACCCAGAGATCCTCCTCTCACCATGGGTCCTGAACCCCAAAGTTCCCCCTTCTCCATGGTTCTGGGACCCCCCAAGTCCCCCTTCACCCCTGCATCGCTGCTGCTACCGCATCCCGAATCTGTTCAGCAGCTGCAGCCGCCGCAGCCACCTCTTCCTCGTCCTCCTCTTCCAGCGCCTCTCCCTCCTCCTCTACCCCCTCTGCCCACCCCGTGCCCCCCATAATCCCAGGGGTCGCCGTGGGGCAGGGATCACCCCGTGCCTGGCAGACATTGTGGAGGAGGCAGCAAGCCAGGAGCAGGGTGGGCAGGAAGCCCAAATCTGTATCGTTCCGCCTCTGGAGACACCGCCAGCGCCCTCGCAGCCGCCCCAACGCCGAAGCCGCTGCCATCTGTGCCGCCGCCGCCCCCGCATCAAAGCGACGCCGCCCCCTCCCCTTCCCGCTTTCCGCTTTGCCGTAGGGATGCAACAACCATGGCAACAAGGGGTCCCGTGGACGCCCCAGGAGATAGGGGGGCACGGTGTGGCCCCCAAAATCCAAGGAAGGGGCAGGACAAAGCGCCCCAGTCTGGGCACGAGCGTAAAGGGCGGAGGCTTGGATGCCAACGCCCGGCCGCGTCACTTCAACGGCCCAGAAGCGTCCGTGAGCGTCGATGGCGGCTTGGAGGACGACGGCGTGGCAGCCCCTTCCGACGCTGTAGAGCGCGGCGTCGGTGGGAGGCGCCCGGATGGGGACGCGGAGTCGCGTGAAGACGCCGGCGAGCTGAGGGAGCGGGAACTGCGACGCGGAACGAGGCGGGGAAGCGTAAAGCGGCGCGAAGATGGCGACGACGGCTTGGCAAACGTCGCGGAGGATTTGACAGACGGTGGAGCGGGACACGCCGAAGCGCTCCTCCACCGCCCGGTACTCGGCGCACGCTCCCAGGCGCCACAGGGTGAGCGCCAAGCGGATCTCAGGCGGCACCGCCCGCCGCATGGAGGTGTCGCGGCGCTCGATGGCGGCTCGAAGCCGCCCGCACAGGAAATCGAAGGTGGCCGGGCTGAGGCGGAAATGCTGCACCCACTCCCGCCGGCTGAAGGCCTTGCAGCGCACCGTCTCCCAGAAGGCCGAGCTGCGCGCTTTGCTCCACAGGCGCCGCTCCCGCCCGCACGGCGAGGGCGACGAGGCCGAGGCCGCGCCCGGGCCGCGCTGCGCCGCCAGGCAGAGGGCGGCGAAGCGGTGGCGGCGCCGGCGGAGGGCGCGGCGGTGGCGGGAGCAGCGCAGACGCCGGGCGGCTTCGCGGAGGCGGCGGCCGCGCTGCAGGCGGAGCGAGAAGAGGGCGCAGAGGGCGACGGCGCCGCGGGACAGCGACGACGCGGCCGCCGCCGCCGCCGCCATCTTGGCGCCTGACGGGGGCGGAAGCGAGGCGGCTGCACCGCGCGTGCGCGGGAGGGGCCGCACTTGGCGTACGCGGCCTCGCTGCGCACACGTAACTTGGAGGCGGGGGTCGCACTGCGCATACGTAACTATTAGGGAGGTTGCGCTGCGCATGCGTAGCCCCTTCAGGAACCCGGCTGCGCATACGTAGCCCCTTCAGGAACCCCGCTGCGCATACGTAACTTGGAGGTGGGGGTCGCGCTGCGCGTACGTAGCCTCTGGAGGGCGCCACACTACGCATACGCTCAGGGAGAAATGTTTTGCTGTGAGGGTGCGGAGGCCCAGGCTGCCCAGAGCAGGGGTGGCTGCCCCATCCCTGGAGGGGTTCAAGGCCAGGTTGGATGGAGCCTGGAGCCCCTGATCCAGTGGGAGGTGTCCCTGCCCAGGGCAGGGGTGGGACTGGATGGGCTTTGAGGTCCCTTCCACCCCAAACCATTCTATGATCCTGTGAAATCCCCTCAAATTCCCTCCCCCCTGAAGACCTGCGCTCCTCTTCCAGATACAGCCAGAACTGGCTGAGACGGCTCGGAATTTGGTTCCACTGCTTCTTTCTGTAAGAAAGCCACCAAAGGGATCACACAGCGCTCACAATCTTAAGCAACATTTATTGATAGGCAGGGAAACACTAAAGAAAGCGAGCAACAACAGGCATAGCGAGTTCCAGCAGATGCAGACAGTTGTATGCGTGCTTCCTAAATTTACCGATGTGCCAAAAATTGGATGTGGCTACACAAACCATGTCCTCACTCTGGTGCATCCCAAAGGCTCCCTTTGAGCAGCATCCTCTCATCAGAGGTCACAGGCCACAACAGGCATCAAGGTGGCCCTTTCTGTCCTTCATAGAATCACCAGGTTGGAAGAGACCCACCGGATCATCGAGTCCAACCATTCCTATCAAACACTAAACCATGCCCCTCAGCACCTCGTCCACCCGTGCCTTAAACCCCTCCAGGGAGCAGGAAGCACTATGGTTGCGAGCGGCTTTCTGGTACCTAGAGGAAGATCCAACCTTTATGGCCACATCTCCCACAGAGCCAGGATCACCACTTGAAGAGACCTGGAGCAAGAGGCTGATCCCAGCAGCGGCTCTGCTTCTCTTTGGCAACAAAAAGCCTTCTCGCCTATAATCATCAGTCTGGCTGAATTTGATGCGAGGCACGGGACGTGTGTACAGGAACAGCCCCCAGAGAGCGGCCAGAGTCCTTCATGCTCTTACCTCCTTCCTCCCACTGTCGAAAATGGATGTTAACTTGCCAGGATTTGCTTTCAGCCTTGCTGGATTTTAGCTGGGCTTTTAGGAGGAGTACCGGGAACCATCACAGAGTGCTGGCTCCATGTAGGTCCCACCGGGCCACCGTGGTTTTGGCGTATGCAGAAGTGAAATAAAAGCCACAGTCTCCGGAGATCCAGCCAGCCGAGAGCGGATGAACATTCACACTAATGTGTAATTGATGTGCCGTTCTGGCTTCAGTTCTTTTGGCAGTGCAGAGTTAATTACAACTGAACTGTAAAGCATTGCACATGGATTTTATTTACTGCCTTATTAGTGGCATCTGTTCTCCCTGTCTCAGCCGCTTGCTCTTGCTCAAGGAAACCAGAAGAACTCATTGCACGGATGCCCATGCTGACTTAGACGCTTTGGCTGGAAAGTGAGCTGAAGGACATGACTGCGCCACTGCCTGATCCCTTGGCCCCTACTTGTTTGTTCCCTGCATCTCCCCAGCACCTGAGCCCATCGCAACATCTCTTCAGCCCCACACCTTAAAGATGTGCCGGAGTCTTAGAACCAGCAACATCGCCTTTCCCAGCTGTCTCCCAGCACGGCCCCTTGATGTTTTACAGTCATCTTGCTCCAAGCCACAGGCACCCGGGCTGCCTGGTGTCCCTGCTGCTGAGCCACAGCCGGCCAAGTCACTCATTGCTGCAGCATCCACAGCCTTGGCTGCCTTCCTGGCCTGGCTTTGCTGCTCAGCCCATTCCATCAGGAGGAAAAATGCCAATTTTGTTAAGCGAATTTTGTGGCAAATGCAAGTTAAGTGCCTGCAAGTCCAGTGGAGAAGCCACTCCGTTGAGGGCAGGAGGCATAACAGGGGAAGGAGAGTGTCTGTAACTGGGAGGTGGAAGGCTTCAACTAAAAGGCATTTGATGCCTGTGGTGTGGCAGTGAGGTTCCTAACCAGGGCTTGGGTTATGAATGTTTGCACCCGTGCCAACTGAAGAGAGAGGCTGGGATGCAAAGCACAGAATTCCAGGAGTAAGTATTTATTCATGCACACGAGGTGTCGCAGCCGTATCGGGCCACCTGAATGTGGTTTTACACAGGATCCTTATACCCTTCAGGTGTTCCGGTACAACATGACTGGACTGACCACAACACCCACACTGGTCACTGTAAAACTTTGCAAAGCCACTTTTCCTGCAGCATTCTTACTGCTTGCCTGTTGATCTCGGTGTCCCTGGGCTCAGCGTTGGCTCAAGCCACTGGTCCGTGCCACCAGATGATGCTGGGAGGCTCTCAGAGCTGTCAGAGGGACTGGGATGCTGGGTTACGGTGGCTGTCGCAGGGATAAAGCTGTCATTTCCCCTTGGACAGCTCTAACCTTCTCAGAAGCAATGTTCTTCTTTCCAGAGCTGGGCTGTCCTTTTGTTTGCTGTGCTTCAGCACAAACAATAACCAAATCTCCAGTAAAATTCCACTCCCTCATCACATCACGGTGTATGACTAATTTCTCCATTTTATATGTATATAGATAAAGTTAATACACTTCCATGCTAGAGACTGGTTGACATTGACAGCTAGGGAAGGGATTTTTCATCACGCTTGCCAAGCCTGCATTGCATCCAAGACTGTATCAGAGCTGCTGGGCTGCCGCTCCTTTCTGGCAGCGTCCGTGTGCAGGGAAGACCCTGCTCTTGACATCTGCTAAGAGGGGCTCAGGCACCCTCTTCACACCCCGCGTGAGGCTGATGACGGTGGGAGGCTCTGTGCTTGAGGGCTGAGGTGGAAATCGCTGCTGCGGGCAGCGTGACTCAGCCTCTCGAGCTAACTCAGGGCTTTGCCTGGGCGCTGCAGCTCCTCAGCAGGGACCGTTTCTGCAGCCTGATTTTCTGGGAGGCTGCCAGCCACTCTGCCATCTCCTCCTCTCTGCAGGCAGCTCTGCCCTATTCTCCGCTCATCGCCTGCATCTCCAGTGACAAAATGACCCGCTGGAGGAGAGGGACATGGGGATGAATCCCTACGACAGGCACGAAGACGAGGAGCTGGTGATGCGACCGGAGGATGCTGCAGGGAAGGTACGGGCAGCCTTGCTGCTGGGGGATTGTGGTTCACCGGCCGGGCTCAGCACCCACAGTCAGGGCTTTGTACCCTTGTCCTGATGGGTGCTGGGAGCACCTTGAGCAGCTGAGAGGTGACCTGACCCAGGGATGGGGAACAGGCAGTGGGAGAGGCTCTGTCCTTGGCCCCCAAGCCCTTAAGGACAGATAGTCCAGGTGTTTTATCAGCATGGTTGTTCCCCTCTGGGGAGAACCTGGTGTGAAAGCTCTTTCTGCATGAGCTGCTTGTGGCTGTGACCCAAACTCCCACCAGCCTGCTCGCCTTGTGGGGCCAGGAACAGGAATTGAAGCTATGTTTGACCTCCTCTAGGCAGCTCTTTCTCAAGCAATTAGATCTGCCCTGGGCTGTGCTGATGCAGAAAGCCAGTCTGACAAAATCTGGCTCCTAAGGTCAGGGCGGCTGCTTAATTCCCAGAGGGAACCTGGGAGGGAGGCTGGCAGAAAGGCTTTTCCTCCCTGCTCCCTGCCTGCAGCCTGGAGAAGGAGACATGAAGGAAATACAGTGATTACCATGATTTTCTCCACCATTCCTCATCTCCACTAAGGGCTCCCCAGCTTCAGGTGTGAAGCGGAGTCTGGCTTGCAGAAAGGCAGCCAAAATCCTCCCTAAACGCAAGCCTGCTGGCCCCACAGCTTCGCCAGCTCCTTAGCACAGCTTAGTGCTCTGCTGCCTCCATGACATAATCACAGCCTCCCTGCGGGCTCCAGAGACACCCAGGAGCTTTTCCATCCTTGCTCTTGCAGCTCTCCAGCCTCAGCAGTTCAGGAGCGCAGCGGTGGGGGCTGTGAGCACTGGGGAGGGCTGAGGAGTTCGGCAGCTTGTGTGCATCTCGAGTTTAGCCCTGGGCTGTCATGGGGCGCTTGCAGGGGCATGAGGACCTTCCTACAGAGGAGCAGCCAGTGTGTTGATCCAGATTTTCCTTCTGGGGCCACGATTGGGCTGCTCGCACAAGAGACTTGGTTTTTGCTTTCCCTGCTGCCACAAATATCCCAGCTGTCTGCAGCGGAGAGCAAGCAAGGAGAGCTGTGAGCTGGTGGGGTCAACTTTTGGAGGCTGATGGGCTTCCCCAGGGCAACATGGTGCGTGCTGAGGCTGCTTCACCACCCACATGGCCCCTGTGTCTGTCAGGTTTCCCCTGGACTTCTTTCCCCGCAGGGAATGATGAACAGGGTGCCCCAGTGCCTTAAGTCCATGGGTATCCTTTTTGTTTTCTGCTGCATTCAGGATGGAGATGTTCAGGAGCTCCCAGCCTAGGAAAGGGAGAGAGGAGGCCAAGCAGGGCAAAACACAGCAGCCATGGCCACGCGTGCCCGGCGCACCAAGGTGCTCCCCTCCGAACTGAACAAGGTGTGCCCTGAGAGAGGAGACGACCCCACCACGCACCCCAGGAAGATGAGTGACTTCGAGGTGGTCCCCAACCTCCAGCAGAGCAGTAGCAGCGTCTCGAGGGGCAGGCGAAAGGCACATTTGCCCACCGGCAGCAATGAAAAGGCAAGTTCAGGAGCAGCACCCAGCTATGCTCCAGGCACCAGGTTGTCCAGCTGCTGGCACAACTTCTGGCCCTTTGCAGAAACCTTGACATTCTGCTGCTTTTCTTGCTCCCTCAGGAAAATCTCATCTCGTGGATTCCTGAAAACATCCGGAAGAAAGAGTGCACCTACTTTGTTGAAAGCTCCCAGCTGTCAGATTCCGGGTAAGTCAGATGGTCCCTCATTCCCCTGCCTGCCAGGAAAGCAGAAGAAGTGTCTGGTGACAAAGCTACAGCACCAGAAAATCCCACCTTTCTGGTGGGAATTGGTGTCAGAGGCTCCGCAAATTCCTTTTTGATTGTTTGGATTGGTTTTGGTGAAGCTGGTGGTGTGTGTTTCAGGAGGATTGTGTGCGAGTGCGGCTACCTCAGGGAACAGCACCTGGAAGATGCTGCCAAACCTCCCATCTTCCTGGGGAAGGAATGGGACCCCAAGAGGCACATCCAGGAAATGCCAACAGATGCCTTCGGGGACATCCACTTCACTGGACTGGGACAGAAGATGGGGAAGGTGATCTGATTTGCTTGTCTGGGGTGTGTGGGGAGCCAGTGCTCAGGTCTTGCCACAGCAGGTGAAATTCATTCTCTCCTGAATGAGAGGAGGATGGGAAAGCATGGGAATGCCTCAAAGGCAACACTGACCCAAGCAGAGGAAGGTGGGGTGGGACAGGAGCCTGTCCCTAGTCCCTTTCTGAAATCACGAGACTGATCTTCATGCTGCAAGGTCCATGCTTGAAGGAGTGGCTGTTCCCTGTCCTTGTTCTTAAGTGTGTCTTGGGAATGTTCGGTCCCAGGGAAGTGCATAAAGACCTGGGGCAGCAGCAACAGGACTGTGCTGTGTGGGAAGCCTCTGGTTCTCTTCTGGGACAGGAGAAATTGTGGTGGAGGTGCCCTGTTACCCTGACCCTGTTGTCTGTTGTTTTTACCCAAAACATGCATGTGCTCCCTTTTCTGTAGTATGTGCGTGTCTCCTCGGATACTCCACCCCGGGTCATCTACCACCTCATGACACAGCACTGGGGCCTGGATGCACCCAATCTGCTCATCTCAGTCACCGGGGGAGCCAAAAACTTCATCATGAAGCCAAGGCTGAAGAACATCTTCCGGCAAGGGCTAGTCAAAGTGGCCCAGACCACAGGTAAGAGATGCGGAGGGTCTCCCTGCAGCTGCAGCAGGAGAAGGTCCTGTCATCTGGCCACGCCACGTTCAGTGAGCTGGGCTGCTGTGGAGATGCCAAGCTGGCCCAGGAGGCCTGTCTGAACTACCACCTCCAGGGATGGATTGTTCTTGCTCAGTCACTGCAAACAGGCTGATAGGGAGCTGGGCTGAGCGATACAGCACTGTGCTGAAAGCATCTCCTGTGCTGCCTGGGCTTGATCTAGTGGGTAAAGAAGACATCTTCTTGGGGATGGAGCATCTCCGAGGACCAGGTGCTCCTGCAGCCGTGTAGGGGGATGGTAGGAGATTGCCCTGAGCAGAGCCTCTCCCTTCCCAAGCCCCTCTCTGACCCCCAGGGGCCTGGATCATCACAGGGGGGTCCCACGCTGGTGTGATGAAACAGGTGGGAGAGGCAGTGCGAGACTTCATCCTGAGCTGCAGCCACAAGGAGGGCGAGATTGTCACCATTGGCATAGCCACCTGGGGGACCGTGTACAACCGGGAGAGCCTCGTCTGCCCCATGGTGAGCCAGGCAGAGGTGGAGACGCAATTGCTTTGGCTACGCCTGGGCTGCTGGGGGAGTCCTGCCAAAGACCATGGTAGGAACGGGTGCTTCAAGATGTGCTGGTTGCCATCAGACCTGGTAAAACTCAGAAGGAGTAATAGTTCCAGGCTGATGTTTGCTGAGAAGCCCCTCTACCCTACCTAGCATCTTGCATAGGTGCTGTGCTGCTTCTGGGAGGACTCTTGTGGGTGCGAGGGCAGGTGAAACAGAGACAGGGGAGCATGGGGCAAGGCTGACATGAAGACTGCAGCGGGGACAGCGGCAGCTGTTTGGCTAGACTGTCCCTGCGTGCTGGCCTGTTCCTGTCCCACATGCTGGTTGCTTTGGGCATCTGGGGTTTTTCTGCAGCCCTGCCAGGCTTGTCCCAGAGTCTCTCCTCCTGCACCTTACAGGGTGGCTTTCCGGCTGAGTACGTACTGGATGAGGAGAACCAAGGCAGCCTTTCCTGCCTGGACAGCAACCACTCCCACTTCATCCTGGTGGACGATGGGACCCATGGGAGATATGGGGTGGAAATTCCCCTGAGGACCAGGCTGGAGAAGTTCATTTCGGAGCAGACCAAGGTGAAAGGAGGTAAAGGAGGGCCCAAGGTGGAACTGGGGTCCCATCCTGGCCTCCAGAGAGGGGAGGCTGTGACTTCCCTGGGGAATCCAGGCAAGGGGTTTAAGAGTATTGCCATGATGAATATGGAACCTGGTCCCTCACATCCCTATTTGACTTATCACGTCACTAGAGGGGTCCCCAAAACTTGTGTTCCTGAACTGATCAGGGAGAGCCATTTTTCCCCAAGCACCAGGCCTCCAAAGGGGCTTCTAGGTGGTGTCTTCTCACTATACAAATGATCTCCTGTTCTAACACTTGCACGCACACGCTCCAGCAGCATGACAGCCAGGCGATCACCTCCCCTCTCTCCTGGAGCCTGGCATGCCAAGAGCAGTGTTCCTGCCTTGCCTTTCCCACCCCGCTGCCCCATATTGAGCTGCATGAAGGGGGCTGCTCCACCAGGAGATGATCCTGCTCCGCTTCCCTGCAGGCGTCGCCATCAAGATCCCCATTGTGTGTGTGGTGCTGGAAGGAGGTCCTGGAACACTAGACGTAAGGAACTGCTCCTGCCTGCTCCTAGCAGAGATGAGGTGGAACGTGGGTGGGAAGGGCAGCTCCTTGCCTGGGGTGCTGCTCTGTGGTGTCAGTGTGAGCTGAAATGTGACTGGACAGGAGTGCTGTGGGGCAGCCCTGTGGGTCTCGGGCTCAGGGAGAGTCTGCTGGCCCCTGGGTGGGATTAGGAGCAGCCTCCCTGCTCTGTTTTAGACCATCTACAATGCCATCACCAACGGGACACCCTGTGTGATTGTGGAAGGGTCTGGGCGTGTGGCCGACGTCATTGCACAGGTGGCCAGCCTGCCTGTGCCCAAGATAACCATCGCCTTGATCCAGAAGAAGCTGAGCATGTTCTTCCATGACACCTATGAGCTCTTCACTGAGGGAAAGCTGGTGGAGTGGACTAAGAAGGTGAGCCTCTTGCAGGCAGACAGCTCCCCTCACTGAACTTGTGGGTATCAAAAGGGTCCTTGCCCATGAGCAGTAAGGCTCCCAGAGCGAATTTAAGGCTCATCTTCTGCTCACCATCCTTCTCCCCCACCCTATGCTCAGCATTGACCTGGTGGACACCCCAAGGGCGTGAGCTCTGCTTCTCCACTGCCTGCCCCCTTTGGGCCAAGAGGTTCCGTTTAAGACCATCCCCAGCCAGACTGGGAGACACAGCAGACGGGGGCTGCAGGCAACCCCAGAAAAGCAAGGAGTTGCCCCACACAGGACAGGGTGCTGTGGGAGAAGGCAGAGAGGAGATGGTGCTGCTAATCGCTTGCTCACAACTCTCTTTGTAGATCCAAGACATAGTACGGAGCAAGCACCTCCTGACCATTTTCAGAGAGGGCAAATATGGCCATCAGGATGTGGATGTGGCCATCCTCCAGGCCCTTTTCAAAGGTGAGGGATGTGGAGCTGCTTGGGAGGATGGGGCAAGAGGAATGTGATGGGGGTCACAAATCACCTCCTGCAGCTGCTGGACTTACAGGGTCAATAAAGGGATCTCTGAACCTTGTGATGCTGAGCTAACTGGAGAGAGATGTCTCTCCCAAAGGGCCAGGCCTCCAAAGGGTCTATGAGGTGATATCTTCTCACTGTGTAAATGATCCTCTATTCTAACATGTGAACTTTGCATACAGCATCCCGAAACCAGGACCACTTTGGGCGTGAGAACTGGAACCACCAGCTGAAATTAGCTGTGGCCTGGAATAGGGTGGACATTGCTCGAAGTGAGATCTTCACGGATGACCATGAGTGCAAGGTAAGGGAGTACCTGTGCTCATTGTCTGGTCAGGCTTGCAGCTTGTCAGGTCCCCCTTGAGGACTGTGGATATTGAGGGCATCATTCACCTCACCTGTACCTAGGGAGACTGTCTGAGGGCATTTCTCTTGGCCCCTAAACTCCCACCACATCACCAGGGACTCCGAATCTGTTCTGTCTTTCGAAAGTGCACTCCAACACCCAAAGCAAGGGTGAGCACACCCTGCAATTCTTTGCTTGTAAAGGTCCTATCTTGCTTATAATTGTCGACCAAGGTGATTGATTGGCATTTTGTTAAAAACTGGTGTCTTTTGAAGAAAATCCTCCAACCTAGAGCCAAAAATACCTCTTGCCAGCTCTGCCCCGTGGTTGCTGCTGATGCCACGTTGTCAAATCGCAACTAGTCTCTAAGTTCATCTCTTGCAGCCTGGTGCTTCCCTGCTCAAATTTTACTACAGAGCAAGGCAGGGAGCAGCACAGGACAGCTCTGGTGTCCCACGCCTGACCCAGCTGTTGAGAAGTCAGAGCTGAGCAGGGTTCTCTCTCCTTTCTGCTTGAAAGGGCTGGTGGGAACCAGGATCCCAAAGAGGAAATATTTGGTGGTGTGAAAATGCACAGCTTGAACAAGGTCTGCACATTTGTTGGGAAGGGAGGACAAGGCAGGCTCTCCGATCATCCCATGCAGGCTGTTACAAGGTGCTACAGCCCTAGACCGATGGGGCTGGTGTGAAAAGCTGAGGCAGAAACCAAGCTGTGGCAGAAGGTCAGCAAGTACCTTCGGGTCAGGACAGTTAAGTACCCCCTTACTCACTTCTGAGCACGTGGAGCTTGCCTGGGAAAGGAAAAACCCTTTCTTTGCCATCAGGAGGGCTGAACTGGGTGACCATAGGGAGCCCCCAGTCTCCCCATGGCTGAGATCCAGCTGGGAGCACCATGTTCCTTCAGCTGAAGAGTTGTGCACAGAGGACAAGCCTGGAAGGTGCTGTTTACTTGTGTGATGCTTCGTCATGAGCAGGGGAAAGAGGGTCTATGCCCTACCCAACCCCGTCCCGCTACCCAGCAGCCAAGGGAGCAGAAGGCTTTGCTGCTGGAGGGGATATACTAAAGTACACCCCAAAGTGTCTCTCTCAAATCCTAAAACCTCCCAGCTGCTCTCTCACACCCAGAAATTCCTTATGTGGTCAGTGATAAAATTCCACCCCTCCCCATCTGACTGACGAGCGTGGTTGGGCCCTGCTCTGAGACATGGAGCCCCTCACCTCTGCCTCTGGCCTGTCAGCCTACAGATCTCCACCCCGTGCTGGCAGCCGCCCTCATCTCCAACAAACCAGAGTTTGTGAAGCTGTTCTTGGAGCAGGGAGTGCGTCTGAAGGAGTTTGTCACCTGGGACACCCTTGTTTACCTCTACGACAACTTGGCACCCTCCTGCCTGTTCCACAGCAAGCTGCAGAAGGTCCTGCTGGAGGAGAGAGAACACAACACTGGGTCCAAAATGCCAAGAATCCAACTGCACCACGTCTCCCAGGTGCTGCGGGAGCTCCTGGGCCGCTCCACACAGCCTCTCTACCCTAAGCCCAAGCAGACAGAGCGGCCCCGTCTCTCCATTCCTGTCCCACACATCAAGCTGAATGTACGCATCTAATCAGGTTATGTGGTGGCAGGGTTGCATTAGGGAGGGGGACCCTGGCTCAAGAAACCATCCTGGAGGTTGCAGCTGGATCTCTATCCTTTGGCCTGCTCAAGAATCCTGCTTAAAAGCCCCTTAAAGCCCTGCCCGAGTCATCTGCTCCACATTTGAGGTTGGCTTCCACTCTCCTACACCTGCAGCACCATGTGGCTGTGTGACTCTGATGAGCAGGACCCAGTGGGGTGGGTGCACTGGGCAGGACAGGCACGTGCCCACATGATCCTGGCCCTGGAGAAAGCAACGTTTCCAGGACGAGTCCAGTCTTGACCACCTCATTATGTGCACCAAAGGCTCTTCCACCTTCTTTGTTGAAAGAGTGGTGAAGCTTTGGAACAGGCTGCCCAGGGAAATGGTGGAGCCACCATCCCTGGAGGTGTTCAAAAAGCATGTAGAAGCGTCTCTTTGGGACATGATTAAGTAGGCTCAGTGGTGTTGGGCTGACAGTTGGACTTGATGATCTTACAGGTCTTTTTCAACCTTAATCATTCTATAATTCCATGAGTGGTGGGGGCAGGAACCAAGGCTTAAGGCATGGGTTTGTGCTGAGGGGCTGTCTAATTTCTGCAGCTTCATGGAAGGGGAATAGGTTTGAGCATCACATGCCTTGCAGGTTCAGGGGTCAAGTCTCCGGTCCCTCTACAAGCGCTCTTCTGGCCGAGTCACCTTCACCATGGACCCAGTGCGTGACCTGCTTATCTGGGCTGTGGTCCAGAACCGCAAGGAGCTGGCAGAAATCATCTGGGCCCAGGTATCGCTGCTCAGGGCTGTCAGTCCCAGCTACAAGGCTCAGCTGGAGCCAAAACTCCCGTCCCCAAGAAGAAAGATTCTACCTATGGGTATTTGGGACAGCAGGAGAGCTGGTCCATGGCAGTGACCGAGCCTGCCCCCCAGCCAAGGGGGAGCTAGCCTGAAGGCACTTGAAGTCCATTCCCAGACACACACCATGATGTCAGATCCCTCCCTTCTCAGCCAAAACGTATGCTGGGGGCAGAGGGGATGTGCTGGGCCAGTTGTGTGAGAGCCTCAGCCCCTGAGAGAGGGCTCAGAAGACCACAGGCAGGACAAAGGGGCACAGTGGCTGAGGTGGAGAAGGCTTCCACCCATAAACAGCATCCCCATGGCAAGAGGCAGTGTGGCTGATGACATGGTGACACTGTCCAGTCACCCAAGGCTTCCCACTAGGAGAGCAGGGATGTCCCCAGTTTCTCCATGGTGGTGGGTTCTCTACTTACCCTGCAAGCAGAGGGGAGCCCAGCCCAGCCCTCCTCGTGGCAAGCTGTCCATCCTGAGCAGCAGCCTTCTTAGGACATCCCTCCCATAGGTGCCACAGAGGGCTTGGCAGGACTGCTAGGGCGCAGAACTCCACGCTTTCTCTGTCCTCTTCTGCTCCAGAGCCAAGACTGCGTGGCGGCTGCGCTGGCCTGCAGCAAGATCCTGAAGGAACTCGCCAAGGAGGAGGAAGACACTGACACCACTGACTCCATGCTGGCCCTGGCCGAGCAGTTCGAGCAGAAGGCGATCGGTGAGCGGGAGGGGACCAACAGCCCAGAACTACTGTCACGCTCCTGATGGGAGCTCAGAGTGCCACTGCGTGCTGCAATCTCCAGATCCTGCTGCAAAAGGTGGCTCTGTAGGTGTCTCACGTAGCACTAAGATGGCCCTGGAGCAAAGCCTTGTCTCCCCTGCCCATCCAGGTGTGTTCACAGACTGCTACCGCAAGGACGAAGAGAGAGCCCAGAAGCTCCTCACCCGTGTCTCTGAGGCCTGGGGGAAGACAACCTGTCTGCAATTGGCGTTGGAGGCCAAGAACATGAATTTTGTGTCCCATGGGGGTGTCCAGGTGTGTTCCCAGTGGTGGTGCTTGGAGAGAAAGTGCCCAAGTGTCCCCTGCCTCGGATCCAGGGTTCCCTGTTGGCAGCAGTGGGCTCTGCCCTGCAGCCCGACTCTGATGGGGAGAGCTTCTGTAACCTCTACTCCTCTTCCTCCCTTCTCACAGGGCTTTTTAACCAAAGTCTGGTGGGGGAAGATGTGCGTGGACAACGGGCTTTGGCGCGTGATTGTGTGCATGCTGTTCTTCCCACTCCTCTACACCAGCCTCATCACCTTCAGGTAATTCTTGCAGCTGGGTCATGCTGGCTGGGAGAAGCTGCTGTGGCATCTTCCTTGACAGCTGAGCTCCACTTCCACCCCTGCTCCCCACAGGGAGAAGAGGCTGCAGCCTCTGGGCTGCCTGACACGCCTCCGAGCCTTCTTCACAGCCCCTGTCGTCATCTTCCACATGAACATCCTCTCTTACTTCACCTTCCTCCTGCTCTTCGCCTACGTCCTGATGGTTGACTTCCAGCCATCGCCGTCCTGGCAGGAGTATCTGCTCTACTTCTGGCTCTTCTCCCTGGTGTGCGAGGAGATCCGCCAGGTACGGGGCAGGCAGAGCAGAGGCTGGGAGGAGGTGGGAGGAGGGAGAAACACCCCTCTGGCTGCTCTTGGAAGGTCCTGTGTAGCTCACGCTCCCATGCTGCTTCTCATGTCACCATCCATTCAGATTGATTCCAGCACAAGGGACTGCCAGATCCCCAGTCTCTGAGGCCGGAGAATCTCCTTGGCTGCATCTGGGCTTTCAGAAAGGCAAAGACATGTTGTTTTGAGCTGAAAACATCAGGGCGTGGAGTGACCACCTCCTTCTTTGGGCATTTATTCCTGGAAGTATTTCCAGTTTTGGTTGACGGTTTATTTTTTTCAGCTTTTGCTTGAACATCTCAGTACCTTTCTTCACCAGATCGAAGGGCCCCATGTCTCAGGTATCTCTTCCCGAGCTCCTTCCATGCCCCTGTAGAACATCCTGTAGGTTCAGGTTCACTTTGGGTAACCAGGAGGGTCCAGTGACAGCCAGTAGGTCTGTGCGGTCCTTCCCTTCTACAGAGCATGTGAGTAGCCCACAAGGCTTTCACTGGAACGCCAACCTCTCTTCTCTTCCCAGCAGCTCTTATATGATCCAGATGGGTTTGGGGTTGTGAAAATGGCTTCCCTGTACTTCAAGGACTTCTGGAACAAGCTGGATATCTGTGCCATCCTAGTCTTCATCACAGGGCTGACTTGCAGGTGAGATGCAGAACCACTTGCCTGGCAGCGTGCAGGCTCAGGCCACAGCACTAGGCTACAAAACTAGCCTGAGAATTGAGCAGGTTTTCTAACTGTGATTTCTTCTTCCAAAGGCCAGGGAAGATTTATGTGGCTACGGGATTTGTTCTGACCATTTTCCCTCTGCTTTCAGCTGCTTTTTGGAGAGATGTTTTTCATGCTTCACCTCTCACCTCTTGCTCTGGGGAAGCTCCCTGACGTTGCAGAAATGTAGTGCTGCGAGATCAGAACCCTCATCCTCAGTGGTGGCACTGAGATGTTTCCTTTCCTCTCTTCTGTTCCCAGACTGATCCCGTCAACTTTATATCCTGGGCGCATCATCCTGTCGCTGGCTTTTACCATTTTCTGCCTGCGTCTGATGCACATTTTCACAGTCAGCAAAACGCTGGGGCCCAAGATCATCATTGTGAAGCGCATGGTGAGATCTCTCCTCCATCCTGCCAGGGCAATCAGCTACAGCGGCCAGATGCCACGCGAGTTTTTCTATCCTGGAGTAGAGTTTGCTCTAGGACAGTTTTGCTTCCCCTCTGTCTTTGCAGATGAAGGATGTCTTCTTCTTCCTCTTCCTGCTAGCGGTGTGGGTGGTGTCCTTTGGGGTTGCCAAGCAGGCCATCCTGATCCACAATGAGGAACGCGTGGAGTGGCTTTTCCGTGGTGTGGTTTATCACTCCTACCTGACCATCTTTGGGCAGATTCCCTCCTACATCGACGGTAAGGGACACAGGGACAGCCGGTGGCACGAGCAGGGTGGGGGTCACGAGGCTGAGGGGCACCAAGCCCGTGCCAAAGTCTGTCCAGCTCCCACTACGTTGGCCCACGGAAATCCTGCGCAAGGCTCCTCTCCAGGCACAACGTGAGACCAGGAGGGGGTGATGACAGGGCACGGGGATGGAGCCCTGCTCAGGCACATGGGGAGCGTTGCCACCAGTGCAAACGCAGGGGCTGCACCTGCCCAAGCAGTTGAGAGAGCACCCGAGCAAAGTGAGTTGATCCAGCTCTGAGCCTCAGCTGCAAAGCAGGTGGCAGTGAGCAGAGCAACTGGATGATGCAGATCGAGGTCAAATCCCTGCTCGGTACTAAGCTCCCTCAATGCCGGCTGCTTTCAGAGAGCACAGTGTGCTCCAAGAGACACTGCGAGGTTTGGCTGCAGTCACACCGTGCTTCCTTGCAGGGGTGAACTTCAACATTGACCAGTGTAGCCCTAACGGGACTGACCCCCGCAAGCCCAAGTGCCCAGAGACAAATGAGGACAACAAGAATCCCATCTTCCCAGAGTGGCTGACAGTGATCTTACTGTGCCTATACCTGCTCTTCACCAACATCCTTCTTCTCAACCTTCTCATCGCCATGTTCAAGTGAGTCCAACCTGGCTCTGTGGTCCTGGTGGGGAATCGAGCTGGCGTTGCTTGCAGGCTTGGCTGTAGCCGGGGCACTGCATGATGAGAAAGCACAAGGAGGGTCCTGGGGCATGCGCAAACCAGAGCGCAGGGGTGGTTTATGATGTTTTTAGTCACGGTGGAAGTAGGGGTTGCAGACCAAGGCTAATTAGGGAGACGGGTGGGAACTGGGGCACCATACAGATGTGGTGTTGCCCCCTCACCCCCACGGCACGGCTGATGGCTGGGGTCTGCCCCAGCTACACCTTCCAGCAGGTCCAGGAGCACACGGACCAGATCTGGAAGTTCCAGCGACATGACCTGATCGAGGAGTACCACGGCCGGCCACCCGCACCGCCACCCTTCATCCTCCTCAACCACCTGCAGATCCTGGTCCGGCGAGGCTTGCTCTGCAGGCCGCCCACGCGCCACAAGCGGCTCAGTGAGGACCAGCATCTCCTCTCCTGCCCTTTAGCCCCCTCCTGGGGCACTGAGGCGTGAAGCTCAGTGTCTGGGCTGCGGCTTGGGATGCGCAGAGACCTGACAGGACTCCCCTTTTTCTTGCAGAAGAGAAGCTGGAGAAGAACGAAGAAGCTGCCCTCCTCTCCTGGGAGATGTACCTGAAGGAGAACTACCTGCAGCACCAGCAGTGCCAGGAGAAGCAGAACATGGAGCAGAAGATCCGAGACATCGCACAGAGGTAGCGGCACTCCCGAGACAGGGACGTTCTTCTGATCTCCAGGTGTCCTGGGCAAGAAAGAGTGGGGATTAGCACAGGGGTGGCTGCTGAGGAGGTTCCTCTCTGCACTGTCCCCTCAGGGTTGATGTACTGGCAGAGCTGCTGGACATGGACCGAGTGAAGAGGACAGGGGTGGTGGAACAGAGACTAGTCTCCCTGGAAGACCAGGTGAGGCAAAAGCTGAGCAACTGCCTAAGAAATGTGGAGGGTTTCAGGGGCTGAGTTAGATGAACTAAGCGTGAGAGAAAGTCGCTCTGAATCTATCGCTCTTAAAACAGTTTGAGGTTCCTTGCCAAAACAACAGCATCCAAGAGGGAAAGGTTTATGGGGAATATTCTGTTTGACTCTAAAGGGAATAGGATGAAGGTAGGAAGTGGTGGGCTGAGCCCCTGCCTCCACTGGTCACCAAAACAGTTAGATCTGACCCAGCTTTTGTCCTTGGCTTGAGAGGGCCCTCCAGATCTTCTAGAGACAGGGGATCCTCCAACTTGTCCCTGTGAAGCTGTTCCACACTCCGCACAAGCAATGGGGGTGCCCAGGGAGCCAGACTGGGTGCTATCATCTCCTCTCTGAGATGGCCACAGCATGGCTGCTGTTTCCACTTCCATTTCCACCTGCTTTGACAAAACAGAGGTGGTTTTCAAAGCCGAGCATTCAGGAATAGAAAGGGATGAGCAGCCAGGAGCTGAGGGCAGCAGGTTCTCCTGCCAGGGCTGTATCCCACCGTGCTGGAGCAGGGGAGCCTGGGGGCAGCCAGGGTGCGGGAGGGCAGACCCTCTCCTGTCCCACACAGGTGCAGCAGAGTGCCCAGGCCCTGAGATGGATCATGCAGGCACTGCAGGGCAACGGCTTCGGCTCCAGCGAGGACATGCCACCTGTGGGTAAGCAGAGTCCATCTCCACCCCAGCAGCACTGGGGAAACCTGGAGCTCTGCACTGGCATCCACAGGGCAGCAGCTCCTCACCCCCTCCCTGCCCCATATTAAGCACAAAAGTAGAAGATCTTTTGGCCCAGGGATTTGGGGGGCTCTGTGAGGCTGTCCAGCCCTCCATTCCCACCCACTGCTCATGAGCCCTCACTGGAGGCCTCAGCTGAGGCTTTCCCCTACAGCATCCCTGGGGAGGGGATGCTGGAAGGGATGCTGGGACCCTGGAGACCTCAGCATCCCCACGGAGAGGCCCAGCCAGCTCCCTCAGCAGAGCCATGGTCCACAGCACCGGACTCAGCACCCTGCTTTGTGGTGCCCTGCTGTCTGCATCTGCCTCACAGGCTCCAGCAAAGCCTTGGAGATGAAGGATGTTGACCTGGAGGGGAAACCAGAGGAGAGCCAGCCCCCATGCCACGTCCTTGCTCGAAACCTCCTGTACCCAGGGTCTCACACCTTCCGCTTCCCTGTGCCGGATGAGAAGGTGCCCTGGGAGGTAGGAGCTATGACCCTGGGCAGTGGGCCTGGAAGGGGGGCACAGGGCAGATCCCAGTGGTGGTGGGAGGAGGAATAGACCCCTCATCGTTGCATCCGTGTCACACTTGGGAGCTCCTGTTCTTCCCAGCCCTGGGGCAGGCGGCTTCCTGGAGCAGCTGCTCCAAGCGACAAGGAGAAGTGAACAGGCATTGTTCCTGCTGGGATCTGCTGGGCTAGGAACGTCTGTGGATGCTCAGTAGGGAGACAGAGGGGACAAACACCCACCTCCACATTCCCTGAATCAGGACTGGCTTCCACAAGGGCATGAATGAGAGGCACCAACCAGACCCCAGGCTCAGCCCCCAAGCAGGGCTCGGAGCCCTACGTGCCTTGGGGAGTGACACCACGAACTAGGCAGAGAAAGAGACTGGGACAGAGAGTGTCCCTGGGGATCTCAGTCCCTACCTGCCACCAGAGCAGGGATGCAGGGGAGTGCTGACATGACCCCATGCTCTGCAGGTGGACTTCCCGCTCTATGACCCGCCTGTCTACTCAGCTGAGCACAAGGATATGGCTGTGCAGGACCCGTTCAGCCCGTGAGTGTCCCCCCGTGCCTCCCCGCTCCTCTGCCCCGTCCCCTGGGTGGCACAGCCAGCTCTCCTCCTACCTCCAGCTCTTTGGAGTCGCTCCTGAAGATCAACTACAACACCATGGATGGGCTCATCGATCGGCAAAGCTTCCACGGCCTCTACGCTGTGCAGGACGGGCTGCCGCTGTGAGTGCCCTCGCCACGGGGTCTGACGGGTGAGGTGGGAGCTGTGGGCAAAGCACCAGGGAGATGGAGAATCTGGAGGGACCTGGGTGCACCCGTCCCCTTCCCAACTCCCTGCAGCTAATGGTGGGGCAGGAATAATGGCACACATCTTCCTCAAGACTCTTCCCTCCCAAGAAACCCCGCACCCCAGGAAAGGTGCAGCACAGCGGTGGGAAATGTGGGGAAGCGCTGCAGGGTTTTGATTAGTAAAGGGACCCTGGTGCCTTCCCAACCTGCTTGAGTGGTTGGACTCAATGAACCGATGGGTCTTTTCCAACCTGGTGATTCTATGATCTCTCCCTGCCAGGAATCCCATGGGCAGAACTGGGCTGCGAGGCCGTGGGAGGCTGCACTGCTTCGGGCCCAACCATGCCCTGCACCCCGTTGTGACCCGGTGAGCGCGTGGGGACAGCAAGGTGTCCTGCTCCAGGACGGGGTTGGGGAGCTGGAATGGAAAAGGGGGCATGAAGGCATCTCAGGGAGCTTTGGACCTGGCAAAACCCACCGCTGTCCACTCAGCCACTGCTGGTCAGGGAGAAGCTGAGTCCAGCTGCAGGGTAACGGGGGCTTCTCTCACAGCTGGAGGAGGAATTTGGATGGGTCCATCATAAGGAAGAGCCTGAAGAAGATGCTGGAAGTCCTAGTGGCCCAGTACCCGCTGTCAGATGTCTGGTCTCTGCCTGGGGTAAGAACTGGTGGAAACCAGCTGGTGCGGAAGGATCTGAGGAAACGGGGATCAGGCGATGGCTGGTTGCCCTGTAGGAAGGGTTAAAACACAAATGAGTGTCACATCCTTGCCTGGGGAGGTGCTGCCTCTCCTGCAGAGCATCTGTGTTTGGACTGTGGAACCAGGAGTACTGAGCGAGTGGTGGTCCTGTTACAGACCCCACCACCACCCTGACCCACTGCCTCCTGCTTCTCCCTCCATCTTCATCATAGAATCAAAGAACAGTTTGGGTTGGAGAAGACCTCAAAGCTGACGTTTGCTTTGGTGCAGGGGTCCCTGGAGCCAGGTGAGACGCTGCCACTGAAGCTCAAGTGGATCCTGCGCCGGGAGTTCTGGCCCCAGTTCCAGAACTTGCTGAAACAAGGCACCGAGGTAGGGGAACGCATGGGTATTACAGCAGCACAGGGTGTGCAGGCATCAGGGGGCATTGTCACAGCGTGGGGACATGGGGCCATGATGCTGTGACACAGAGGCAGGGTGCATCACCCCCTGGCCACTGCTTCCACCAGGGAGGTGGAGACATGCCATGATGGCCTCACACCACGCAGGGGGCTGGGAGGCAGCTGGTGTCCGTGCCTGTTGTGATCGCTCTCCGTGGCTCAAACTGCAGTGGGAACAGGGTAGAGGAGCTGTAGGGTGATGCCCCAACCACGCCTGGGGCCCCTCGGTGCCCTCAGAGAGGTGAGGAGGGCTCTGCTGATGTGTCTCTCCTTCACTGCACAGATACACAAGGGGTATCTTGATGACCCCCGCAACACAGATAATGCCTGGGTCGAGACAGTGGCCATCAGTGTGCACTTCAACAACCAGAACGATGTGGAGATGAAACGGCTGAATTCGGTACGGTTCTCCTACCTCCACAGCTCTCAGTGGACACAGGGCAAGGGAGTCAGATCTCCAGACCCAGATCTCACTCTCACCAGGAACAGGCTTATCCAGCTTCATGTAGTAGAGGAAGAACCTGGGATGGCACTGCAATGGGGGCCCCAAAAAGAAAGGGTGGGAAGCTGGAGACTGGAGGTGCTGTTGAACGCCGCTGGGATGTCCCCTCGCAGCACGTACCTGATGTCTCTGGTCCCTTTCCAGTTCCTCCAGGGCTGCGACCCAGAGCTGTGCATCCGCTGGCAGGTGCTGGACAAGAGGATCCCCCTGCACGCCAACCACAAGGAGCTCCTGCACAAGGTCTCAACACTCCTTGGCGCCTACTACTGAGTCCTCAAGCCTAGGCCAGGACTTCTGCTGCCTCGGACCCGGTTCTTGGGAGCTGCAGCTCAGCCGTGAGACCGTGGGCAGCTGCTGGAAACTCGGTACATTGGTTGCCTCTAGAAACATGCGTTGCAGGTCTCTGGGAGAAAAAAAAAAGTGGGCCAGCACTGCCTGTGCGGTGCCTGTACAGGATTCTGGTCACCTAAGCCACCAAGCTCAGCCCTAGCTTCTCTCTCAGCGCTTCCACATCAGGACTCAAGCTGAGCAGAGCCGCAGGGCTGTTCCTGCAAGGTGTTCCTCCTCTCAGCTCCCACCTGCACTTTGCTTTTGTGTGGGCACTGAGACTTGCCAGCCCCAGCTACTACTTCACCCAGGACATCTGCTGGGCACCTCTGCTCCACAGCTTCTGCTCTGAGCCCTGGCAGCCCCACGCCACAGCTCCCAGAGGACTGCTCTGGAGAGGGCTTGAGGTCTTCTACACCTAAAGCTCCTGACTGCCCCACAAGTCGTTCCTGTGGCAGCTAGCCCCATATCTCTGGTTGCCTCAGACCCAACAACATGGTCCTGAGCTGCGATCCAGCACTTCTGATGGTGTGAGCAGCTCTTGGCTAATATACCTATGGATTCATAGCTCCGCCCAGCTCCACCCACCGCATCCCACGCTGCGATGTGACCCTGCGTGTGTGTGCTGAGCACCGGCTTGTAGCTGAACTCCTTCCCTCTGTCTGAGCACCAGCTAAATGTCACCTGCCTGATCCACCCCCTTGTGCCCATGGATGGAAAGCTTGATGGGGCCCAGGTGGTCCAAGCTCTGTGGGCCCTTGGCCAGGTAGAGTCAAGAGAGAGGACATCCATGCATCCACCTCAGACATCTCTGCTCTTAAAGGTCCTTCAATCAACTCTTCTGTTGCCTCCCCTGGGGAGAAGAGGGCACGGTGAAGATATTTCTCCTCTAACAGCCCAAAAGTGATTTATTACTCCTGGGAATGTTCCAGGAGGGATTTCAGCTCCCCCTCCCCAGCCCTGATGGATCAGACCCTGGCCAGGCAGGACTGTTCTTCCCACACTGGTGGCCACCCCAGCACAACTGCAGTTTCACCAGTGGCACTGGTGAGGGTGGGGTCGAGCTGCTGATTTAGTGAACTCAGCTCAATAAATCATGTATTAGCAAACTAAAGGCTGGTGGTTTGTTCTGGCTGTTTAACCAGGGGCCACTCCTGGAGGCTCCGTGCTTGGATCACGCTTCCAGGATGAGCCCAGTCTGAGCATTCCCACCCCCAGTCTTGCTGCACAAACTCAATTTGCTTGCAGAATCACCCCCTGTGCTGACGGTAGAGGTGACTTACCGCATCTGGTGTCACTGTGAGGAGCTGCTGGAAAGCAAGGCATGTGCTGAGGTGGTGGCATCATACCTTCTCCCATTGTTCTTGGCCTTCTCGACGCCTGCCTGTGGCCTCCCATCACCGAGCTCTGCCGAGAGCCAGCATGGGGAGGGCCAAGGAGAAGCCACCCCGCCTTGCAGCAGCTGATAAATCTTCTAGAGCAGGCGAGCAGCCCCACAGACTCAGAAGGGTGGGCAGAGAAGGGACTGAGAGCAGCCCTGAGGAGAAAGACTTGGGGATGTTGGTTGATGAGAAGCTCCACATGAACCAGCAATGTGCATTTGTAGCCTGGGAAGCCAAATGGTGTCCTGGGCTGCATCCAAAGCGGTGGGACCAGCAGGGCAAGGGAGGGGATCCTGCCCCTCTGGTGAGACCCCACCTGGAGCCCTGGGTCCACTTCTGGAATCCCAAGTGTAAGAAGGAGATGGAGCTGTTAGAACAAGTCTGGAGGAGGCCACGGAGATGATGCGAGGGCTGGAGCACCTCCTGTACAAGGACAGGCTGAGAGAGCTGGGGTTGTTCCACCTGGAGAGGAGAAGGCTCCAAGAAGAACTCAGAGCAGCTTCCAGTGTGGAAAGGAGCTCCAGGAAAGCTGGGGAGGGGCTCTTGATCAGGGAGGGCAGGGATAGGACGAGGGGAAATGTGTTTCAGCTGCGAGAGGGGAGATTGAGATGAGATCTTAGGGAGAAACGTTTTCCTGGGAGGGTGGGGGGGCACCAGCCCAGAGCAGGGGTGGTTGCCCCATCCCTGGAGGGGTTCAGGGCCAGGCTGGATGGGGCTTGGAGCCCCTGATCCAGCGAGAGGTGTCCCTGCCCGTTGCAGGGGTGGGACTGGATGGGCTTTAAGGCCTCTTCCAGCCCGGTCCCTCCCCGGGGATGCTCAGCCCGGCCCCGCCCCGCGAGGAGCAGCCGCGGAGCCGAACCGGAGCGGAGCCGGTAAGGGACCGACCGCGGGACCCCGGGACCCCGGGGCAGGGACCGGGTCTGGGCATCGCCCCCCACCCTCCCCGGGTGGGACGGAGCCGGGGCCGGGGCCGGGGCGAATCCGCGTCGCCAAGTGCATCCCGGCTTCCCCGGGAGAGACCGGGCTGGCAGGTCCCGGCGTTTGCCGAACCAGAGGGATCCCGGGGCAGCGTGACTGGATCTGCCCTGCGAAAGCGCGATGCACAGTGCAGCACCCCCGGGCAGGGCCGCGGGCAGCATCCCCCGGGCATCAGCATCCCCCAAGCATCAGCATCCCTATCCGGTACCAGCATCCCCATCAGGTACCAGCATCCCCATCAGGTACCAGCATCCCTCAGGTATGAGCATCCCCATTAGGTACCAGCATCCCCCGGGTACCAGCATCCCCATCAGCTACCAGCATCCCCATCAGGTACCAGCATCCCCATCAGGTACCAGCATCCCCATCAGGTACCAGCATCCCTCGGGTACCAGCATCCCTATCAGGTACCAGCATCCCTATCAGGTACCAGCATCCCTCGGGTACCAGCATCCCTCAGGTATCAGCATCCCCATCAGATACCAGCATCCCTTGGGTACCAGCATCCCCATTAGGTACCAGCATTCCCCGGGTACCGGCATCCCTCAGGTATGAGCGTCCCTCTCAGGTACCAGCATCCCCCGAGTGGTACCCTGTGGATGCTCGTGTCTGAGAGATGCCGGTACTTCAACAACGGATGCTGTTACCAGGGGGATGCCATTATCAGGAGGGCACTTGATACCAGAGGGATAACGATTCAGTGCTTAACTGGTCTCCCAGTGAGATCACCACAGACAATGTCATTCCCAGGTGAAAGGCTCCCTGGGCTTCCCAGGGTCCCACCCCATCCTCCCCCTCCATGAAGGATCTCCACCCCAGCCTGACCAATCACAGAATCATAGAATAGTTTGGCTTGGAAGGGACCTTAAAGCTCATCCAGTTCCACCCGTGCCATGGGCAGGGACACCTCCCGCTGGATCAGGGGCTCCAAGCCCAGCCTGCCTCGAGCGGGGCCAGCGGGCCCTCCGCATCTCATTGGGTACCTCCTGCCTTTTCTCACCTGTCCTCAGGGCCCAATTAAAGATGCTGCTCATGGCTCAGCGCGATGGAAGCAAATTGAGTTCTACCTTGTTTCATAAGCAAGAAACGGTTCTCTCTAGCAGGGCTGGGGGAGGAGGCAGCTCTTCTGGAGCTGGGCTGGCTCAGGCTGTGCTGCCCCCATCCCCATCCCCTTCTCGGAGTGGGGGGCTGGCACCTCTCGGGGGCTCTCCGGGACCTGGGGGAAGGCAGCAGGAGAGGCAGCAGGGATGGGGAGGAGGCTGAACGATGCTCTGGGCCGCTCAGGAGAGGCCACAGACGCGTCCCCACCTCTAGTTGCGTGGTGAGAAGCCTCTGCCAGGGGCAGAGCAGCTGGGGTACCCGCAGCACGCGCGTGGGACCAAGGGTGGGTGCACAGAGTTTATTAGAGCTCTGGTGAAGCAAGAGTCCCCCAGCACAGCCAAGGAAAAGAGGAGAGACCACAGCTTCCCCTGGAGCAGTCCAGGCTCTTTCCCAGGCCCCCGGGTAGCTGGATGGGTCGCAGCTCACAGCAGGTTTGCTCAGTAGTCGCTGACCTCACGCAAAGGGGTGCAAAGACCAGCACTGGTGCTGGGATGCGTCGGTGGGTTTGTACAATCATAGAATCATAGAATCACCAGGTTGGAAAAGACCCACCGGATCATCGAGTCTGCGCATCCCTCAGCGAGGACGACCCAAAGCAGCCCCGGTGGCGTGGGAGCGCGGGCAGGCACCCAGGATAGTGGGAGGGGGTGGAAAAGCCACCCAAGATGCACATGAAGCCTGGAGGGCAACGTCAAACAGAGGGGTCCTCAGCAGCATCACAGCCCCAGGCACCCCAGCCATCCTTTTTCTCCCCATTTCTCCCTTCTTTTCCTCCTCCTTGCCACGCGCCCACCCCGGCAGCACATGCTCTGCTCAGTTTCTTTCTTCCTTGGCTTTCTGCAAGCTCTGGCCACAACGAACGGCAGCTCTAGGTCCCTCGTAGGTCCCAGCGAGCCCAGGGAAGGGCTTGGGCACCAGGCACCCTGAGCAGGACGTGGCTCTGGAGTGTGGCAGGAGAGCTTGCCCAGGACAAACAGCATCAAAGCAGGGGCCCAGCCCCTTTGTCAGATCCCAGACAAGGCTGGAAGGAGCCCTCAAGCTCCCCTCCTCCCTCTCCTGCGGAGCTTCTGCCAGCTGCGGGGCTGCAGCCGTTCCTGGGCTCCATGGTCCATCTTCCCCTCAACGCCCAGCCGAGCGCGTCTCAGCCAGCTCAGGTGGTTTTCAGCTTGAGAACCTTGGAAAGCGGCTCCTTGGCGCTAGAGTAGAGGAGGTAGGAGCCCTCGGTGGTGTGGAACGCCTCCCAGTCTCTGCAGCCGACAGTGGGGAGGTGGTGGGTCGCCACGAAGCCTTCATAGCCTTGCCACCTGCACGGGGAGGGCAGTTAGCTCCTCAGCCACAAACGGGCACCTTGAAGGGGGCAGAAGAGCCGAACCACAGGGCTGACACCTCTGACCTGCTTGCTGCGGTTCAGGCTGGGATGTGCCTCACTGGGGCTTGTCATTCCTGCCCAGGAAGCTCTCCAGAAACAGAATCACAGAAACACCAGGTTGGAAAAGACCAATTGGATCATCCAGTCCAACCATTCCTATCAAACACTAACCCATGTCCCTCAGCACCTCGTCCACCCGTGCCTTAAACACCTCCAGGGAAGGGGACTCAACCCCCTCCCTGGGCAGCCTCGGACAGGGACCAATGACACTTTCCGTGAAATTTTTTTTCCTAATGTCCAGCCTAAACCTCCCGTGGCGGAGCTTGAGGCCATTCCCTCTCGCCCTGTCCCCTGTCCCTTGGGAGAAGAGCCCAGCTCCCTCCTCTCCACAACCTCCTCTCAGGGAGTTGTAGAGAGCAATGAGGTCTCCCCTCAGCCTCCTCTTCTCCAGGCTAAACACCCCCAGCTCTCTCAGCCGTTCCCCATAAGGCCTGTTCTCCAGCCCCCTCACCAGCTTCGTTGCTCTTCTCTGGACTCGCTCCAGAGCCTCAACATCCTTCTTGTGGTGAGGGGCCCAGAACTGAACACAGGATTCGAGGAGCGGTCTCACCAGTGCCGAGTCCAGAGGGAGAAGAACCTCCCTGGACCTGCTGGCCACGCCGTTTCTGATCCAAGCCAAGATGCCATTGGCCTTCTTGGCCACCTGGGCCACTGCTGGCTCATATTCAGTCGCTGTCAACCAACACCCCCAGGTCCCTCTCCTCCAGGCAGTTTCCAGCCAGACTTCTGGGGATGTTTAGCCTGGAGAAGAGGAGGCTGAGGGGAGACCTCATTGCTCTCTCCAACTCCCTGAAAGGAGGGTGTGGAGAGGAGGATGCTGGCCTCTTCTCCCAAGTGACAGGGGACAGGACAAGAGGGAATGGCCTCAAGCTCCGCCAGGGGAGGTTTAGGCTAGACGTTAGGAAAAAATTCTTTACAGAAAGGGTCATTGGGCACTGGAACAGGCTGCCCAGGGAGGTGGTTGAGTCCCCTTCCCTGGAGGTGTTTAAGGCACGGGTGGATGAGGTGCTGAGGGATATGGTTTAGTGTTTGATGGGAACGGTTGGACTCGATGATCCAGTGGGTCTCTTCCAACCTGGTTATTCTGTGATTCTGTGATTCTGTGATTCTCCTAGTCTGTAGCACTGCTCAGGGTTGTTGTGCCCCAAGTGCAGGACCTGGCATTTGGCCTTGTTACCCCTCATCCCGTTGGCCTCAGCCCAGCGGTCCAGCCTGTTCAGATCCCTTTGGAGCCTCCCTGCCCTCCAGCAGATCCATACCTCCTGCCTGTCTCCCTGGGCAGAGGCACCAGGATCTGCAGAGGTTGCCCCCACGCTGGGCTCCCAGCAGGGTCGTTCCCAGTGGGAACAGCCACCCAACCACCCTCCCACAGCGGTACCTGTAGACGATACTGTTAACGGAGAAGGTGAAGCCATCGAAGGAGTTTGCTACCACCAGAAAAGAGTCGTCTCCGACCGAGAAGAACTCCCAGTCCAGGGCGCTGGGGATGAAGCAAGCAGAGGGGCAGGTGAGGCGGCCAAGGAAGGGGCCGCGTGTCCACAGGGCTCAGCCCACCCCACCCCGATCTCATCCCCCTGGTGGGACACAGAAAGCCTGGCTCTTCCCAGGCTGTTCCTGAAAGGAAATCCACGCTTGCTCCCAAATCCAGAGCCTCCTCCTAGCTCTCACTGGGATTGGGTACCAAGGATCTTGGTACCCAGTACCAAGGATCAAGGACCCACTGCCTTCCCAACAAGTCTCAGCTCCTGGAGATGTGTAAGCCTGCAGGAACCCTCCAGGAGACCCCCAGCTGGCTCTGGGGAAGGACGCGGACAGAGCAGCAGCACCCTTAGGTGCACACGTACCTGTAGGTGAGGAGGTCCTGGAATTTGACAAACATCTGGGCCGTGATGTTCAGCTCGTAAATGGAGGAGTTGATGGCGTAGAAGTTGGAGGGGGCTGGCGTCCCACTGTCGTAGCTGTGGCTGTTGGCAACAGCCAGGAAGACTCTGTCCCCGATGTGGAAGACCTCCCAGTCAGCAGCACCGAAGGTCTGAGGGGAAGGAAGCCACGTGAGAAGCTGGATATAGATGAGACTTAGCACAGCAAGGATGCTGCGAGGTGTGGGGGGACCCGCTGGAGACAGAGTGGAGAGGTTACCCACCCCTAAAGCCCTCCAAGGGAAAAAAAAACCTTGTTCCACTGAACCCTGTGGGAGAATCAGTGGGAAGCTATGACTACCTCTCCAGAGGACTGATGAGCATCTGTAGCTAATGACTAATGGCTTTAAGCTGCGTCAGGGGAAGTTTACATTGGATATTAGGAAAAATTTCTTCACAGAAAGGGTTCTCGGTCCCTGGCAGAGGCTGCGCAGGGAGGTGGTGGAGTCCCCATCCCTGGAGGGGTTTCACAGATGGGTGGATGAGGTTCTCAGGGATCTGATTTAGTAGTGGGCAGGCACGGTTGGACTTGATGATCTCAAAGGTCTTTTCCAACCTAATGATTCTATGACTCCCTGGTTTGTCTAAACCCAGCGTAGAGACCAAGCAGTGGAGTTTGATCCGTGACCAAGCCTTACCAGGATGGACTGGAAGAGCTGGAATGAGCCACTGAGCCAGATGTAGATGTGCGAGTAGATCCTGGTGGACGTGCCGTTGAAGGTGTTGGCCACCGCCAGGAAAGAATACGGCCCGATGGTGAAAAACTCCCAGTCGTAGGCTCCAGAGGTAGGGATGGTCTGGTTGGTTTCAAACAACCCTGTCCTGGGGTTCCACCTGTAGATCACACTGTCTATGTTGTGGTTGTTCCCTGCAGGAGACAGACAGACGTGCACCGTGAGGAAAAGGAACACGTGGCTCGTGTAAGAAACAAGACCCAGAAAAGGGTTCAGCCAGCAGGTTGCCAAGATGTTTGGGGGTGACTAGTGGCTCCCCAAGAAGCAGCCGAGGAGACTCAAGAGCCTCCATCCCCATGGAACCCGCTGGCAGCTTGTTCCCACGTCGCAGCTTCGCAGCAGCCTCTGGCAGAGGAGGGAGGGGAGGGTGCTGAGAACCCGCACCAGGAGAACCAGGCCAGCGTCCCACAGGGTGTCCATGTGTAGTGTCCATCTGGGTGGGATGGAACAGCTTGAACGGCACCGCACGGATGTTTTCCAGCACTCCTTTGCTAAGTCCCTGTGCTCAGCTCCTGAGCTGGGACCTGGGATCCACACCGATGGTGTGAGCTCCAGAAAGAGGGAGGAGATGCCGCAGCCTGAGCCCACCAGCACCGAAGCTCATGCTCCATCCAGGTCCTGGGCTCTGCTCAAGCATCTCGACCTCACGTCTGTGTGGGACCCAACTGGCTTTAAAGCTAAAGCCAAAACCTTTCTGCACCTTCAGCTTGGGACGATCCCTCCAGCCAGAGATGTTCCTCTAATAAAGAGCCGGCTTCGTTGGGACAGGAGGGGAGCACGTCCCACCCCGTACTCATTAAGCACTCATTGGCCCCACTGGTGTTTCTGGTGACTGAGCAGCAGCAGGACCATGTTTTAAGAGGTTTATGGCCAATCCTCGTGGCAATAGAAGAGACTTTGGCAAGAAGGGCTGCAGGGAGAATAGGAGGGGTGGGAAATGGCCACGTGGATAAGTGGCAGCTCCTCAGGGACTGAGTCCTGGACATTAGGAAAAAATTCTTCACAGAAAGGGTCATTGGTCCCTGGCAGAGGCTGCCCAGGGAGAGGGTTGAGTCCCCTTCCCTGGAGGGGTTTAAGGGACGGGTGGACGAGGTGCTGAGGGACATGGTTTAGTGTTTGATAGGAATGGTTGGACTCAACGATCCAGTGGGTCTCTTCCAACCTGGTTATTCTATGATTCTATGAGTCTCCACCACCTTCCCATGGGGAACATCCCCCATTTGACTTGACCCTGATGGTCTTAACCCCTGTGTGATGTGCACGGCTACTGAAAGGAGTAGGTCTTGTCCAAACTGGCTGTGGTGAGGTCCAACAGGTCACACGTCCGCAGGGTGCCCAGAGAAGGAGGGATATCAGCAGGTTCTCACTTCCCTCAGCTCCCCGTGTGCCCACAAGCCCAAGTCTTTGTCTTCTCCAAAGGCACAGACCCATGCAGCTGCCCTCAACACCCCAGCATTTGGGGAAACAAATGAAAAGAAGCAGAGAGATTCAGCAAAGTCACCGTCCCCACTCCTGTCGTGTCCCCCACAGTCAGAAATCCAGAGCGGGGCCGCATCAGCCACTTCTTTGAGTGCTTTTCTCTCCTAAAATGGGAGGGTCTGCAAGGGTTTGACCTTCCTGAGGGACGCTGCCTCCCCAGCTTCACCCTGCGCTCCAGCAAAGACGCGCAGGAGCTGTAGTGCTTCCAGAGAAATGGGAGGATGCTCTCAAGCAGGGTGAGGGGGGTGTCGTGGTCCCCAGTGTCACCCCAGGGTGTCTGTCCGGGCCGAGAGAGAACATAAGGGCTGGGTACCTTCTCTGTGGTTGACCACTGCGAGGAAAGCCTCTCCCTCAATGACAAATGCCTCCCAGTCCCTAGCGCTGTGCGTGCTGATCCTCTGGTAGGTGATGAATTTCTCTTTCCTGCGGCTCCACTTGTAGATCACAGAGAACTCCTGACCCCTGCCATTCTGCTCAAAATTAGCCACCGCTAGGAAGACCTGAAAAATAACAAGCCAGGACATCTCGGTTTTCTCCTTCCAAAGGGCACAGAGAAGCACGGGAAGGGTGAAGATGGGATGGGTGGGGACAGGCACCCAGGGGATGCAGGGCTAGGGATGGAGGTGGTTGGTGGGGGGCAAGACGGGGTCCCCGAGCAGCCCCGTGAATGCAAAGTGGGGCAGGGACCCAACGGCCCGTGGGGTCTTCGTGCATGGCAGGGACAAAGCTCACAGCCACAGCGTCGGAGCCGAGCAGAAGGAGAGCTGTGCTGTGGCCACTGATGTCCCACCAGCTGTGGGAACGGGGAGCAGAGCCGTGAAACCCTGGGGAAGTGGGGAGCTCCAAGCTTCCTCAGGAGGGACGTCTGGAAAGGTTGTTCAGATGAAAAATCAGCTACGGCCATGATAATGGCAACAATTCCATAAGGAAAAAAACATTTTCCAGACCAAGAAGCCTCCCCCGCCGTGTGCGTGCTGGGGACGAGCGCGCAGCAGCAGAGATGGCCTCGTGCAAGTCAGGGAACACATCGGAGCTAGTGGGATGTTCACAGAGGTGAGGGATGCTGGTTCCACCACTCCAGCATGTTTCATACGGCTAGTTCGGGCCACAAAGAAGCACAGGGCTACAGCCCAGAGGCAGAAAACAGTCAGGGCAGCCTCCTGCCTAGTGCAGGAGTGTTCAAGGCCAGGTTGGATGGGGCTTGGAGCCCCTGATCCAGTGGGAGGTGTCCCTGCCCATCACAGGGGGCTTGGAATTAGATGATCGTTAAGGTCCCTTCCAATTCAAACCATTCCATGATCAGTCCTTACGACAGACCCTTACCAGCTCTTTATGCTTGACCCCATCAAAGACAGAAGAGAAAGATTCACCCCCTAAACCACACCTGAGACTCAGGGCTTCAGAGAAGAAGGCAGCGTTGGACAAGCACAGTCTAACACACTGAAATATGAAGGTGCTTTTAAGTCTTTCAGGCAGACTCACCTTCTTCCCGATGGTGAAATACTTCCAGGCCTGAGCTTGGTAGGTGGGGATGTTCTGGTAGAGCACAAACTTCCCATCGGTCCACTTGTAGATGGCTGATCCCGGTGGCGTGTGCCGGTTGGCTGTGGCTGCGAACAATCCCACCTTCGGGATGGTGAAGACCTCGACGCCCATCGTCTCCGAGTTGGTCACCAAGTCCTGGTACTCCTCCACGTAGTCCAGCCGGTGTTTGACTAGGGGACCACAACAAAAGAGGGGTGAGGGGAAACCTGGGGGGCCCTGCTTGGAGAGGTGCCCCCCGTGGAGCAGCGGAGCGGAGCTTGTTGCTCTGTGGAGCTTTACAGGGCAAGAAATGAAGGTCGTGGTGTTGCTGGTGAAGGGCCAAGCCCCTAGAGGGTTGGAAAAGGCTCAACTCCTCCTCGCCAGGCAGCATGTCCAGCCCCATCCACCCCTGTCTGCTCCCCAGCAGAAGGCAGGACTGCCAAGTGCTCTGCTGAGCGCTCTCCTACACCATGGATTTTGATTGCTGCTCAAAGAGTGGGTTTATATGTTTATCCTAAAAAGAACAAGGAGGAGGAGAAGCCAAGACCTGCGGTGAAAGGGCCTGGGCTGCTGAGACCAGCTGGGTTATCCCAAACCCACCTGCAGCAGCCCCACACCAGAGGGTTCCTCTGGCTGGAGGCAGCATGAGCTCTGGAAGACGTTAGAGAGGACTCAGACAGAATTAATGTCCGCTCTCCGTGGGGTCAACTGCCCCACTTGGACAGACCAGGGGCTCATTCGTGACCAGAGAAGCCCCAGGAGGGGTGGACAACATGGAAAACACAGATGGACAATGCAGATAACACACAGATAACGCAGGCGCTGTGTGAGTGAGCTGGTTGCAGTGATGCTTGAATCTGGAGCTGCACTGGAAGTGTTGATGTGGGCACCAAGAGCAAAGTGAAGCCAAGCCAAGCAGGGGAGAGGCAGGGGAACACCCCAGTCCCCTCATTCTGCTGTTGCCAGACTTGGATCCCACCCTGAAGAGCTGCCAGGGACAAACCCCTGCTCCTCCTCTGCTGCAAGAGCCTCCCTCCATCCCCAAGAGCACGCAGCACACTGGTACCTTCCAGCATGGAAATCCAGGTGCTGCCGTTGCAGAGGAACAGCCCTCGCTGGAAGGCGTTGAACCAGAACTGTGCCTTCTCCTGCTCGGTGCAGGGCGGACGGGACCCCAGCGTCACCTTGGTGTCGGTCTCTGGGCGCAGAGAAGAGCAAGGCAGGTACCTCTTAGCACCCACGATGGAGAAGCGGCAGCAAGGTTCATCCCCACGCACGCAGGGAGGGCAGCTTGTCCTGGTGCCGTGGTCACGATGAGCATGAGGAAAACATCCCAGCACCGAGCTGGGAAGCCACTAGCTGAGAAATCCATGGGGGATGGCACTGATGGGGCTACCACCACGAGCCAAGTGCTGCCAAGTGGCAAACTGGCTCTCCAGAGGGGCTGGATGGGGATCCCACCCCACACGCTCTGAGAAGCAGAGGACATCGGGGACAGCCCCTTCCCCTCCGCTCCTGCTCCGTGCCCAGCCCCGAGCAAAGAGTTTTCCTCAGCAAAATAAGAAGGTGACTGATCAAGCCCGCGCCACGGGGCGTTACTGACCGTAGGGGTATTCCAGCACCTCGTTGCTCACAGGCTTCGCTGGGAGGTCCTGGAGCACGGTGGGGACAGAGAGCATCGCTACTTTAAAGTTCATGGTGGGGCATATCCGAGGGGTGGCATCGGCTCCGGGCAGCAGGACCAGCTGTCTCAGCAAGCCCTGGGAAAGCAGGAGCAGTGGGACGGAGAGCAAGTAAAGCAAGACCAAGAGATGGAAACGGCAGGTGATTCACGCGCTGGAATTCCCTCTTCGGTCTTGTTGATTTCCCTACCTCCTGGGCCACGAGTCTCCGTTTATCAGCTCCTCGTTACATGCCCAGCATGCCAAGATCTCCATCCTGGCCAACTGAAGAGCTGGAGCGAGGGGAGTGTTAGCAAGGGGCCCATCAGTTCCTGATGGTTTTCACCTCCTCTGCTCTTCACTATCAGTCAGGATCAGGCACTACCCTAACTTTTCTATCAACAGGACTGTGCCACCAGCTGTCCTGCCACTGCAGCACCGGCCACATTCTCTTAAAAACACCTTTATCCCACTAAATACCAGTCACCAGCACTGCCCCTTGCGTGCCTGCAGCCGCGTGGGGCCCGAGCCCAGCAGCAGGACCCACGGCCACCACCGACCCGCACTGATGCCCGAGCCCTGCGAGCATACGGGCTTGGGAAGGGGCTTCAGCTCGCCCCACGCAGCCACGAGCACCCTCGAGCAGCCCCATATCGTGGGGCTCCTACCGTGAACACGCCTTTCCTTCTCCTCCGGTTGCCCAGGTAGAAGCTGGCGCTCTTCACCGACAGAGAGGCTGGGAACGGCGTCTCCACCACCCTACGGACGGGCAGAGAAGAAGCAAGGGACAACAACTTCAGGGCTTCTGCTGGAGGCTGGAGAAGACGCTGGTGGAGGAACGTCGCCCTGCCAGCTCTCCCGAGCCCCCCAGCGCCACTCGCAACCTACATGTCCTTGGGGACGCTGCAGTCCACCGTCAGGGAGAAGGACTGGCCGGAGACGGCCAGGATGAGCGTGTGCCACTGGTCGTTGGAGAGAGAGACGTTGGGGAAGGTGACGCGCGTCTGCCAGCCGCCGGCGTGCTCCTGGCTCCAGAAGAGAAAGTGGAGCTTCTCGGGGGCGTAGCGCAGCCCCACCAGCACACTGGGGCTCTCCTCCGCCATCAGCGTGAAGACGTACTCGTTCCTCTGCGGGAGGGCACCAACTCAAGCCTACCTGCCTGCCAGGAGAGCTGCAGGGCCAGGCTGCGAGAGCTCCGTGCGCGGTCGCGGCGCTTACCTTGGCAGGAATGCTGAGGACCCTCAGCGTGACGATGATGGAGAACTCCTCGGGGAAGCGGTCGCAGTGGATGAAGAGCCGGGAGGCGGGGAAGCCCAGGGCACGGGGCTTGGAGGCGGCGAGCTGGAAGCCGCGCACGCCCTGCACTTGAAACACCCTCATGCCACGCGCCAGCCGGCCGGCGGGGAGCACCTCCGAAAGGATGTCCAGCGGCCGCAGGTCTGTGCCGAGACACAGCGGAGCACGTCAGGGTGGAGGCGACCATCCCACCCTGTCCCGCTGTGGGATGGGGTCCCAGCTTGCTCAAGGCAGCCAGTGCGTCTCCAGCACTGGAAGCCTGGAGGGGCCAAGGAGCCCGTTGTCCCCTGCCTGGGGTCTGCACCAAGTCCCTGCTCTGGGGACACTGGGAAGCAGCCACCACCCATCCCTGGGGCGCTGGGGCACCGTGCTCCTCCTTCCAGTCCCCATCCAGGCTTCCCCAACCCTGTCTACAACTCCCTGAAAGGAGGTTGGGGTGAGGTGGGTGCTGGGCTCTTCTCCCAAGGGACAGGTGATAGGATGAGAGGAGATGTCTTCAAGTTGCACCAGGGGAGGTTTACTTTGGATTATCAGGAAAAGTTTCTTCATGGAAAGGGTTCTGGGGCCCTGGCAGAGGCTGCGCAGGGAGGTGGTGGATCTCTCATCCCTGGAGGGGTTTAATGGATAGATGAGGCGCTCAGGGACCTGGTGGGCAGGCACGGTTGGACTCGATGATCTCAAAGGTCTTTTCCAACCAAATGATTCCACGATTTGATGATTCGATGAACCCATCCCTAACCGCACACACACACGTTCTCCCCAGTGGGCACCAAACCCACTCATTAAATACCGTTCGCCTCCCTAGGGCATCACCCAGGTGAAACCCCCCACACCCGCAGCCACAGCAAGGGCTGCACACACCATGAGTGCTTCTCCGACTTTCCCAGCCTTATTTTTCAATGCTCCCCTGGCAGGACTGTGGCACCTCTAGCCAAGGGGCTCGGTGGGGATGCCCAGAAGATGAAGCAGCACTTGGCTAGACTCAACCCCCCTGCGTGCATCCCATCCCCAGGGAGACTGGGCTCTTGGCTCCTATTTGTACTAATAAATCTCGGCTGCTGGGGCGCAGCGGGAGAGCTGGGAGGGAGGGAGCTGTGAGCCAGGCTGGACCAGCGGGTGGCTGAATCCAAACCAGCTGGAGAGGGGAAGAATTTCCCTCCAGGCAACCCAAGGCAAAGCCAAACTGGGCAGAGCGAGGAGGAAGCTGCTCATATGGCTCCATCCTGCCTGGAGCAGGGATGCCAGCGAGGTCCTGCCCACCCTGCCAGCTCTGCATCCCCCCGCCCGCCTCAGCTGCTCCTCAAACAAAGCCTTGGTGGGGGATGTTTATCTGAAAGGACTTATTTTGCAAACGCGTGACTCCGGCAATGACCAGTTCCCTTTTTTTCTCAGCAAAAAGCACAAGCTGAATTCAATCTTGGATTTGCAGAGGGGTTCAGGAGCCTCTGACTGCCTCGAGGGTGGCTGGGACAAGCCAGGGGACAGCTCGGATAGGGCTGGGGGCTGTGTCCGAGGCTGCGAAGGGACCAACTCCTGATATCAAAACCAAATCCCTAAACGCAAAGATGTTCATTCCCATCCATGTCCCGTGTCGGTCACCGCTCGCAAGGTGAGCGCAGCCAGCGGGTAACGGCGGGGAGAGCAGTCAGGGGGGTCCAGCTCTGTGTGCCCCGTGGCTGCTGCAGCCAGATGGCATCAGGGCTGCACCGGGAGCCGAGCCTGGCACCCGCAGGAGGGACACAGGGGTGATCAACCCTGCGGATGCCTCAAAGCATCCGAGAACCCTCCAGCTGAGGCCGCTTGGGGACAGCGGGGACATCCCTGGAAAGCCCAGAGCATCTGCAGGAGGTGGTGGGCAGAAACCCTCTGACCTCTCTCAGCTTTTCCTTTCACCCAACAGGCTGGAATAAAATGTAAACGTAGACACCATCAAACCAAGACAAGCCCCAGGCTTGGAGCTTGTGCCAAAGGAGCCCCAAAAACTGGGCTGAAGTTTCACTGTAGGGACCATCAGGCACAGGGATGGGGATGGGAAGGCAGAGTCGTAGAATCATAGAATCACCAGGTTGGAAAAGACCCACTAGATCATCGAGTCCGACCGTTCCAAGGTCAGGGCATGGGGACTTCGGCTTGGGCTGCTCTCAGCAATTCCCTGTGGGAGTCACCAGCTCCTCAGCTTGGGGTGGTGGGACAGAAACCTTCCAGGAGCTTTTGCTGCTGGAGGGCTGTGTCTGGCAGAGCACAGGGAGCAGTCTGGGGCAGGAGGGACTTTCCTGGGGTGACTTCATGGCGCTCCTCTACTTCCCCTTCCAGCCCACCCCGCATGTCGGTCCCCAGGGCGAGCAGACCTCGTGGCACAGGGACAGGCACACAGCTCTCTCCATGGCACCGAGAAGGGCTGGTTGTCCCCCATCACGCCGTGCTGCCACCCTGAGACTCCATCCATCAGCACCCCAGCACCAAAACCCCAGCGCCAGGCTGCCAGGCAGAGGCTGCCCCGCACGGGGCACCCCACGTTGTCCCCAAAACCGAGCTCGTGGCTTGCCTCGGTGGCGCAGAGGACATCCCACCCGTGGGAGCACACACGACTCGCGGCGCGTTTCCCAGCATGGGCGATACCTGTCTCGACGCCTGCCCCGGCTCTTACCTGTGCAGTGCTGCCAGGTCCTGGCTCCCTGGCCGAAGCCCTCGCCGGTGGCCCAGGGGAAGAGGACAACCCCCAGCAGCAGCAGAGCCGACATTGGGGGGCTGCCCTCAGCGGGTCCATCCACCGGGACCCCGCTGCCGCCTGCTCCTCCGCGCCGCTCGGCTCAGCCCCACACGGAGCTCTCGCATAGTCCGGGGGTGCTGAGCTCCACCCCGGCTGCCCCCAGCGTGGGTAACGGGGGATCCGGGTGCCCGCGGAGGCAGTGCCGGCTGCAGCCTGTGCAGAACCATTTAAATGAGAAGTTGGTGGTGGGAGAGGAGGAGTCCCAGCTCCTTGGAGAGCTTTTATCTTTTGCCCAACCCTCTGGAAGGCGGCTCTGAGGAGGGATAATTTAATTAGGTTTTTTTTTTTTTCCTCTCTTTGTTTCCTTTCATTTTTGGTGATTCATTTTTCCGGATTCACCCCAGCCCAGAGAGAGCCAGGTGGGAACCTTCCTGCCCCTAAAAGCCTCGGGTCTTGGGCAGCGCGATCCCAGTCGGCACCGGGGGTGAGATCCTCTGACCCCTCCGCCCTATCTGAAGAACCCAGACCCCACAAGGTGCCTGCTTCTCCCCCAAAACATTCTTAGGCAGGTGAGGCACAGCCTGCGGGCACCAGACCCAGCCCTGCTGCAAGGAGGCATCGCTTTGGAAACCCTCAAGGTTATGCTCTTCAAACAGGAGAGACTGCAGTGGAAAAACTCAAACTCTGTTGGGTTTCTCCAGCTGCAGAATGAGTTACTTCCACTCCCTGAACAACTGAAACAGGCTCCCACCCCCCTGTCCCCGCAGCCTCCCCCCAAGGCGAGCGCCAGGACAGAACACGGATGGCTGGGATGAGCCGCCAAAAATTGTGTCACAAACCAAGGGTTTCGTCAACGAGGAACAGTCGGAGCCGGATGAGCCTCGCTGCTGGTCTCCCTGCATCCCTCGCTGGACCAAAACCCCCCATGCTGGCACCAGGAGGGGACAGCCCATGGGGTGCAGGCAGAGAATCATTGGATCACGGGATGGTTTGAGTTGGAAGGGACTTCAAAGCCCACTCAGTCCCACCCCTGCCATGGGCAGGGACACCTCCCACTGGATCAGGTGTCCAAGCCCCATCCAACCTGGCCTTGAACCCCTCCAGGGATGGGGCAGTTCCCTGGACAACCTGTTCCAGGGTCTCCCCACCCTCATAGTGAAGAATTTCTTCCTAATGTCTCATCTAAATCTTCCCCCTTCCAATTTAAAGCCATTCCCCCTTGTCCTGTCACTCCAGGGCTTTGTAAGAAAGCCCCTCCCCAGCTTTCTTGGAGCCCCTTTCAGCACTGGAAGCTGCTCTAAGGTCTCCCCAGAGGCTTCTCTTCTGTAGACTGAACAACTCCAGCTCTCTCAGCCCATCTTTTTCAGTGCCTCTGTCTGTTCTGCGGGAAAGGATCCACCTTTCAGGGATCCACACACGACAGAGCTGAATTTAGGGATTTAGGGCCATTTAAGAGGCCACACAAAGTTTATCACCCTCCTGTCTTCTCTGGAAGCCTCTTCTGCCCAGAGCCAGGAGTCCCACAGGGCAGCCACCGCCAGTGACCTCCCGCGAGGGTTGTGGAGGGTACAAACCATCTCCCTGGCCGGCCTCGGCCCCTCGAGCTGCTCCCTGCATCCTCGGGGATGCTTTCTGGCGTCCTGGATGCAGGCAGCAGTGAGCTCGGCTGGTGGGAGCGTGGCCGCCGGCAGGGCTGGCGCTGGGCAGGGCGGCACAAATGAGAGTCGGAGCCGCCACATTTCCCACACATGTGTCAAGTTAAGCCTGGCTTCGGGAGCTGGCAGCGGAGCCCTAAGAGGACTTGCACAAGCAGATGGATCTGGAGAAGTCTCCCACCAAACCCCGAGTCCAGGCAGCCCGCGTGGCTCCTCCGAAGTGGCTGGTTTTTCCAAAGGGGATGCAGCCACCTTCGAGCACTTCCCGAGCCAAAAAAAGCTGGTTGGTGGGGCCATCTCCAGACTCCAGGATGCAGCCACGAGTGTCTCCTCCAGAAGCAGGGGGATCCAGGAGGAATCGAAGCCCCTGTTGATGAGCACAGAGGATGCACCAGGCGTGATGCAGCCCAACACCGTTGGCTCAGGCTGCTCTGTGCTATAGATGATCAGGGAGAGCCCTGAAGGCCAAGGCTGAAGCTGGTCTCCTGGTGAGGACAGGGACGTTGATGATCCTCAAGGATTTTCTCCATCCTTAGGCTGGGGATTTTGACACGGCAGAAGACTGTGGAGTGGCTTGGGTAGTGCCCACCACTCTTCTCCTTCTCCAGGAGGAGCTGCCCTGGGAACTGAGCCATGATGTGAAATAAGGACAGGGGCCCATCACTGCCCGCTGGGTCCAGGACCTGCTCTGCGTCCTAATGACAGTAGGAAGCGGTCTGCAAAATTGTTCCTCAGCAAACACGCGCACATTCCTATGAGCACAAGCAAACGCAAGAGGATGAAATAAAAGAGCAAAGCAGGGAGACGTTTGCCTAATTCACACGGGTCGTAAATAAAACCATGTGGCGGCTCCGAACAAAACGATCCTTGGATTTCCACCAAAAAGGTTTGGCCATCCCTGGCTTAGAAAACATTGAGAAAGCGATTTGTAGCAAATACATTTCAAGCAGAGCTTCCATGCAGAAGACAGTGCGAGGAGGGCACCTAATCAACACCAGGGCCAGGCTGGACCATGCACACAGGGAAACATTTCTGCTCTTCCAAGACTGTAATTCACTCCTTATTATTTGCAGACATAAAGTCATGTTTCGGGGCTTGTTAAGCCCTATTAATTTCAGTCTTTATTCCGGACATCTGCAAGAGCTCTCTCCTTTGAATCACAGCCCACATCCAGGCACTGGACAGGGCAGAGCTTCAAGGGACTCTCAACACGGACAAGACACAGCACTGCCCATCCCACGGTGTCCCCAGCCCTGCTGTCACCACGCAGGAGGGGCCACACGCCCATCCGTGGGGCTGGAGCTGGACGAAGAGCACGCAGAGCCAGTCCCACCTCTGTGGGTCCGGATCAGCCTCTCCAGGTCCATCACGAAGGGGATGAGGGAACCTTGTTCTCAGAGCAGCATCCCAGATGGTAGACGGGGCTGGGCACCAGAAACCACGACTTCCCGGGGAGTTGGGACAGGGAGGGATGGCACCTCCATCCCCAGTGGATTCCAAGGTTGCCCAGGGAAGTGGTGGCTGCCCCATCCCTGGAGGTGTCCACGGCCAGGTTGGATGGGGCTTGCAGCAGCCTTTTCCAGTGGGAGGTGTTAGTTTATCTTTAAGGTCCCTTCCAACTCAAACCATTCAATGATTCTATGATACAAGGCTGCTCTGTCATCACCTCTACCCTTTCTTCTAGGCTAAAAATCTTTCCCATGTTTCCCAGAGCCACTTCAGCCTCCTGAGCCCAACCTGCTGACACGAACTGGAGCTCCTGCAGGAATTCTCCACACCTGTCAGCTTCATCCAAGACATGTAAATGCCTTTAACTCCATCGCCTTTCAAAAACTTAATTTCCAGAAGTTCTCGAGTGGCTCTGCCAGGAAAAGTTTTGTGGAAGGATTGCAAAAGGCACCGTTTTTAGGAATGCCACCAAAATAGCACAAAGCCACCCCAGCTTCCCAGGCATGGAGCTGCCTTCGGGAGCAATCCCTGCTGGGTGGCAGTAAGCCAACACTGCTCGGATCCCATGTCCACGCTCCCACACGCCTTCCCCAGCTCCAGGGAATGAAGGAGCTGCCATCCTGCTTTGGCCACGGGCAGCAGGCAGGGCTGGTGACCTGCAGCCCCCACCCCTTCCCAGGCAGACGGCAGCGAGCTAAGCGTCCCATCCCGCATTTGGAGGACACATGGCAGACTTTGAAAGGGCTCCATAAAGCAGCCGCTTCACTTTTGACGGGATGAACAAAAGGAGCGGCTCTGAGACCGTGGTTCTGCCCCAGAGCCGCTCAGGTTGGGGCCAGACAGCACCCAGCAGCCTCAGCTCTCCTGGATGGGATGGACATCCCATAACTGCTGTCTATTCTGCAGCCACAATGGCTTTGTTAATTTTTCTCCCTCTCCCCAGTGCACCCAAAGCTCTTGCAAGGGGCCAAGTCACCTCCCAGCAGCTATGGGAGCCCTGGCCTTGGTAAGCATCACGTTCCAGCAAGGCAGCTCCATATGGATGGAGGACACCAAACCCAAGCATCCCTGCACATGCAAACCTTGGAAATGATTCTCTGGGAATTTTCTGTAAGTCTTACACCTACCTGGAGGCCAAAGAGTAGCATGGGGGCTGCTGTGTCCCTCGTCAGCGGTGCAGGAGACCCAGGAGCTCTGCTCCATCTGCAGCTTGAAGAGCTCAGAGAAGATCTCTCTGCAGAGGGAACAATCGGAGCTCCCTAGGCCAAGAGGCAGGAGGCAACATTCCCATTCCAAGCTCACTGCTGGGAAGCCCACAGGCACCTGCGCCCACCCCAGCTTGCTCCCAGCTCTCCAGTTCTTCCGTGAAGGCAAGTGCCTGAAGGCTCCAGGGGATTGCAGAGCATATTTTGGAAGTGGGAGAGTGAAGAAAGAAAAGGGCTTGGCAAACATCTCAACCTTCCTCCATCAGGAGCAGCTGTTTGCCAGGCTGAATATGCAAACCTGAGGGCTCGGCGTGGAGAACACTTGAAGGGGTTTAGAAGATGGATAGAAGAGGTGCTCAGGGATTTGGTTTCGCATGGAAAACATGGATGGTTGAGCTTGATGATCTCAGAGGTCTTTTCCAACCAAGTGATTCTGCGATTCTGTGAGCTGTAAGCTGGACAGTTTGGCCAAGCAAAGAGAAGAGAGGAATCTCCCTCGGCAGCCCTGCAGGGAACCCTCCACCTTTTTCTCATCATCCTTTGATCTGGGCAGTGACCACACACTCACAGCAGGTGGATGGTGGTGAGCAGCAGAAAAAGCCACAGCAGAGAAGCCTGGGGATTTGCCCCCACATGCCTGGGCCCATCAAGGATAGAAAAGGGGATGCACAGTGCTGCTTGGACCAGAAACAATCCCATGGCTCCCTGGTTAGGGCTCAGCCAGCACCTCCTCTCCCAGCTGACGCCGGTCCTGGACTACCTGGGGCAGTGAGAAACGGTGTGGGCATCACAAGCCCCTCTGCGACCCAGAGTCGCTTGGGGGCAGGGACCAGGTCCTCCCTCCTGCCAGGCTCTGGGCTGAGCGCCCGCAACGAAGAAAACCTCTTTCCCCATGGGGATGAGAATCACAGGCTGGTTTTATTGCTTGCCTGGATAACCACGTTGAGCTTCTATTATTACCTGAGTGATGATTCAAGCACCGGAGGAGGTGGTGGGAGCAGGAAGGTGGTGGTTGGCAGCACGGGCGGCGCATGAGGCAGGCTCCCCAGGTGTCAAGGGATCTGGTTTAGTAGTGGGCAGGTATGGTTGGGCTTGATGATCTCAAAGGTCTTTTCCAGCCAAATGATTCTATAATTCTAAGAAGGAGCGCAGGCAGCCACGCTCGCTCTGCCCACCCACTGGTAGCCGAGCGCAGCTCCATCTCCTCCGACATCCGGGGAGGGAAAGGAAAAAAGACAGAGAACAATTGCTATTGTTTTCCAGGACTTTTTTGGGCCAGTTCCGCCGGCACGGAGCTGCTGCCCAGCCACTCCGGCTGCAGCCCCTAGCCCCACTGCGCTCGGAGCTGTGCAGAAGCTGGCAGGGACATGGTCCCCATGCCCAGACGCCTGCCACCCAACCACCAGAGCCTGGTCCCCACTGGCACGGAGAGAGACGCAGTCAGCATGGTTGGAGAAGGAGCTGGCACGGTTTACCCCTTAGCCGCAGCTCCAGTCCCACTCCTCTCTCCCTTCGGTATCTAATGCATGAGAAGGAATTCAACCTGACCCAAGTCTGCTTTGTCAGGGATTGTCAAATCATAGAATCATGTCCTCCCTGTGCTGAGGACTCCAGAGCTGGACCCAGGGCTCCAGGTGGGTCTCAGAGCGGAGCAGAGGGGCAGGATCCCCTCCCTCCCTGCTGCTCCCACGGCAATGGATGCAGCCCAGGACACGGCTGGCAGGTGCCCCTTGGTTACTGACTGGACACTGAAAGCATCAGCTGCTAAAAGTAAGGCTGCACGGGAACAATTCAGATAAGTGGCTTCAGCCACAATACTGATGTTTTCATGAAATCAGGTTTCATAAAAAGCCATAAGACCTTAACGAGGCCTCGAACACAAGCAGTCCCTCCAAGGCCATGCCCAGGCTCCAAGGCAGAAGAGCTTGAGTCACAGTAGGATCAGGCCAAGGACAAAACTCAACCTCTAATTGATGCTCCAGCCTAAGTGGATTTGAAAACACTTACCCTTTGGTGGTGTCAGGCCCTGGCAGAGGTGGTGGAGTCCCCATCCCTGGAGGGGTTTAACAGATGGGTGGATGAGGTGCTCAGCGATCTGGTTTAGTAGTAGACAGGGACAGCTGGACTCAGTGATCTCAAAGGTATTTTCCAACTGAGCGATTCTGTGATTCTATGATATGCTGACCAGATGGGGAGAGGAAGACAGGGATCCTGGTGAGGCAGCACAGCAGGAGAGGAGCCCGTGTGAACCCACCACATGCAAACTCAGTGAAGAAATCCCGATTCACCGCACCAGCCCAAATTTGGGTTCAATTTACCACATAGTTTTGGCATAGGAAAAACTGTTTCAGGGCAAAACTCCCAACCCAGCCATGGGCGGCGAGCTTCCCCCTGCTGGGTCCAGCATCCAAGTGTGTGGGTGTCCCCCCAGCACGTTGCATCCTGCATCCTTGCTGCATTGAACCCACCTACAGAGCACACCTTCCCCTCGCAGCCCCATCAGGCTGGCTCTGGCCACGCTGACCCAGCTCCTTCCAGAGCTGCCACCTCTCCCCATGCTGTCCTGCCGGCCACACGCGCCAAACTCCGGCCAGCATCACCCAGTGGAACACATCAAGGTATCCCTGGAGAGCCCTGCCCTGGTGCCCCATGCAGGGAGAAAGGGGACTCGGCCCAGGGCTTGGCTCGTTGCCCCCCACACCCTGCAGGAGCAACATGACTAGACAGACCCGCTCGCAAACCGCTCCCCGAGAGCTCACGCACATGTTGCAAACACCAGCAGCTGCCCTGTAATAACCTGCTGCCCGTATCATTACCATTAATTATATATTAACATACCCCGTAATCTTAACTGCTGCGAAGTCCCATCTTGGGGGGAGGTTGAGCTGCTTTCAAAAGCCACCTGGCTGGTTCTCACCCAATCATAGAATGGTTGGAAGGGACCTCAAAGCCCATCCAGTTCCACCCCTGCCATGGGCAGGGACACCTCCCACTGGACCAGGGGCTCCACACAGGGTGGGCAACTCATCCCAACAAGACCCTCAGAGGCTGGAGAAATTCTCCAGATTCCTGCCCCTTCCCTCTGCCACCGCTAATCACTCCACCAGCTGGCAGCAAGACCCTCAGCATTCCTCACCTCGCACTCCACCAGCCCCTGTGCTTGCTGAAAGGAAATCTGATTTTCACTGTGTCAGAGAAATCTGGGAGAGAAGGATCCTGGGGCAGAGAATGGGTGGCTGTTCTCATGCCAGGACCTCCCAGGCTCCGTGCCCTGCCACTGCCCCCCACTGCCGCTCCCAGTGCTTCCATGGAGCCACCTCCTAAAATCCGTGCTGAGCCCACATCCGAGACAATCCCAGTGCTGGCAGCACGGCTGGAACTGGCACTGGGGACAGACATCTCGGGGCTGTGCTGACAGACAGGGCGTTTCTCCTGTTTCTCACACCGCGTCCTCACCCAGACAACTTCAGGAGGAAAGTGAGGATCTTCCAGAGGGGCAGAGCTTTCCCCACTCTGTTTCGAAGGCAGCGCAGCGCCTTCCGTTCATAAAACAGCTCAAGCTGAAACAAAAAAAGCTGGAAGGAAGCCTTGGGACCGGCTCTGCCTCGAAGCTGCAGCCGTTTCATGTGGCTCCCCAGCAGCTCGCGCTTTCAAAGTGCCGCTCGCATGCACACAGGCGCACACAGCGCGCTTAATGAACGTCTCGCATCCCACTGTGGGTGTTCCGACACGGCCCCGCTTGCCAGCAAGGAAAAGCCGTGTGCGTGTGTGTGTGTGCAACACAAAGGCTTTAAAGAGGACGCTGCCTGCATGTTTATGGCTTTGTTGAAGGGGTTTGGTTTGCTGCTTTTTTTTTTTTTTAAATACAAAAGCCTAAAGCAAATATAATCCAGAAAAAGGGGTTTTTTAATCTTTAAGGCTTTACCGGCATGTCTAACACCTGCAGCGCTCCAGCACTCCCCAAGGAAGGTTTTTACAGCAACTGTTTCAGAGTGGGAGAAGGTAACTGCTCAAAAACACATCCCTGCTGGCCAGCGTTACCCCAGCTGCCAGCAGGAGCGTTCCCTCACCAAGGGCAAGGATTAAGCCTTTGTGAGCTTTAGCTCTCAGGTGTTGCCAAGTTGTAAAAAGCTGCCCGAGCACCAAAACCCTCCCAGGGCAACCAGGACACGGCCAGAGCCCTCACACCTCTGCCCAGGTGTGGAGCTGGGCAAGGTGAACCCTCATGCTGGGCACGAGGATGCAGTTTAGGATGGATTAATGGTGACTGAAGTTTTATTTCTTGCCTGCGAGTGAAATAAAGAGGGAAGCTCACCTGCTAGCAGCGGTGCCGTGTTTCAGCTTCTCAATGAGCACAAAAGCTCACTGCTGGTTTCAGCTAAGGAACAGCCAGCGTTCAGGACATTTCTCACCTCAGCAAGGCAAGTTTTAATCCTCCAAGGTGGACTCTTTCTGGCTGCCTGGTATGGATGTTCACTGGGTGGCTTAGAACACAGAATCACAAGGTTGGAAAAGACCCACAGGATCATCTGCACACCAGTCACATAAAAAAACCACTTTATAACTAAGCAACAGAGATCTGGGGACTACAGGAATTCCCAGTTGGAACAGGACATCTAACCAGCCTTCTCAAACCCAAGAGCTGCTCCCAGCACTGTGAATGGTACATTACAACTTCTGATTCACCTGCTGCCATAACGAGACCAAACACAAGGATTTCATGGGTATCGGATCAAAGTCAAAACAAATCCACTGATGTCAAAGAAGGTCCACTGAAACCAAAATGAATATACTGAATTCAGAAGTCCGCTGGAGTCAAAACCAGCCCATTTAAGTCAAAACATTGAAGCCGACTAAAGTCAAAACCCACCCGCTAAATTTAAAGCAAATCCATTGCAGTTAAAAGATGTCCATAGAAGTCAAACCAAGTCCAATGAAGTCAAAAGAAGACCCACTGAAACCAAAACTAAGTGGACTAACAAGTCCATTGAAGTCCATGTAAGAAGCAACCTGCATCACATCTAGCTCTGTCAGGTTTTTAGTTCCCTTTGAATTATCAAGTCGTCCCCATCATTACAGATAAGACACTTGCCCAGAAAGCCCAACCAACCGTGTCAACTCTTCCACTCCTCTGAATTATCCCGTGTTTCAACTGCGTGAGAATAAACCCTTCCACTACTTTAGGCCACTCTCCTCACCAGCCGATGACCCAGATAAAACAAACCTGCAACACACAGGCACAGATCTATGAAAGGAGAAAATATAATCACTTTATTTTCAGCATACAGACTAAATCCCTCCATGAAATAAGATAGTGAGTGAGCATACTGGAATTAAACACTCTGCACTTACAAGCACCCACTTTTGCCGTGTCTGCTGAATCCATTATTTGCCATTCGGTGCTCACAGCTCTCCAGCACTGTTTCCAAAAGCAGGTGCAGTACTCCCAGGAGCAACACTCCATCCACTACAACTCAAAACGTGCTCCCAGTTTGTATACAAGTGCTACATTTTCCTTGAAATACTAGTTAGGTACAACACTATTTCATCATTTCAGCTCCCAAACTATGCCAGGTCTCTTCCCACCCTCACACCAAAGCAAGAATTACTTCTAAGAGGAGGTAAAATCAGCAAACTGTAGCGATACAGACTCTTTAGAGGTGCAGAACGATGTGATTTGCAGCATGGACAGCAAGACACAAACATGAGTTGCACGCAGGCGCATGCACAGCATCGCCCTCGCCACGGTGCATCTCCTTCCAGGTCACACAGGCGGAAAAAAAAAAAAGCCCTTCTCAACTTTAGCTGCCAGCAAAATCTGATTCCATGTGCTGTCCGTGGGCATGTTATTGCTTGTAGGAAATTGGAGTCAATTTGGACCTACACAGGGGATCTGTTTCCAAAGCACAAGGGCACCAGTGGCCCAAGCGGTTTCACAAACGATCGCTGAGCTGGTGTTTCCCACAGCCTCCACATCAGCGTTTGGCTACAACTCTGCTATTTTCAACACACATCGTCCCATCGCCTGGAAAACACAGTGTCATCCCCAACTCACGACCAGGCAGCGTAAGGAAGCGTCACAGTTGATTTTATAAAGTTCAGCCTGGTTGTCTCTGCTCGTTCACCTGAAAGGCAGGAGACTCGGGCTGAAACGGTGAAGGCCAGCAGCATCCGATCCTCTCAGCACCCAAACATTAACAGGAGAGGAGCTGACATCACTGCAGAGACATCTCACGTACCCAGCGGGATTTTCAGGCTGCCAAGGACCTACGTCACCAAGGTGAACCTGACCAAAGTGTTTAAGAACCCAGTCTTTACATCTTGCACCTCTAATTGAATGTGATGTTTACTGTGAGTGTCTGTAGGAGTAATAACAGCAGCTCTTGAGATTTCTTCCATGCAAACACCAACTGAGAGGCTCAACGCAAGCTGGCAGCGTAGATGGGACCACCAGCCCACCCTAGAGCTCCAGCTGGTCCCTGACAGCACCTCCCTAGCCCTTCTCTTTCAGCTACATCCTGCGACTTCACTTCCTTTGAGGATGCATCCAGACCATAACCTTGTTTTTCAGCCTCTCTCACTAACCCTGCTCTTCAAACAGTTCTGACTGCAAACGCTGTCCTTAACATAGCAAAGCATCATAAAATTGACAGATTATTTCCTGGCTATTGGTGCTGCAGCTGCAAGGCTACCTATAAAAACACACACCTAACGCTTTCGGCAGGGGATCCAGACCAGCTCTGTTCTCAAACAGCAGATCGGAGGAGGTGGGCTGCAGACTGCAAGGTCTCTGAGCTTCCCATACCACAAAGTGAGGTAGCAACAAGCAGCCTTCGAAAGAGCTTTGTCTCCATATTTTTCCCTAGTATTAAAATCCCTTTTCCACGTAATTTAGTCAGTGAACTAGAGGCTTCTCTGGAGCAGCGGAAGAAGAGAGATGGCAAATAAATAAACAAACGATAAGAAGAACTAGGCCAATAGTTTGCGAAGTTTTCCTTTTTGGTACCAGCACGGAGCACTGCTCGCTTTCAGGTGGAGAGAAATACAAAATACTTCAGTCCCTGTGAGCTTAAAGTCCGAGTGACTTCTGCACAATCTGCTTGGCAATTTTGTTAAATTGTTCTCTGTCTTCCCGCCACATCTTGGAGGCGTCTACATTGGCTCCACTTTCATCATTTGGCTCTGAAATGAGAGAGACCGAGAGGTAGGTATGGAGCAAGACCCTCACGTGTTTTCCATAGCACCTCTGCGCAGGCGTTTCCTTGGGGCTTTGGAACACTTCCCGTGCTCAGGAATACCGAAACACTGCTAAGAGAAATCCAGCGGCAGCTCTCGGCTTCCTGAACGGTTCCGATTTAACTGATCACAAGAGGATATCACAGCAAGGTTGGGTTTAGGTAAGAAACAAGTGGCAGAAGAGCCAGCCTTTCTTTTGCTTCCACTCTGGGCAGCAGAGCCCTGGCAAGCACATGGAGCACACAATGCGGCACCGCCAGCACCGTCCAGGGTTTCAGAACTGAACGCTGCTCCCTGCCAATGTTTTTTCTGGTTCTGCGGCTTTGCAGACACAAAGCCCTCCCGACCGGGCCACCCAAACAGGCTCTGTTATTCTCTGGGATGGCTTGTTCTATTAAAAAACAACAAAACAAGCCAAGGAAACCCATAGAATGCTTTCATTTCTGCAACATCTTTCATCAGAGGATTGCGGAATGCTTTACCAAGTCCATTAAGCCCCAGTGACTCTATTTTGCTCAGAGGTAAGCTGAAACATGGGATTTATCAGGTTTTTGCCAGCACACAGTGGGATGACTGTGACAGGATCACACAAGTCACTAACACAGAACGTACTCTGCCCCTTTCGCTTCACACACTGGTCCAAACCCAGTCCAGCTCATGGCAGACAGCTCAAATTTGTGTCTTTCTCAACAACACAAGGCTGCTGGCCTGCCCTCAGAAGCCAGCAGATGCACAGGTCACCTGGCTCGGTCAACTTGAGCTTACGCTGTCCGCAAGCCAGAGCTGAGAGCTTGCCAGCAGCCTGGAAGAAGCTGGTGATGTTTTAGACTAATTCTTCCAAAAGCCATGGGAAAACAGGAGGCAGAGAACAAGAGAGCCCAGGTGAGTCCCATGCTAACCAGTCTGAGTGAAGCTGCACCACAGACCAAGTTCTCGGAGGCCATGGGAAGCCCAGCAAGGTGCTGTTTGTCTGCACAGCTTCCCAACAGCAGTTACTACTCTGAAGCTAAAACAATTCCATCTAAGAACCTGCTGCTTCCTCTTTGATCAACTTTACTGCTTCTAAACCCTCTAAATTGTCTAAAACCTTTTATCATTCAAAGCCCATCCAGTTCCAAACCCCTACCATGGGCAGGGACACCTCCCACTGGCCCAGGCTGCTCCAAGCCTCATCCAGTCTGGGCTTCAACACCTCCAGGGACGGGGCAGTTCCCTGGACAACCTGTTCCAGGGTCTCCCCACCCTCATAGTGAAGAATTTCTTCCTAACATCTCATCTAAATCTTCCCCCTTCCAATTTAAAGCCATTCCTCCTTGCCCTGTCACTCCAGGCCCTTGGAAAAATCCCCTCCCCAGCTTTTCTGGAGCTCCTTTCAGCACTGGAAGCTACTCTAAGGTCTCCCTGGAGCCTTCTCTTCTCCAGGCTGAACAACCCCAACTCTCTCAGCCTGCCTGTTTTCAGTGCCTCTGTCTGTTAAGTGGGAAAGGATCCACCTTTCAGGGAGCTGCACAGGACAGAGCTGATCCACGGCCCTTGCTGGATCACCAGGGAACACCATTGAAAAGGCCACACAAAGTTTATCACCCTCCTGTCTTCTCAGGAAGCCTCTTCTGATCCAGAAATGGCAGAATGGGGTGGGTTCCCAGGGTGGCAAATAACCACAGAAACGGAAGGTGCTCAGGACCAGCTGTTCAAGCTTCTGCCGATAAAACCACAGTCCTCACCTGCCAGCATGCTCACAACCGACAGGAGGATCTTCTCCACACTCTGCACAGGACTCCACCGCTCAGCGCTGCTCTCATATCCCATGGGATCATCCCCAGGAGCATGAAGAATAGAGATGCAAACTCTCCCATCTGGGTAAACTGCACAAGAAGCACAGGGGTTGATTGTTACTCACTGGAAACACTTGGCCTCTCCAGATCTTGAGCACAGATGAATGTTTGGACTTGGCCTTTGTATGACTGAAGCTGAACCCAGTTCTAAATTTCCTCTTCCAAAGGCAAGAGGACACAAAATCTGAAAATCTAGCAAAAATGTCCTTTATGACAACCCTCCCCCAGGAGAAGCCTAATGGGAGTGCTCAGCTCATTTAATAACCAGGGACAGGCTGCATGGAAAAGATAAGAGATGCAACCTGGTGGAACAAGGCAAGGATTTATGCACAGACACAGCTCCAAGCAGAGAACCATTGGCAGTTGACCAGTGGCAGTCACACAGCAAAGAAGGCATGTTGGTGGCCTCCTCTGGACCATGACTGTTAAAAGAATTAAGCACACATGCTCCATTGCAGCCAGGAGGGAAAAGTGCTTTGTTATCAACAATCCAACTGATCTTGTTTTGACCTGTGGTGCAACTGGAAGAGTTCAGCCTGTTTTTGCTAATTTTGCTTAAAGCTCAGCTGCGTTAAAGCCCACAGAAACAAGACTGATGCCTTCCACTCCCACCTTCAGCGTCAGCAAAGCATCTACAGCAGCACAAGCTGCTGTCACAGCCGTCGGACTCCACTGACTTGGTAATGAGGCCACAGGAAGGTTAAAGTGGCAAAACAAAGTGAACAGAGTCGAGAACACGGCTTTAGCAACAGGGCCTAATTCTGCAGCCTCCAGAGGAATGACAACTTTAGTCCAGTACTTGCAAAGCTTCGGTTCCTTGGGTGACCAAACGTGTGCCATCACCAGGAGAACAAGACAAAACAGAAGAGGGAATGCCTGCTCGAAGCAGTTGTGCTCATTTCCAGTCCCTTCCATTCACCCAGCTCATAGCTGCACAAGCCTGGAAGACGTATCCACATCCCTTCCTGCAACCCTGGACCCAGGATCAGAGCTGGTCCAACCATAGCTCCGAGAGACAGAAGCAGCACGTGCTGAATCAGTGTTTCTTAAAGTCCAGAATGCTGTGGTGGAGCGTGTTTTGCTTGTCAGTGGCTCTGATGTTGTCGTGCCGTGCCTGGGCTGTGGCGACACAGTCATGGCAGCAAAGGTTGATTCCAGGAAGACAGATGCATCTTCCCACTTGTTCACTAAGCGCCCAGAGAAGTGGTGAAAAAGAGAAAGTGGCCCTAAGACAAAACAAAATCGCTGATAGCTGAGCACCCCCAGTGCAGACTTGAGCTTGAAGAGGGAGAGAACCTCCCTTGGAGAAAGCTCCCAGCGTTTCTGCTGCCGGAGTTTATTTTTAAGGTGCACAAGCATCCCACTCCCTTGTTCACCCCGCTGCGTCACTCACTGTTGGGATGGAACATCTCACACGTGAATCTCATCTTTGGAGGACTCAGCGGGTAGTCGAGTGGAAAGCTCAGGATAGCAGGGAACACGCCGTACTCGAAGCAGGTGTCTTCAGGACCCCTGGAAACAGATAAAAAGCTATTCACCAAAGTTTTACAGAGCGCTTTCAGCCTTGTCCAATGAGGCATCTCATGTTTGAGTTATATCATCATCTCCAGAAAACAAAGAGTTAACACACTCGTAGCCCACACCTCAAACTTAAATCCAAATACAGGGGTTTGAGAGCAAAGGGGGGAATCAAAGCTTGCACGCTAATTACTAGGAAGGTCACAACACTGCTTAATTAGCAGGGTGTGTCTGGATATAATTGGAGTATCTGGCTCCCAGGCATGTTCCGGGATTTGAGCGTCTGCACGTCAAGAGGAGGCAGAGGCAGGTGTGGGACTCGGGGCCTTTGAAGCTGCTGTGCAAGATAGAGTTGTCGCACGCTGCAGCTCCAACAGAACTTACAAAACCTCCAGAGCCTCAAACTGCCAGTATCGAGCACAACCACACGTAAACACTGTTTGCTATCTCATCAGAAACCCCCCAGCCATGTTTGGTACAAACAAAAACATCACGCGGGGACCGTAAATGCAGAAACAGGGTTTCTTCAGCTCACACCCCCTCGAGTACACGCAGGGAACAAACTGGCTTTGTCACTGTGCTTGTAGGAACATTTCCTTGTTGTGTTCATCTTTCAGTTCAAAGTGCAATCAGGTTGGGAATATAAAACCAACTATTTTAACCCCTCTACACAAAACATTTTTGGAAAGTGAGCACAAAAGTGTGTTAGACGTGATTTATTCCAACACGAGCAACCAGTTCTAACACAAACATGATCACCCCTGATTGGAAAGATCACAAAACAAGCCTTATCCCTAGAAATCTTTACCAAGGAAACCCTCTGTATTCAGTGAAAAGCCCTTCATACAAGACCGTATTGCTCAGGAAACAAGGTTTGGGAATATATTCATGCCTCCTCCTCCCAAATCCCATTCTCCATACCGGAAAGAACAGAAAAGTTGAAGGACTCCACGCTCCTGAGAGCCCACCTGGAGTCCTGTGCCCAATTCTGGAAACATCAACATAAGCAGGAGATGGAACTGTTGGAGCAGGTCCAGAGGAGGCCACAGAGATGATACAAAGGCTGGAGCACCTCCGCTATGGGGACAGCGTGAGAGAGTTGGGGTTGTTCAGCCTGGGGAAGAGAAGGCTCTGGGGAGACCTTAAAGCAGCTTCCAGTGCTGAAAGGGGCTCCAGGAAAGCTGGGGAGGGATCTTTTACAAGGGCCTGGAGTGACAGGATGAGGGAGAATGGCTTTAAATTGGAAGGGGGAAGTTAGATTAGACATTAGGAGGAATTTCTTCACACTGAGGGTGGGGAGGCCCTGGCCCAGGTTGCCCAGAGCAGGGGTGGCTGCCCCATCCCTGGAGGGGTTCCAGGCCAGGTTGGATGGGGCTTGGAGCCCCTGATCCAGTGGGAGGTGTCCCTGCCCATGGTAGGGGTGGAACTGGAAGGGCTTTAAGGTCCCTTCCAACCCAAGCCATTCCATGATTCTATGCCTTCCCACCGGGCTCCCCGCTCCTGCTGCTCACACTGCACTCTCAGCGCTGGATCTGTTCTGGTCACTTGGGGAGCATCAGAAATGTTCTGTCGCTCATGATACCATCAATACAGCCTGAACATTTCTATGCTTAACTTTTACCTTGCTGGAGGCAAAGATGCTGGAAATACAGATTATTTAGTGCCATTATGTTAAGAGGCATGGTTTTTATCTCTGAGACAAGTGCAGCAATCCGTGCAGCCTCGTCTTTGCTCTCTGTTTTTCTGTGCTCTAGTTCTATAGAAATCCAGCGAAGGAACAAAATGCATTGTTCTCTTCACTGTTACACTACTCGCCTTTTGCACTTTATCTGCCTAAAAATCGGAAGCCAACTTCACTTTAATTCCCTCAGCTGCCCTTCTTTCACTCCCAGCATCTCACACAGCTCATCTGAGATTACAAAACATTCAAGATTATCGCGGACAAATACAAACAAGTCCTTTCTGCTCTCCAACGCACGCAAACACTGCTGCTCAGGGAGTTTTGTAAAGAGATGAAAGTAACCAAGCATGTGTAGAGTAAACACGTTTCTATTATATCGCAGCTTCAGAATTTAGCAGATCTTAAAGTATAATTTCATTATGACACACACACACACACAACACAGAAACCAAAATTAAACCACCTCCGCCTCTCGTCCTGTGTTGACAAAGGCAAGAAGCTCACACTCAGCACTTTAAAAGCTTTAAAGTCTGCAAGTGGCTCACCTGTTGTTTAAGAATTTGTTGCGGGAAAACAGAAAATGTATTTTCTAGGTAATGAATCAAATCTAAAACTATTTCTGTATGTCCCCCATGCCTCATCCGCACAATCCCTGATACGGAAAAGCACCAATAGGAAGGATTTTCCTTTCATATTATCGTAGAACAGCTTGGCGTGGAAAGGATCTTAATGCCCACCCAGTTCCAAGCCCCCTGCCATAGGCAGGGACACCTCCCACTGGATCAGGGTGTTCAATAGGTGCATTAAATCCTCTGGGATTTCTGCAGTCCAGCTGTCTGCACTGAGGTTGGTACCTCACGAGGCAGGCGTTTCAGCAGCATTAACTACCCCACCTCTCCAGAAAGAGAACACATAAGACACTGCAAACAAAATCGCTGGTGTCAAGCAATAAACTGCCCCTTTCCACGCTAAGTGTTCATTTTTAAGGGACTCTGTTGATCTGTTCATCACAGGGTGAATCGCTGCACATAAGCTGAAGCATTTGCCAATCTTCCTACCCATCAGTAAACACCCAGCAGTGACCCAAACCTCCATGACCAAGGCCTAAAATAACTCAGAGGCCATGTAGAAGGATCACCCACGCAGCCAGCTTGTGTGGAATAAGCAACACAACACGGCGTGGGACGCATTTGTGTTGGTTACGTGCCTAACCAAGAGACAGAAATCTTGTTTTTCATTCCTAGACAACACACTCCACGCAAACCAAGGCAGGAAAACTCTGCCCCCCACGCCAGCTGGGAAACTCCTCAGTCAGCACTTGTGGTTGCAGGGAAAACATGCCTAGCAGGACAGGGTGAGCGTGGCCATGGCTACTGCCTGCCACCCTGCCGGTGTCCTCCAGGAACCCCAGCCCTGGCAGAAGGAAAAGAAACATTTGATCCAGTTAGACATGTCCCTACCCATAGCCAGGGGTGGAACTGGATGGGCTTCGAGGTCCCTTTCAACCCAAACCATTCTCTGGTTCTATAAAAGCATATCCCAGAGAAAAATTTCTGCCAAGTCCGCCAGTTACTGGTGCCGAACGTTGCTTACTAGAACAACAGCCATACAACAAATGATCTGTACAAAAAATAACCAATTGAGTCCTAGTGCTGCCTGTGCCACACAGTTTAAATTCCCAATGTAATTCCCTCTTTGGGTCAGAGAAGAAGTTCCCAGTCAAGGTCTGCAGAACTGATGTTGTTTTTTCACACTCTTGCTCTCCTAGAAGCTGATCCCAGCCTACGAGTGCTGATTTGTGATAGAAAACAATACACGAGTGCTGATTTGCGATAGAAAATGATATTAACTCACATAATCAAAGCTTCCCATTCGAAGAAGTTTTCTTCATTCATAGGACCTAGTAAGAAGAAAAAAAAAAACCCCAAAGCTCAGTGTTGCCTGAACACAGGGCTACAACGTCCCAGCGCACAACCCCCCCCGCAAGCTCCTCACCTGCTACGATCCCCTCTGGTGGGTTCAGGGTCAGCTCTGTGGAAACAGAAACACAAGGAAGGTTAACACGACCTGAACGCCCCAGCGTTGGGGTGGTCAAAGCTGGGCACAGAGGCCCCACCAGAAAACACACTGGGAGAAAGCCTCGAGGACACCATAGAAGGAAACTTCTGGCCGTGCTTTACTGGGCAAAACTCTGCATCCAGAAGGCCAGTGTTCCACTGAAACAGAACTTCCTCACACAAGATAGCTTTCTAGGCAAAATTATATAGCGTTTTGTGCTTTTTCATTGAATCATGGAATGGTTTGGGCTGGAAGGGACCTCTTTTCAGGCAGTTGTAGACAGTGATGAGGTCTCCCCTCAGCCTCCTCTTTTTCTGGCTAAACAGCCCCAGGTCCCTCAGCCACCTCTCAGAACCCTTGTTCTCCGGCCCCTTCCCCAGCTCCGTTCCCTTCTCTGGATGCGCTCCAGCCCCTCAATGTCCTCTTGGAGTGAGGGGCCCAAAACTGAACCCAGAATTCAAGATGCAGCCTCACCAATAATGAGTCCAGGGGAACAGTCCCTTCCCTGCTCCTGCTGGCCACATCGTCTCTGATACAGGCCTAGATGTTCTTGGCCTTTTTAACCACCTGGGCCACTGCTGGCTCATGTTCAGCTGCTGTCAACGAACACCCCCAGGTCCTTCTCTGTCAGGCAGTTTTCCAGCCACTCCTCTCCAAGCCTGGAGCTGCGCGGGGCTGTTGTGACCCAAGTGCAGGACCCAGCACCTGGCCTTGTTGAACCTCATGCCACTGGTCTCAGTCCATGGAATGAGTCTGGGCAGATCCCTCTGAAGAGCCTCCATACCCTCAAGCAGATCGATACTTCTGCCCATCTTAGTGTTATCCACAAACTTAATAAGGGCACACTCAAGCCATTCATCTAATCATGGATAAAGACATGATGTTTTCAGAGGGAGATGACAAGCCTGGGAACTCCTAGGATCTTGTCTATCTTATGGCTCTCTCTATTAAGTAAATCCCTCTGATATTCCCCACGACTTCCCTAGAAACACCTGGCAGCCTTTGTGCCTTCCTGCCACAGCTCTCAATGCCAAGGAAAACTGGGGTGACGGGAAGCAAGAGCCAAGTACCCCCAAGCAAAGGGTCTTTATGAGGATGGAGATGGAATTCACCACTTCACTTTGCTCAAGGAGAGGCAGGCAGGGAGGGAGGGAGGGAAGGAAGGAAGGAGTCAGGCAGGCAGGGAGGGAGGGAAGAAAGGAAGGAAGGAGGCAGGCAGGGAAGGAAGGAGGCAGGCAGGGAGGAAAGGAAGGAAGGAGGCAGGCAGGGAGGGAAGGAAGGAAGGAGGCAGGCAGGCAGGGAGGGAAGGAGGCAGGCAGGGAGGGAAGGGAAGGAAGGAGGCAGGCAGGGAGGGAAGGGAAGGAAGGAGGCAGGCAGGGAGGGAAGGAAGGAGGCAGGCAGGGAAGGGAAGGAAGGAGGCAGGCAGGGAAGGGAAGGAAGGAGGCAGGCAGGGAGGGAAGGGAAGGAGGCAGGCAGGGAGGGAAGGAAGGAGGGAGGCAGGCAGGGAGGGAAGGAGGCAGGCAGGGAGGGAAGGAGGCAGGCAGGGAGGGAAGGAGGCAGGCAGGGAGGGAAGGAGGCAGGCAGGGAGGGAAGGAGGCAGGCAGGGAGGGAAGGAGGCAGGCAGGGAGGGAAGGAGGCAGGCAGGGAGGGAAGGAGGCAGGCAGGGAGGGAAGGAGGCAGGCAGGGAGGGAAGGAGGCAGGCAGGGAGGGAAGGAGGCAGGCAGGGAGGGAAGGAGGCAGGCAGGGAGGGAAGGAGGCAGGCAGGGAGGGAAGGAGGCAGGCAGGGAGGGAAGGAGGCAGGCAGGGAGGGAAGGAGGCAGGCAGGGAGGGAAGGAGGCAGGCAGGGAGGGAAGGAGGCAGGCAGGGAGGGAAGGAGGCAGGCAGGGAGGGAAGGAGGCAGGCAGGGAGGGAAGGAGGCAGGCAGGGAGGGAAGGAGGCAGGCAGGGAGGGAAGGAGGCAGGCAGGGAGGGAAGGAGGCAGGCAGGGAGGGAAGGAGGCAGGCAGGGAGGGAAGGAGGCAGGCAGGGAGGGAAGGAGGCAGGCAGGGAGGGAAGGAGGCAGGCAGGGAGGGAAGGAGGCAGGCAGGGAGGGAAGGAGGCAGGCAGGGAGGGAAGGGAAGGAAGGAGGCAGGCAGGGAGGGAAGGGAAGGAAGGAGGCAGGCAGGGAGGGAAGGGAAGGAAGGAGGCAGGCAGGGAGGGAAGGGAAGGAAGGAGGCAGGCAGGCAGGGAAGGAAGGAAGGAGGCAGGCAGGCAGGGAAGGAAGGAGGCAGGCAGGCAGGGAAGGAAGGAGGCAGGCAGGCAGGGAAGGAAGGAGGCAGGCAGGCAGGGAAGGAAGGAAGGAGGCAGGCAGGGAAGGAAGGAAGGAGGCAGGCAGGGAAGGAAGGAAGGAGGCAGGCAGGGAAGGGAAGGAAGGAGGCAGGCAGGGAGGGAAGGGAAGGAAGGAGGCAGGCAGGCAGGGAAGGGAAGGAGGCAGGCCCACGGCCTGGCCCGCCCCGCCGCCACCTCACCCACACCCGACCCGCGGCCTCCCGCCCTCCTAGGCTTGAAGAAGGAGTCAACCACCAGGGATAGCGCGGGGGAAGGAACCCAGGAGCGCCCGATGCCGCCGCCGCCCCCGGACTCACGCTTGTACTCGGCCATCAGCCGCTTCAGCGCCGTCCCCGCCATGGCGCGGCCCCGCCGCCGCTTCCGGGTGCCGGCCGCTCCGCCCGCTCCTCTCTATGGTGCCCGCCCGGTGCCGGCCGCTCCGCCCGCTCCTCTCTATGGTGCCCGCCCGAGCCGCGCATGCGCAGAGTGGCTTGGGTTGGAAGGGACCTCAAAGCCCATCCAGTGCCACCCCTGCCATGGGCAGGGACACCTCCCACGGGATCAGGGGCTCCAAGCCCCATCCAGCCTGGCCTTGAACCCCTCCAGGGATGGGGAAGCGGCTGAAAGACCTGGGGTTGTTTAGCCTGGAGCAAAGGAGGCTGAAGGGAGACCTCATTGCTCTCTGCAACTACCTGAAAGGAGGTTGTGGAGAGGAGGGAGCTGGGCTCTTCTCCCAAGTGACAGGTGATAGAACAAGAGGGAATGGCCTCAAGCTCCACCAGGGGACCTTCAGATTGGGCATTAGGAAAACCTTCACTGAAAGGGTTGGGAGGTGGTGGAGTCCCCACCCCTGGAAGGGTTTAACAGATGGAGAAGGTGCTCCATCAGATGCTTTAACAGATGGAGGAGGCTGGACTAGATCTCAAAGGTCCTTTCCAACCTAGGGATTCTATGACTCTATGATTCCCAGCAGGGAGGAGGTGATAGAACACGGCCAGTCACCAGGAAAGGCAGACACTGATCCCACCGAGCAGCAGCTCTTCGGGAATATCCACCTGGAACAGCCCCCGCAGCTGGCGCAGAATTCAAACCCATCTCACCAACATGTTTAAGTTCCAGATGTTGGGGAGCAGGCGAGCAGGCAGTTATTGTTCCAAACACGTGCACACTCATCTTTTCCTTCGCTCCCAACAGCCGAGCATGTGGAAAGGCTTTTCCCCTCACTTAGAGGTAACATTTCTCTACAACAAACAAGTATGAAAGAGAAAGCTGATGCGCACGCTACCAGTTCCCGCTGCAGGAGATGGCGAGGTGCAAAAGGCAGCAGGAGCGAGAGGCTGGATTCTTCCTGTCACATGCTGGAGCTGCAGGGATGGGTTCCTCTTCCTGTAGGTTTGCGAAGCAAAATCCTTGCTGTGCTGCCAGGAGCATCAGCTTTCGGAGCGGCTGCTCCGCTAACTCTTGTTTAGACAATAATTCAGGACAACTCTCAATTCTGCATTAAAAAAGTATATTTCAGATGACTTCATCATACCATGACAAAGCACAGGTAAATCCACAAGGTTTCAAACTCCAAATCCCTACCAAGCGTCGTATGCGCATGTACATGCTGCGTGTCGTAGGTGGAACGCTTCGGAAGCCTTTGCACCACGTGCTAAAAGCTGCAAATCAGCACCTCTCTTCCTTCTCCTGGGCAAACCTGAAAAGGAAATCTTGACACTCACAGCTGGCATGGGAATAGATGGAACTATTTACATGATTAGAATCGAACAGAGGCAAGACAAGAGCCAGGAATGAACACCCCGTGTCCCAACACGCGGATAAAGATTTAGGCCACAGGTTTATAGTAAAAAAAAACCAAAAAAACAAAAAAACAAAACAACAAACCAACAGAAAAATTAACTAGAGACATCGTGTATCACTTAATCGGAACGGAAATCAAATCAGGCCAATTCCAGACACAATCCCTGCAGATCCTGTTGGACTTTGCACACGCAGCACAGCATGGATAACAAGCAATTCTGGTAAACGTCCTCTAAGGTTGAGAACAATCCATGTGATCGGCATGTTCGTTTGTTTACTTTTTGTGGCAAATCCAAGGATAGATGAGAGAGTGAGGTGGGATGAGGACCCTTAAATTCCTCTTCTCCAAAGGATGGCATGTCTTAGCACACTCCCCCCGTCTGCTGTTGGAATACATCAATGGTGTCTTCATCTTCCATCTCCAGCTATCAGAGGAACACGGGGAAAAATAGGACTTGGAGTTATACCTCCCACTGGCTCCAAGCCCCATCCAGCCTGGCCTTGAACACTTCCAGGGATGGAGCAGCCACCCCTGCTCTGGGCAACCTGTTCCAGGGCCTCTCCACCCTCACAGGAAAACATTTCTCCCTAAGATCTCATCTCAATCTCCCCTCTTGCAGCTGAAAACCCTTCCCCCTTGTCCTATCCCTGCCCTCTCTGATCAAGAGCCCCTTCCCAGTTTTCCCGGAGCCCCTTTCAGCACTGGAAGCTGCCACGGCCTCAGCTCTCAACCAGCTGATGCAGAAGTGGGACAGAGCCGAAACCACGAGCGCTTCCCAGGGTTTCCCTCAACAAGAGCAATCCAGGGCCAGCTTCCTCACCACCCGTGCTCCTATTTCCCTACCCCAGAAACAGTAAAAATATCCAAAGGGAGAAATCATGTAGGAACGGTGTGTTCTGTACCTGTGCAGGAGTGTCTGCTTCGTTAATCGGCTGTCCGTCAAACCGGAATCGGATCTGCCTCATCGACAAGCCCTGCAAATAAAAAGGAACCAACAGTGAGAAACCTTGCTGTGGGCTTTGAATCCAAACCTAACATTTAAAGATTACCATCAGAACAAACACTGACAAAATTGAGACTGGAAAGATTTAACCACGCAGGAAGCCTAATGCTAGTTGGAAAAGTATCTGTATGTTAAGTTGACTCAAAGCAAAAGATTTAACATCCCCAGCCCCTAAAGGTGCTGTTTTGCGTGATCAGCTATCAGCTCCCACTGCCCCTGGCCAGGACAAGCTTTCACATCTGCTCCTGCTTCTGGTGCTTTGTATTCCT